>NW_023597034.1:28529573-28546917 GCF_011947565.3 Pollicipes pollicipes | reverse complement strand
TCGAATTTCCCGAGCCAGCCACGATCCGACGCGGGGACAGCCACCAAATAGTCAATACTGAACATAATACAACATAACACCACAACATCACAACATAATACAGCACACTCAACACCGGTCCGTCGCTCCCAGATATATCCTGCAGCCATGAAACCAACATTTGAAAAAGAAAACTCTTGGATCACTCCAGTGTATCTAGATCTGTGCACCTAGCCTGGCGAAATGTGTGAGCGCCATTCGTATTCGTTTGTGAAGTCTGCCAGCCGGTCTACTGCGGCCGCAGTCGGCTTTGGCGGGAAATATGGCCACATTAGGAAGGCCTTACGGCACATTCGCGACCAAATACCGGCCACTGTCGCCTCTGGACGCTGTTTTACGGCGCCGTGCCCAGGCCAGAAGGAGAAACCCGCACGATCTGTCAGATGACGTCACATCATCGCTGCATCCGCCGAATGACGTCACGCACTGGCGTGTCTCACCCCATGACGTGAGTGTGGGGTGTGATAACTGTCTCGTGATAACAGCCGTGGCGTCGGTGAAAATGCTAGCCATTGGTGCAGAGCTGAGGTGGCTGGGAAAAGCAGCAGGGGCGATGACCGCCCCCCCCCCCTCCCCCCCCCAAATGCTTGAGGCAGTCGGCTCACAATGAGCCCTAGTCCCCACAACGTTGGGTCTCATGTGCATATGAATGGTGCGCATTTTGAAATACAAATAAATTTTATTTCCATCGATGCAAATGTTAAAAGTAAGCTGTGCCAATTCGATGGGAAACTGGTTTCTCCGCATGACGTAAGTCATGTGCCAGGCATGCCGCACCTCTTCCGAACGCTAGAATTATTTCGAGTACCTGTCGCGCCCCGGTCGCAGCGCCTTCTGCGCTGCCGATGGGACGCCTGCCACCGCAGATGAGTCGATGTACGTGACGTCAGACTTACGCTCGCGCTCTGGAGCCGGGGGAGGATGAGGCAGTAACAGCCTCTTCATGTCTGCGCACAATGAAATATCTTATGGCAGCGAGGGCTAGTGCTGCGCTTTTCTAAGCCGTTGGAGGCAATGCCGACATAAGAAAACCTGGTTCCCTGGATTCCGAAGTTCACCCTTTCTACCTCTCTACCCTTGCCTGTTTTTTTAGGGCTTTTGTGTTTCGCCAGGCCAAAGTCCTTGGTGCTATCGAAATAGGCACCTCAGCGGACTCCTACGTGGTGGGCCCGACTTCTCCTGCTCCGATGTATATAACATAACTTGCCAGGCGACAGGACAACCACCGGCATATCTGAAATACAATACAGAAGTGCACGCGAGGAGAATCATTGTTTCCCAAGCTTGAAGTAAAAGGTACATCGAGAAGCCACCTTATGCAGAATTTATCAGAATTTCGATTGACGCGTTTGAGAGCCATAAGTCCTCAAGATGTCAAGCGAAGGCTGGCAGCGATGTCTGAGGCTTAACAATGAATCAGTTTATGGACAGCGAGTGCCTATCCAACATCGGACCTTGGGGGAGGGGCAGAGTCCGAACATCGCGCGACCTGGCCAAAAGTCACGTCTTAAAAGAAGAGCTATCCGTATCACCACATTTGAAGCCGTGATGCCTCAGGCATTGGATTCGGCCTTGGAGGAAAGCACACTCTATTCTGGGATTTTGACTGATTTTTTACCGACCCAATGTGGTTGTGAGATGGCTTTAGGATCACAGTGCTTGTGAAACATGCATTGCTGCAATGAACACTCCCTCACCGCGCCAGAAGTGCAAAAGCAGTAAAACTGACCTTTTCGCTGGTTTTCTAACGCGCCGAGCATTAGTATAAAAAGGCCGTTCCCCGCTGGCTTTGTTTTCCTCGCTAGCTGCCAACGGACTGTCCTATACGAGTCAAATTGGTGTGGCTTCTGGGCACCGAACACACACACACCTGTCACACGGTGCACAAATGGGTACTGAGCTCTCCCCACTGGACTACTGGAGCGACGAATGGTAGGCGTCTGGCGTAAAGTCAGTCCACAGGGATGACGATAATAAGGGTCTTAGAGCTCGCCGACTAAAACCCGTGCCCATTGTTAAACTGACATGAAAAGTAGCCTCGACGCAAAAGAAGCTCGAAACTTGGGATGGACTGCACATATTCCTTTGAGCACATGTTGTACCTAAATTTCTTACAACATAAATATGCCTGCACACAACTACAATTAGTGATCTCCGCCGTCGAGAAGTGACTAGTTCCGAGAAAACCAGGCTCGAAATATCGGCCAGCTCTTTCTGCGTCAGTGGCTGGCCCGGCGGTACGCCATGTTCGCTCTGACACGGACGCCCATGACATCATTGACAACGACAGGAAATTAAACCAATTGACAGCTGAAATCAATTTCCGCAGTTCCCGTCGAAACGCTGCTGAGCATTTCGTAGCCATGGAGACCAGAGATCTACGCGAAAGGCCAACGGACTGGGCCCACAAAACTCCGCCGGCCACGGCTCCCGCATAATTCAGGGAACGTTCGCGCGCTTTTAAAACAAAATTGCAGTAAATTACAATGCTGTTTACATGCACCAGGCAAAGACAATTGGCGACAGTTGAAAGACCTCACCGCAGCAATCGGCGTGCAATACTGCACGCAAATAACATAATTCATGATTTGTTTTCATTGGTAATCACACAAAAATTATCATCACGAGTAGTACAACAGGCGCATCACCCAAGATCACCGCACGCTCCACAACAAGGTCACCCGCATACTCCAGGACGAGCATCAGCTTTGGCACTATTTCTCGCGTTGGAATCCAATCAAGCTCTACACGCACGAGAGGCTGTGTCAATATATATTGGGTTATCTGGCAGGAGGCCGACCATCCCATTAGAGCAGGGAAGGGTGCGTTATTGGAGGTGGCAGAAAAGACGGCTCCGGCTGATGCCGAGGTAAACGCCCATCCCCTGAATCACTGTGCGCGGGCAGCAAGCCAGATGCGCTGATAAACGTCCGGTTAGAAGTGGTGGAAGGAAGGGCGAAAACTCCCTTATCGGCACTCGCTTAAGTGGTGACGTATGTGCTGCGACTCGCGCACTTTTGATTTGAAGATATTGAAGTAAGCATCAGGCATGAGGAAATAAGCTCACTTATAACCGTTGAAATGCTTTTAAGTCGGAAAACTACCCTAGACAACACACTTGAAAAAACAACAATTTCAAATATGGAACATTCCTTTTGAAGGGAATATTCCACATGTGAAAAAGTTTTAAAGCAAGCAACCAATATGACGGAATAAGCTCACTTATAACTATTGGTATACTTTTAAATGGAAAAGATTGTTCTAGACAACTATTGAAACTACTGTGGCAGGGAGACAGGCACCTGATCAACCCATTACCGCCTCACCTTTATACACCAAGCTGACGCCACTCGTACATACATGGAGCGCATTAATATTCCCCAGATTATGGTGGATATTGCCACTTTGAGGGTAAGAATTTCGAAAAACAACATGAGCTAGAGATGGCTGCTAAATAGCATGAAAATCAATCGCGAAACTTGATTGCAAGGCTGCCCATGGTTAGCCGGCTTTCGGTGGCTAATCGTCTAGCCGATGTGATCAACTAATGTCCAGTGACTAATGCAGAGCTTTATTTTCAGTGCATTGGAGAGGTACAAAATATGCTAACATTCAAAATGCGTTACGAACGTGATCCACAAGCATTATGAGTCTCAAAATGGAATGACCAACGGAAATGACGTATAAGAGGCGGTGGCACGCAGAATCATTTTACGCAGTTGTGCGTTAAAGCTACTCCAACTGATACATCCGTTATATCCGACTGCTGCTTTACGGCTAAAGCCCCAATAACAATGGCCATCGCATCGATCTTGGGGACCTCCTGTGAGCTCTAACCAACCGGTGCAGACCACGCAACCACGCGACTAGTGACTGGGGTATTGGCCGCCGGTAGAAGTTGTTTTGCATTACAATTGTACATTTTGGGAAATCTGACTTTTTTGTATACTTTTTCGACGGACAGCTCGTCCATCCTTGACTTTCGGGTTGAACTGTGGGCAAAATCTTCTAGAAAACGACACCGCTGTACAGAACCCAGCCGATTGGTACACCTGCAGGCATGCGAACAAAGCCCCACGAAGTTCGCTTGTCAAGGCAAGCCACGGCGTGTGGTTGCCATTGCAGAAATAGTTTATCTCCCTCCATCACCACGCAGTCCTGACAACATGCAATGGCGGCATAGAAGCTGCGCTACCTGTATCACCCTCACAAACCCGGTCAACTACAACGGCGGCAGGGGTTGGGGGGGGGGGGGATGCATTGCCACTTACGCCTGGCAACTGAAACAGCGGCATAAGGAGCTCAGTTTCTTGCATCGCCACATAGCCCCGGCAACCGCATTAGTAGCAGAAGAGGCTCGACTCCCTGCATCCTCACACGGTCCTGACAATTGCAACAGCAACAGGAAGAGCTCGGCTCCCTGCATCCTCAGCGGTCCTGACAACTGCAACGGCGACAGGAAGAGCTCGACTCCCTGCATCCTCAGGCGGTCCTGACAACTGCAAAGTGACGGGAAGAGCTCGACTCCCTGCATCCTCACACGGTCCTGACAATTGCAACAGCAACAGGAAGAGCTCGGCTCCCTGCATCCTCAGCGGTCCTGACAACTGCAACGGCGACAGGAAGAGCTCGGCTCCCTGCACGGGGATTCAGCCGGCCAACCTGTGCCACATAGTCTCTCCTTTAATGCTGCTGCTGCCATTCAGGCTGATTGTAAAAGACAGACTTCAGCATCCAGCGTTCTCAACTGCCTATGGGCTGCCTGATTCAAACAAAGTGGGACGGGGGGGGGGGACATCACAACGGTACCTTGCCGCCGATTAAGTTCGAAAGGCGTGGTCTGACTGGCCATCCTCACGGCCAGCTGACAGTGGACAGATCTGTCGGACGGAGTAAAATGGTCGGTCGATCCCGTCGTAGCAAGGAATGGAAGGAAAGCACGCTATAACCGTCGGACTATAAACAATATCAAAACCAAATGAAATAAAACCACTCGAACATGTGCACTGCTGCTGCTGTGGGTGCTGGCTTCTTCCAAAAAAGTGGCGTTGACCGAGATTGGTTAAAATTGTGGGGAGAAACCAAATAACGGGACGTAATTGGCTAATGGAAGCAATTTGCAGTCTGGTCCGTGACGAATTAAGCCTTATTCTAGTCTGCATCCCGTCCTCAAGAAGAAACTGTTTCAATGCAAATTTATTCAGATTCAAATTGTGTTACGAAAAACAAGCAACGAAATTCTCCACAGTGCATTGTAACGAGTCAAAACGTGTGGCGTCTGTCGACGAAAATGACGTGACTTTGAGGAACACACGAGTGTGTTGAATAGTCTCCACCACGCTTTAAAAGTCTGTAAGCAATGAGCCAAAGCGATTTCATATATTTGTCGCAGTCCACGGACAAGAAAGGTTTGTCCAGAACTTCGATTTATCTCGGAAAAATGTTTCACACTTATGGTAATACTAAAAATGATCCTCATGTTTATCTAGAAAGACGTTACATCGTTCCACTTGAATCTGTCAACACCCGCTGAACGGTTCACTCGGAGCGCGCAACACTGGAAGATCCTGAAACGGAAAGCCTGTTACTAAAAAATGGCAGGTTCCAGCACTTTTCTCGAACGACTGCATGTCCGAGCCAAGCCAGCAATTTTATTGGGCAAACGTCGGAAGGATTGGGTGGTTGGGGAATGCTTACAATACCCCGCGTTTTCCCACCGTCTTGGAAAATGCTTTGGATTTCCCGAGCTTTCCCGATTGATCGGTATTCAGCCGTCGCTTGGGGAATGTGGGATTTCCGTGAGTATCCCGACGGTCAGGTGTGAGGTTTGCTTGGGGAACTCGCTTTGCAGTGCGTAACGACCATGTACAGCTCAGAGAACGCCCGGAGTTCCCTGACCGATCGCTTGGGGAAATGCCGTTAAGTTCTGGTGGGGAAAGTTGTCAGTGCGTAATCGCCATAGGTAGCTTGGGAACGCTCCGGGCAACACGCTTCGGAAAATAGTGGGGAACGGTCCAGAATAGGTTTGAAATCTGAACCAGTGTTTCACTTTCGGAGCTGATCCCGAGAATTCCCAAACCGGAAAGTTGGATGACGGTATAGATATCCAGTTTCGGATCGGACTTAAGTTGCTGGCTGGAGGACTGAGTGAGATGAAGAACTGAGAGATTAAGTATAGTTCTGTTGCATCCTATTGGCAAACAACACAACAATGTACTTGCCAGTGCTGTAGCTGGGGCCAACCCCAGAAAAGGGCCGAATCAGGGGAGCATAGTGCTTCAAAGGCACCGTTCAGCCAGAGGCCTCACTTCGTCGCAATAAGGGTCCTGTTTTTGTATTCGGGATCTTTCTAGACTCGGGATCAAATGTTGGTGCCTCGATGACCCGTTCTTTGATATTTAGATGTCCTACAGGTGTCTTAAACAACCAAAAGTACTGGAGCCTTGGGCCCGAGGGGTCCTACCGCCTCCAGGGCGTGGTGCAAAAGCCTCCTTTGGGTACGCCACTGGGCCGTTCGCTCTGTGGGATGGGGCTTCTTTTCATGTAATCAAATTTGCATCAGCCGTCTTTGGTCACTTCGAACTGCACCACGAAGCTTGTTCTCGTTAAGTTAAGAATAATTGTCATGACACTTCTTCCAATTCGATGGCCTGTCCACGTGATGAATACAGGCATACGTACACATAAATAGCACCAATGGTGTTACAGCCGTCCAAGTGTGGAGGAGCATCAGGGTAGGGCACGTGCTCTGCGCTGCTGCTCGGCTGCCGCTGGTGTGTTTGCACCGCCAGCTGTTGCTGTCACGCCTTCCAGCTGGAGCGAATTTACACTAACAAGCCCATTGGTCAGCATACAGGCCAGATGATGTGAGCGCACGACTCGGCACGTCATGGCTTCGGTACACCCGACATTTAACGCCCACATGTGAGCCCCAAAGCTAGGGATGAAGCGGGCGACCGGGGTAATGGCGAGACGGTAGGTCCGGTCCGGCACCATGAGCGGCTGGCTCCCCATGCATGGGTGTCCGCCGTTAATCCCACCTCCACCGTTTGGGCGGTGGCATTGTTTAAACGGGGTAAAAAACGGAGCTAGATGCAATGAGCTAAGTTAAACGTCCTGAATTCCATAGTACGTCCATAATTTCCATAGTTGCGTGGGATTCCTGCCCAACTTGGCAGGAATCCCGCGCAACCCACGAATTACAGTGGCAAAGGCCCGCTGGATATTGATTCTGGGAACCACCCCCCTCAGCCTTAGCTAATCCAACACAGAATTTATGTATTCGGCGTCCGCCACACTCGCTTCAAGCACATGCATCCGCTGGCTTCCACGTCAGTCCACTCATTCTTGGTTCGCACGCGGGTAGGTCCCTCCCAGCTTTTGCCCCTCCCCTCACCCAGCGGCTTGATATTATAAAAGGCGCATCTGAGCGAGTCCTTGTTAAGCTAAACGCAATCTATTCAACGCATTCAAACACACAACGAAGACACGTGCATGTTCTGTTTAAAAAATATCAAGTAAATGTACCATCAGTTCGGCAACGACGCGGCTTCTAGGCCGGCATCAGGTGTTCAAAGCTGGACGACGACTCGTTCCCTCGCCGGACCTCCAGGATGTCGGTTCCCTATTCAAAGCTGGACGACGACTCGTTCCCTCGCCGGACCTCCAGGATGTCGGGTCCTGATTCGGGCGGCGTCCCTCGCGTCTCGTCCAAGGTGGGACGGCCACCACTCCCTCGGCCACGCGCACCGTTCACAGCTTCCCGCTGCCACCCAAAAGCCTTAGGCAGCGCCTCGTCCAGCACGGATGCGTCGTCTCCGGCGTCTCTGTGCCCTCGCCTCCCGCCTGCCGGGGGATCTTTGCAGGGCCCGCCCCTCAGCGCGTCCTTCAGAGACCTGAGGGTAGACAACGCACCTGATGGGACAGAGGAGCCCGTCGGCAGACAACGAGCGTCCGGCGTGACCTGCGTTTGCGCGTGACAGTCTCCACGGCCGACGCGCTCTGGGGACTCAGACTGACCTACCTGTCCGACGCGCTCTGGGGACTCAGACTGACCTACCTGTCCGACGCGCTCTGGGGACTCAGACTGACCTACCTGTCCGACGCGCTCTGGGGACTCAGACTGACCTACCTGTCCGACGCGCTCTGGGGACTCAGACTGACCTACCTGTCCGACGCGCTCTGGGGACTCAGACTGACCTAACTGTCCGACGCGCTCTGGGGACTCAGACTGACCTACCTGTCCGACGCGCTCTGGGGACTCAGACTGACCTACCTGTCCGACGCGCTCTGGGGCTCAGACTGACCTACCTGTCCGACGCGCTCTGGAGACTCAGACTGACTTACTTGTCCGACGCACTCTGGGGACTCAGACTGACCTACCTGTCCGACGCGCTCTGGAGACTCAGACTGACCTACCTGTCCGACGCGCTCTAGAGACTCAGGCTGACCTACCTGTCCGACGCGCCCTGGAGACTCACACTGACCTACCTGTCCGGCGCGCTCTGGGGACTCAGGCTGACCTACCTGTCCGACGCGCTCTGGAGACTCAGACTGACCTACCTGTCCGACGCGCCCTGGAGACTCACACTAACACATGTCCCGACGCGCCTGGGGACTGTCCTTGCGCTCGACACACGTGTGCGACGCGCCCTCTGGAGACTCCGACTCGGACTACGGTTAGATGGCCGAGTCTTTTCGCGCTCTCTGACGGTGGGATCCACTGGTTCCGGATCGGCCCCGAACGAGCGGCTTGGCGCACCTCGCGCATCCACGGCGGGCGATCTTCCTCCAATCGCTGGCTAAAAGCCCGTCTGCTTCGAAACGCTCAACACCGGCCCGAAAATAAATAAATTATTTGCGCGTAATATCCTGTTGGTGGTGCAGTTCCGCTCCTCAGTGCTATCAATACTAACAGCAGGTCCTGAGAGTTCACTAGAGCATGTTTTCGAAATGTTCCAAAGCTGAGACACTTCCTTTAAGTATGTCGTTTGTGCTTATTTTCTATGGCTTTACAGCCTATGAGTTCGAATTCCTACATTTGAACTACATTTGATAAACCTCAGCCCTTGCCTCGGAAAACCCTCTCATATGACCGATTCAGTGCGCATACAGATGACCCCTTGATGCTTATGAGAAAGATGAATGTCCTATGATTATGGTGGTGTCATCGGTGAAGACCTTTTTTCTAAGTGTGGTTTTAACGTCCAGGCTGAAATTGTGTTTCAAATATCATACAATTACACAATAAGTTGGAATCTATGATTGTTTAATATGCAAGCAGAAGCATAGTTTTGCTATGATGACCGGCCCCCACCCAGGGAGCGCCATTGATTTCATTCCTACTATGCCTAATTTTACGTGATTCCAAAGTTGAATCCGACTCTGGCCGGACCAGAACACAAATCTATGTCTGCGCGCTGTGCTCAGGACCTCAACACAATGGTTTCTTCCCATGCAAACGTCTGAGGAAGCCGGTCGAACCGTAGTTCGTCTCCGATAGCTCGTAAAAGTCGCGTACACACGTGTAGCAATCTTCCGTCAGTCAAATATAAACAGGTCTACATTGAGTGGGAGACATCTTTGCAACGTGTGTCCACACACCAATGAGGGTGTTATGCTATGCAATGTTGGAACTCCTGACATGGGTGCAGTGGGTGCAACCGATGCACTTAAAAGCGTCTCTCTAAGCAGCCATCTGTCATAACCTGCTGAACCCATTTTAGCCAATGGGTCATGAATGAAACCAACAGAACACGACTCTGTCACGCATGTCTGGGACGCAAAAGCACCCCGCACACATGGCATGGACATCAAGTGATAGCTATCAAATTCATTCTTCCAACTTTTATTTTGCTTACCACGAATGCTTTAGAACAATGGAAAGGCGGATGTTCAGACCGCACCTCATAAATACTTGTGCAATGAAAGTTATGCAATCAGAAAGTTAAGGCGTAACATGCATTTTTAGTATTCCCACGCGTACACATTCTTTTGTCAGCATCGTTTCTATCTCCCCCCCCCCCCCCCACACACACACCGCAACGTTGCAATTCCTGCTCTGCATAGCAGCGGGGTCGCCGTATGTAAGCCAGCCGCGCCGGAAGGGCGGCAGGGTGCAAAGGGTGCACAGGCCATGCCAAAGGACAGCTGCGGGCCCTGTCTATAACACGATCATCAGGCGGCGAGACGTCCCGGCGCAAAAGCAGCATGTGGTCCGGGATAACTGCTTCACGCCCGAAGCGTTAAAAGCATGTCCAGAGCATGAGGCCACCGGGCTGCGGGGCATCCGGCGGAATCGCGTCCCACGTCGCTTGCGGAGACCACCGGGCTGCGGGATATCCGGCGGAGTCGCGTCCCATGCCGCCTGCGTTTCCGCCGCACCGGGGTAGACACACCACCAGGGGACGACCGAGAAGGGTCCGTGTAGAGCCGCGCAGCACACGAGAGCGGAGCCAGCTGATACAACCACCCGCCCCGCGGGGAAGTGCGGAGCCCGAGCTCGAGCCCGAGCCCCAGCCAATCAGCACGCAGCAAAACGCCACAACAAAACCACCGGGCCAGGCACCACCCGGGGTACATTGACATTCACTATCCGAGGCCTTGGGCCTGCCCCGGGCCAAGAAAAAGAGCTTTTAAAACGAACCTGAACATGAACACGAATGGGAGCGAGCTAGTTGATGGTCGGAGCCTGGAAGGAGGGGCTGTGGAACGAAACCCACGCGGAAGCGTCACATTGGAGAGGCCAGCGACTCATCGGACGACCACAAACTCAAAAGGGAACCGCACTGTGGCCCGGGGGCCGCAGTGGACGAAAGCGCTCTGCACCCCGCGACTGCAGTCACCAACGTGTAAATGGAGGAGTTGCGACGAAAGCTGCAGTCTGCACCCCGTTTGCATCCCTCGCCGGTCAAGTCTCCTTATCTCACTTATCTCTCCCTCCCACACCCCACTTATTGCATTTGTCAGATGCCAACTAGGTGTGGATACTGCCGGAAAATTACCAAGTTAACACGCGCCCGCGTGACCGGTTGAGTACCCTTCGCTCGGGTGGGGTCAACTTCACCCACTGAGATCTCAGGAACTAAGACAGCTAGAGACACCAAATTCACAGGGTGTGTTGACCTGCACGTGAACTCACTTGGGTACAGTTTGAGGTTCTTAGGTCATGACCTTTGGGTCAAATGAGGTCAAACAGGGTCAAATTTTAGGTTGGTCTCTAAAGTGCCCCATAACGTAGATGACCGTTTCTAGGCAAAAGGTTGCACGCTTTTTTAAGCTCAGCGACCTTGCCTGACCTCTTGAAGGTCATGGTGACCAAAACCATACAAGGCTGCTTCGAGTTTTGCATTTGAATAAGCGACAAAGATTACGCTAGGCAGTATGCTCCTAAAAACAGGTTAAAGATGTTCATGGAAGATGTGGAATGCGGTTCATGCCATCAATTGATTCGAAATGAGCAGCAGAAGCAGCCCCATACAGCAAGCCCTAGAGTAACAAAACAGGCTGGTTTTGACCTTGGTCTGATCTTCGTACCTGACCTTAGGTAAATTTAATTTGCTCATTCCATTGTTGTTGTTTTTTGCGTAAGAAAGCATCTCAGGGATGTGTGGTTTCCTCTAACACTCAGTTGTTGCACCAGATTGAACGATTCTCTAGAAATTGACTTCGCTAAAACCATAGCCTGAATTTGACCTGCCATAGGTCAACTACCTTACAAGTTAAATCGAAATTTTTGATCTTAAATGATCCGTTATTTAATTACTTACAGCTATGCAAAATTTGGAAAATTTTCGGAAATCGGAAACCGTTCCGGAAAAACCTTTGGGGGTCAATTTGACCCTCACCCGAGCGCGTGTTAAAGGAGACTAACCGCTCATGATGGGCTTGCCACGTGCCGGGTGGGGGTGATCACACTCGACGGAGTTGAGGGTCGTGGTCGCGCACCGCGCCTGTTATGTCATTAAGACTGTCGCCGAGAAGAGTCGTACTACGTGCATACAAATTAGCGCCGTGTGCTTAGATAGTGAATGTGAATTAATTTTCATGCTCTCAAGGAAAATGTGTTTTAAGGAAGGAAGCGAGGATCGCAAGCGAGGAATACGCGTTGTGCAAACGAACCACAATCATAACCAATGTTTCCAGACCTTGATGACGCGTGTAAGTTAAATTCGCAGCCCACACGAGCCTTCAAGGGAAATTAGGGTCGAAAAGGTGGACTTTGCGAGTTGGAATCGCATCACGTTATTTACGGCGAGCACAGTTCTTGATGTATTGTATGTATTGTATTACTTTGTCTCGATATTGTACGTCACCCGTATTTACAGTCATTCACACATGGTCACATATCAGCCTACTGGTCGGACTTTCGCCATCCGTCCGAACACGTTTACAGCTATACCCGGGTCCAGCGCCGCAACCGCGTGGCATAGGATGGCCGCAGACCGCGCGTCCATCGATTTTGTCTGACCGGCCGGTGGCAGATGTGTCCTTTGAAGTGGTGGTTCGAAACGGAAAAATACGCCGCCGCCCCGTGAAGCTCTGCAAGAATAGCCGGCTACCGCGTCGGATCATCTTGCGCGTGCCGCTCTTGCCACGCAGATCAGTTCACGAGCGGGTCCCGTCACGCTGTTGCGGGGCGACCAGGCCAGGTGTTGGCGGATTTGCATCGACTTATCCGGCTCCTTTCGTCCTAATGGTCTTGTCTTGTTCGGGGTGGGAGCTCCTGGCCACCGCAGACCGTCTGGTTGTCCCATACCCCGCCCGGGAGCTTCACGGGTCTTGGACGGCCGCTCTGGGAAAATGAAAAGAATAAAAATGCATGCATACATCACTCCTAACCAAAACTACAGCAGAAAAGACTCTTTTGGCCAATCGGGGTTTCCTCGGTCCGTGTGGTTGCACCCTCGCTCTAAAGAGACCTCTAAGCGGTGCTGCCAGCCTGGATCAAAACGATTACCGGTCAGTTGATATTTGGTTCTCCATTCAAGAGATGTCTGAGAAGCAGTCGTGGTGCAAATGGAAACATCACATCAGCGGACGCGATCAGCTGACTTAACTGCTGTAACTTCAGAACACAAGTCGTATGCAGAACATCATAATTTATGTTGTAATTATAAAATTTGGTAACCAGGACTTGCCATAGCAATACAATTTGACGCCGGGTAGTTGTTCCAAAAAAGGCCACCCGAAATACGCCAGCTGGCATAGGTCACTCCGTATGGTCGGTGTTTTGGTCTAAGCTTGGTTCTACTTAGGATTTATATCACAGTGGAAAACCCGAGGCTTGCGTTTGTACTGACGTGGAATAAGCTGTACAAGAAAATTGGCGGCATACTATACCATAAATACACTACTAACGCACTTCGCGATCGGCGCTGAAAAATGAATGCGTTGCACCACACAATTCTCTACTGTCTGGGCAGTGGCACGCGAGCTCGCCATAAATTACGTCAATCACAGCTAATGAATATCAGTTAAGCCACCATTTTCCTGACAGATACGAATAATCCGCCACTAACAGCCAAATGAGCGCCTCTAACGAAGTGCTCAGCCTGTGATGGGGCTGAGAATGATTGAAGGCGTTGAAATCCAATATTCAGCTAGTATCCCCGATGACACTGGCATTGCCTTCGTATTTACTATCGAGAGAATCTAAACCTAATTTGTCATCTGTTGCAGATAATCACACATTTTTATCCTGACTCTAACGTCAAGTAATTTCTTCAAGTAAAAATGAGATCCTCACCTGACTCCGGCTGACAAAATAATGACTGGAAACAACTTTAACGCCTGCAAGTCTTTGCCCAGTTCAAAGTCCACCTCGCCACAGGCAACTGCAATGATATGCCAGCTCCCACAAGCAGCTTGCATATGTGCCAAACTTAGTGAGCTCCCTGTCAGTGCGCCAGGTCACATGTGCCAAACTTAATGAGCTTCCTCTCAGCGCGTCAGGTCATGTGCCGAACTTGGTGAGCTTCCTGTCGGGGCGTCTGGTCATATATGCCCACCTTAGTGAGCTCCCTGTCAGTGCGTCAGGTCACATGTGCCGAACTTAGTGTCATGGCGTCTGGTCATATGTGCCGAATTTAGTGAGCTCGTTGTCAGGGCTTCTGACCGTCAGAGCGGGGCGTCAGAAAGCTGAGCATGACTCAACGCCAACGATCCCGAGAGTGAGACGATTCAAGGCAGCGCATGGCAAGGCGCATGACCTGCTTGATACCACGATACGAAATGGTATACGTATCGTGGTATACGTAATGCTTGAAGAAGGACCGAGTGGTGTGCCTATCGCGGAAGCCTTCAGGACAAATGCTATGTCTTCCTGCGCCGTGTATCTCCAGCTCGAGATCTCTGTAGTGCCGTGCGAAGGAGTCGGGCACACTCAAGTGCGGTGCGGAGGAGTGGAGCACACGATCGTTCGCCATAATTAGACCTCATCCTGTGGTGGCGCTTTCGGTTCATCATGCCTGCTGGCGCCAGTGTACCGGAACACCGCACTAACGGCGTAGGCGGACACTAGCGTGCGGTTTGTCGCGGAGCCGCGAGAAAAGCACACTTCTGCTCTGCTTGGTCGGTTTACGGACAGTCAGTTGCTGTTCGCGGTGACACCATTCAGGCGAGCCGCCAGCTCCCTAAGCCGCAGGTCCCTATGCACGAACAAACGCATGCAGCTCTTCTAAAAGTAACATTTTCAGGAAATGCAATGTGCCGGACATGTCATGTACATGTCAGGTACAGATCGCCAGTTGCTTGTCCTGAATTGTTCCTATCCCACTACTATGAATGGCACAAATGTGGCATCTGTTGTAAATTGTTAAGCGTACAAAAGCCAGGGCTAAATGTTCCGGATGGAACAAAGTTAGCTACATTAATTGCAGCATAAAGCTAGAAGTACACTAGATTTGCAATGGAGGCAACAACTGTCAGTTTGCATTCAGCATGTGGCAGCCGGTAACTGAGGTATGTACCCATTTGCAGCCATTATTTGCGGTGCAGATGCTACAATAATAAATATATTTCACATTTAACTGAATGATATGCCCAGAATGTTGGCAGGAAACTCAAGGAATGTTACACTGCATGCCACTGACAGCAAGTATTGGCTGTGAACGATCCATTCAGTATATTCTATAGGAAACTGGCAGAAAAATCCTATAATGACCCGGCTTCTGACGCTCACCATTCCGTTACGGATCCGGCACGTTACCGACTGAGCAGATGAAATCATTGACTGTTGGTGGGGGCTTCACAAGGGCATGCCAGGAGAGCTGTCAGAATCTCTGCCAAATTATCCGTGAAGGAAGTGTCCCACCTTTGGAACGCATTAAAAAAAACATGACCTGATGGACCATCAGGGCTTGTCATTAATATTAATAGCGCTGGGGGACCAAACTGCATCACCAGCAGGATATGATGCGCGAATCAATTTCACCTATCTTTAGTCCAAATTATGCGGCTAACATTTCACACCAGCGCTGAACTGAATGTCTAAGGCTCTGGGCAACTTAAGCACACGCGAGGCAGCGCTCACCGTTGAAGTTCATGGTCCTTTGGTATGCTTGTTTGATTTCGTTCACCGTGTGCAAATTGCGAATGAAAACTTTCAAGATGCGGAACCAGCTCTGTTCAAACGGTGATGGCTTGTTTTTCCAAAATATTAGATGATGATTATGGTGAAACGACATTGCAGCTTGCGTCGGATCATCTGCTCAAAGACAACAGTCAAAAGCTGGATTGTTTATGGATGTATGCCATTGATGGCATGCAGACAGTGAAGAAAAAATGTGCTGTATTATATCCATTATATCCACTTGTACGCCTTGGTGCCAATACAAAATTAAATGCATATTGCTACGCTATGTTTCGGGAAAGCTCTGCAAGACGGAAGCTTGCTAGGTAGGGCTGAACTGATGAACAGTTCAGATCGTGAATCCTGAATAATCTAAAACAAAAATCATCATCTCGTACTTTGTCATCACGGCAGGCTAAAATAGTACGCTTGATTGACTGCGGCTAAATGCACCAACAATTGCGCGAGTCGATAATCAACACACTTAAGTAAAAGATGGAGCTGGAAATTGTACAGCCTGTTTGCCATCATGGGCACAATGTTTGACCCAATACGCGAGGGTTCGTTTCCCAAAATAGTTCGCAACAACTACACGTCAGAGCCACATGTTGAAACAGCTGGTGAAAAATAGCAGTCGCAGGTTGTCACTCAACATCATCAGTAACCATTGATGACCTCCGAGCGGTAAACGAGCACCATGTTTGTTTAATATTCCTCGTATGTTACCGAGGCCAATTAATTATTCAACGGCATTTCTACCCTGTGATCTTGCTGAGCTGTGCATGTGAAAAATTGGAGAGGATCAGATGAATCATCAAAAAGATCCAACACTTTGCAACATGAGTGTAGGAATCCAATGCATGATTATAGTGATTTCCAACAACATAGCCTGAAAATGGTTTGCTGAATATGTTGAATGCGCTCAGTTCAAATCTAGTTTTTGCCCATACAACATGTGGTAAGTCTTGTGCCAAAAATGTGTTGAGTGACAAACAATGCTCTTAAGCCACCTGTGTGAGGAAGCAAAATTGTAGGATGTTTACCAAAATATCCACAGGGTTCTAATCTAGATGCTATGGTTGATTTTTAAAAAATATTGCGCAACAATTAAAGAACAATACCTGTATCCTATGCTGAAACAGCTGGTCAAAAACAGCTATCATAGGTTGCCATTCGACGTAAAAATCAACCAGTACTGGCATCAGATCACCAGATATCACGAGTTGTTTTGTTTGCATTATGCCCAATTCCCCACATCACTTAAGTGTGCAATTCCTCCTATGGCTCTTGCGTCATTCTGCAATGGAAATCCGGAAAGGTTCAGCGGAAAGAATTAAGCACATCAAGTATTCCGCACCGGGCCTGAGCCTGGGCTGGACTGCGCTAGCCTGGGGGTCCAGCACCAGGCCCCTCCCCCCTCCCCCTCCCCCCAGCTGAAAGCTGACAAGCCCTTTGCAGGGCAGCTCAGGTCAGGGTTAATTGCAATCTGACACATAGCCAGGTCACGCTAACCAATCCTCCTAGGTCCCTGCCCAGAACCGCAGGTCAGGGGGGAGCAAGGCCGACAAGCCAGCCCAGCCCAGCCCAGCCCAGCTCTGTAGGTCAGGTTGGGGCAAGGCTGGTAAACACCTTTGCAGGGCCGGGCCGGGATGGGACGGGCCGGGTCGGGCCGCGCTGGGCTAGGCTGGGCTGGGCTGGGCTGGGCGGGCCGGGCCGGGGCCACGACCGGAGATC
>NW_023597034.1:28492073-28524573 GCF_011947565.3 Pollicipes pollicipes | reverse complement strand
AAATACACTTTCCATTGTTGCCAATGGCAATGACTTGGTCGAGATATCTGCAGGGAAGGTCTTTTTAGGAAACCAATTAGATTAGACGCACTCGCTTTTAATTTGTAAATCCCATAAATGTATTAAGGCCCACGCCACAAACATGGCCTTTGACTGCGTTTAACCACGGCTTTGATTAGAAAATAAATGCAACATGACTACCTGAATCCCCAAATTTGTCCTTTGCTTTTCTACACGGTTAGCTCCCACGCTCTTGCAGGTATACAACGCCAAACTCAAGGTAGAAGTGGGGAGATGGAACGTGGGGAAGGGTTTGACCGACTGCTGTGAACTAGGCAGGGCATGGACGTTAAAAAATTGGCAATGGTCATTGGCATGATATAGCAATCCGAAGTCATAGAGGTTTGCTGCCGTCGACTGTGATCCATGTCTTCGACCCTCTCTAAGCTATGTGTTTATAACCTCTGATGCGCTCATGACGTGTTTCCTAAGCTAACAGTTGACCACCACGGCGACATTGTGATTCAACTCCAGTGTCGTCACCGCTCTGGCTGACATTCGATTTACTTCCTGCTTACAATACATGCATTTTGCTGCATTAGCCACGCTACAATTAACAGACGGAACCAGGGTTGGAGAATATTCCCAGGACATGAGGTTACTTGATCCCGGGAATTGTACCCAGAATACCAAGCATGCCATTCAAACATCCGTATGCAGCACGTGCGCGCACACATGCCCACCTAAACGCAGATCCACCAAACACGCAAGCTTACGATGTGCATCACAACATGACTTTTTACACAGAAGCTCTACTAAACTGTCATTTAAGTATTGATCGTGGTCTGCTAACCTTCCCCCACACGCAATCTCCATTATATATTATTCATCTTTGTGTCACACAGATATGTGCGTTCGCCCCATGCGGTCTTTTTGCTGTGTGGAAGATAACATTTCCTTAATATCATCTAAAATTTACGAGCTGATGACTCACTAGTGAGCGTACACGTATCGGCTGAATTGATTCAGGATGAATATTTCATCGTAGCTGGTTAAAATAAATAAGACTGCAGAAATATTCAAGCTATCTTACCATTTCCAGGCACTCGCAAATGGTCCCAACAGCCGTAAAGTGCGGCGTAGAATAGTTTCCTCTATCGCTGCTGAAGGGCAGCAAGCATCTGCTCACGATATTTGCATATTTCCAATCCAACCACCAATTTTCAACATCCGAATCGACCACCGCTGCATTTGCAAGAGAGATGGTTCGTTTCGCAATTTGGCATTATCCCAACTTGGTTACAAAGTCAGACTTTTTCGCCGACAAGCTCGGAACTTCGACCGTTCCCTTAGAATGAGATGCGACGAATAACACTGAAAACTTGGAGACCATCCATGGAGCTATCTAATTTCACAGCAGGAGCGCAGCTGTCGTGGAGACCTCACAACATGCTATCAGACTGGTTTCTCGGAGTGCTGGGCGTCTTGGACAGGCCTGTGAAGACGCAAGTTTCACGGACCAAGGGAGTGTTATCATCCGTTACCTAAAACGAAATATAGAATGATATATTCAGTGTTCAGAAACAACAGTGGCCTCATTTCTTTCATTACTCCGCGCCTGGCCGGGCGTCTGAGACAACCGCGCCCGGCCCGGGGAGGTTAGTTCCCCCTGGAATCTCCAACTTCCAGACGCCGCATGAGAAAAACAAAGATACTTACTGGAAAGTCCCGTCAAATCATGAAAAATGCAACAATTTTTTTTGCCTTAGGTCAAATAAGATGTCACTAAACGTCACGAAAGGTCAGAAACGGTCGTTCTGAAAGATGCGGTTAATGTCTATGTTAACACGTCGGGATGGATATTCAGGGCACGAAAATAGGCGTCAAGACTGTAGTGAGTCATTTCCGACCATTTTTATTCCTTCGCAGGGATCAGGCCAGATTAGGTCACCGTTCAAAGCTGCTGTACAAGTGGCCTCTAAGAACAATATTCTTCTCCATGATGTGCTTCTGACCAATTTTCTGTAACTGGATGCAGCTTTTGGATAAAATACTTCAGACACAAAATACCATTTTGGGGCGACTTAGAGGTCATCTGAGGCCAACTTAAATCAATTTTTTTAAGCCATCTCAATGAAAAATCCCGGCTGTCCATGGCTGCGTGAAGATACCGAAGTCTCCTCAGCCATGGGAAAGGGCGACTGTGCCCACAAGACCTGAGAACTCTGCCGTAGCACAGAGGCGCGCCGCGTGTGCCAGCGATGCCGTAACAGAATGAAGGGACTGATCCGCACTCTCGCGTGACGCTCCCACCCGTGCGGTTTGCTGAGAGCTCGGCGAGACTTCTGGGGCCGCCCCAAGCAGTTCAGACTACAGCCAGCGGGAGGGCGCGACACACCCGATCACGACATGGGCACCCGAGCGGACGCACTCAATGCCCACTTCGTTGCCATTGGTCCCTGCATCGCTGCGGAGACGGCAGCGGTGCGTAGCGGTGCGGGTGTGCCCTGGCTGGACCGCGCCCGTACCGTATCTGTGCTTCGCCGTTCCCCCTGCACCCAGCCACTCTACCGGAGCTATCTGCAGCCACCGGGAAGATGAGCGTGTCGAGGGCTGTCGGCATCGATAGCGCACCACTCCATGCAGGGAAAAGGGTTTCCCTGCGATTGGCGCTCATTTCCTAAATCTGAGCAACATTTTGGTCACATCACGCACTTTTTCGTCCGTCCGGAAGATGGCGCGCGTCACCCCGGCGCTCAAGTCGGGTGATCGATCCGACCTGAACAACTTTCAGCCCATTTCTATTCTCTCTATAGTGTCGAAAATTGGCAACACGGTCATCTGTTCGCAACTCAATTCTTACCTTCTCGTCAAGCATGTACTTACGCCGTCGCAATATGCTTACCGTCCACGCCCCTTGACAAAGAACCCCCTGTTCGACGCTGTCGAATCGCTGGCAGGGGCTGTCGACAACGGCCATCTCGCGTCTGTAACGGCCATTGACCTTAGCAAGGCCTTAGACAGCGTTTATAACGGCATCCTGAGCAAGCTGATGTGGTGTGGGGTATCCTCGGAGGGGTTGCGGGACTACCTGAGCGGTCGGAGATAGGTGGTTAGTGGTGGCTCGGTTACCCTACCCTGTCCAAAGGAGTGGCCCAGGGATTCCTTGTCAGCCCAATCCTGTTCCTCATCCTCATCAACGACCTTTCCAGCTTCCTACCCCGCGGCCGCCTACTATCCTACGCCGATGACAACTCGTTGACTCCGCCTCCCCGATGTTGTCGGCCTGTCCAACCTGAAAGCCCGTTTCGAGGAGTCCATTCAGTGCCTTCAAAAGTGGTCCCAGTCAAACAGTCTTAAAATGAGCCCTAGAAAGACAAACGTCAGGCTGATCGGCACCAAACCCTTCATCACAAAGACCAGCAACTTCTCTGGCATAGACATTCATCCATCATCTTCAGTGAAGGTACTGGGTGTAATCATTGGCCCCCATCTCACCTGCAGACCCGCACCCCCTCACTCGTTCGGCTCTGCAATACAATCCTCGGGTCCCTGTTCAAAATTCGACACCACCTCACTGCTGAGGTTCTGAAGCTCCTTGTTCCAAATTTCACCACATCTCATTTCACACCTCCAAATTCACATCTCCCGCATCCTCTACCATCTGTCCACCTGCGGTGGAGCGGCCGAGCGGTACCTAGACAGGATAACAGGATAACATACCTTTTTCGACGGCACTGATCCGGATTAATAGCCAATGATTTTGGGATCCATATCTTGCGGCAGCTTTCCAGGTTACAAATCAACGGGGGTACCCAGGGGATGTCAAGCGGTGTGATGTAAGAAAGGTTGAAACCAGTTTTTTGATTGCGCGGATGTGACATGTGGCGTGAGAGTAAAGCGCCAGTAACACATTCTTTTTAGATGCCGTGTGCCGCAGGACATGAAACAAAAATACCGCCAATACGTTGGCATGCAAAATACCATCGGCCTAGGCTTTCATGTTTCAAATTATCTGGGCCTCGTTCTCACTTCCCTGGAGACGCGTCTGGGCAAAATCGTTTGGTTTCCTTCTTGAGGCTTAATGTGTGCGTACATTTCGCTTGGAATTCTGACCTACGATAAACGCCATACTTATCTACATCCCCTTTTGCATAGCCATGGCACAGTTTTGCTGTCGCATACATCGATTATGAACACGGTGATTGAAGTGCAAAGTTTTACATCTAAATGTTGTAAAACACCTCTTCTGTACCTGTTTCTGTACTGGCGACTCGTAATGAATTTCATGCTGTTTTGGAATCGTTCCTTTTTGGGGTCCTAGACCTGCCTCCGTCATGCTACCTTTCCTATACTGAAATGCCGATATTCAGGCTGTAACTACGTCATTCATTGGAAACATCAGTCACGCCCGTAAACGCAAAGCAATCAGTATTACCCCGAGGTCACCATTTTGGCAAGGTTGTCAAATTTCACGCAAGGTGTCTCCTCATACTGAAGCCCAAAATTTGACGCAATAGGTAACAATGATGATTCGCAAGGGCCAGAAAATTTAAAAGAACTCTCCAGGTCGTTCCTCAAAAAGAAAAAACCCTGAAACGGGGGATACTGCCTCACTCTCTGCTTGGAATAGGGACGGGCCAGGTGGCTTTACAATGTTAGTGTTGTCCTGATTTTGATACTGTTGAAAAGGTTTCCAATAAATAAAGGCGATTTTTCTCCACCGATTTAACGACGGCTCATCTATCCTCAGCCATTCGTTTCCAAACCTCCCAATTCTGTCTTTGATAATGGTCCATTAGGGGGCGGCACCAACGTTGTTTACCGGTCCATTACGGGCAGAAAACTCCCACCTGGAGTTGGGCGACTGCCCATTTCGGTGTGTCGGTTCGCCGTCCGCCGGCAGCCGGCGGCTCCCGCCGGGGTGCTGAGCGCTCGCGCGTGGGTGGCGGTCCACGGCCAGTTGGTCGACGCGGACCATCGACTAGTCAGGCCACGACGCTAGCGGACGGGAACGTCATTGGCGCTACCAATGGACAGTTTTGCGCCAAAATGTGCACTCGCGTGGTTAATGGCGACTGGCTTTCCCGTCGACTGGCTTTCCGTCGACAGCCGACTTTTGGCGCCCGTAATGGTGCTTGCAGGTGATGGCATAAAAACAGGCCCGTTGACCGAACATATCTACGCTAGATATTTTGGGATGGTTCTATTTTATAGCAGGGCTTTTCATGATAAAGATGAGGTGACAATCATAATGCAAATTTGATTGAAAGCTTGCATTCAAATGGAGTATAAATCCCGATTACCATGGTGTTATTTGTTGACATGGGGTGCCCTGGCAGAACAACAATAAATTTCCAATTTAGGGCATCACGATTTTCAGAATTACTCTTTTAGCTCTTATAGCGTTTCGGGCTTGCTATCAAGCGATGATTAAGTGCTTTATCGACTCTCCGCGATCTTTCTCATCAATACCACTCGAGATTGCAAGTCATGCACCAATGGTTTTGCGCTGGGGCAATAGTTATTGATTATGGTTACTACGCCAAGATTTTTCAACCCCAAAAGCCAGTTTGAAGGTTCTTTATACCTTTACTTTTATAACATGGGCATTGAAAGTGAATTAGAATATCGCGAAATTTGGAACAGCGTACAGGCCTTTCTGTTTTCGAGCGCTCACGAGCGGCATTTTGGCGCGACTACGCAACGACTCCACGCGAACAACTGCGTTACCCAGAGTTAAAATTGTCAAATATGTGAGATACCGCATTTGAGAGTCGTATGAGCATCCTCCAATTCCTTATTTGTGCATCCTTTCAGCCCCAAAATAGGCCGTTCAAACACTCGCATTTTTCTGCCATTAGCATCAGTTTCCATTCAAGCAGGATATGGCTTAAATCATGTTGTGTTATGTTTGGTAAATGTTTGCATGATGTGGTCTATTCAATACCTACAATCTAGCTTTATAGCTCAGGCGATCCAAAGGAAGGGTCAAGGCCCAACCCTCGTCGCATCCTACATCCTGCAAACTCTCACATCTCCAGAAATGGATGAAATCGGGCCTAGTTCCTGTGGCTATCGTTCACTGCGTCTTGGGAGCTTAATGCTACAATTTGACCCTACCTGATCAGTGCATAATGAGGAAATCCTGAAACTCAAATGCACCCTTTTGTGGTTCTTACAAAACTGGAATGAGCCACATAGAAAATTTCCCATTTGCGTAACAAGCCGAACAGAATCAGTTTTGCTGAAAAGGATGTGACAAGTATCACTAGATTCTGCTTGCATGGAATAAGGTCACCAGCTCCAATCTGAATGACAATACCATGCCAGAGATCATTTTCTGGTATTCTATTCATCAGAGAGCATTCTATTAGCATGGAATGAGGATGGTAATCTGCAATAATAATCAACCTGAAAGGTAATAGCATGTCAGAGCTCATTCCAATCTGCGTTATACGAGAACCTGAGGACAACAAATCCCAACTCTAGACAACGGCTCGAGTGTTAGAAACTTTCTGCGAAATGAAAGCAAGGCATGTCTACCTCAAATGCCACTCTGGTCTGTCCACTCCAATTCCAACATACTTGGCTTCGCTGAGAAACCGGAGAAACCCAGTCTTCTCGCCACGCAGAGGCCACAAACAAACATTTCGTAAAACAAACATTTCGTAGCACAAACAAGCCAAACAAACATTTCGTAACACGAGCGCCAAATTAGCTCCAGATATTGAAGTCGCGAGGCGGTTCTGTGATGTCGATGCCGCCACAAGTATGCCGATTGGCGTCCTGAAGGCAGCACTCGTGTACGCGCCGTTGAAAAGGGCAGACGCGGAATATCGGTACATGCCACCTTGGTATGGTGGCGCCTTGGACTGCTGACATGACGCTCGGACACGTTCAGCACAGAGTTATGAATCGTTCAAAAACGATCAGCACGCTCAGAGTCATGGTGAGCATACTTAGATGTCGTGTTGGCAAACATGTAACCTACATCTTGTACTGTTGATTAATATCGTGTATCTCAGCTACTGTTGTTTGATATGGGAAGCTCATTATGGCGGTCAGCTTACAAATGGATTGTTTTGCAGAACAGCGCAGTACCAGCTGGGACTGATCGAGGTCGAATGGAGCCGGTCTTCACCTGCAGACATCCTGGCTTCAGGCCGCCGAAAGTTCGACCATATATCCAGCCTAATAAATCATAACCTAGTTCTGAATGTGAGGCAGCTGACATATGACCACAATGCAACCTTCCCTCGTGGGATCATCACAACGGGACAAGGATAAGCATTGGCAAGTATGCTCAGCACAACATCGACAAAACAGGCCCCCGCCGATCACTCAACATCAGCCCGCCTACGGCGTGTCAGAGCGGTGGCAAACGGCAGGTCGTTTATCGGGCTTCAGTCGACTGCCATCTCCTGCCACACTACGTGAGGGCTCTTAATACTTGGCTTATATACTTGGCTTAACTCATACTTGGCTGCTACAGTTAAGCGAGAGTTTCTACATGCCATTGAAAAGTAAGCAAGTGTTTTTAATGGAGGTAAGACGCGTATGCCTTTTGTGGAGTGAACGCGCGTTTCTTTTCTCGGGGATGCTTTAAGACATGACGTAGCAAAGTAAGAGCCAAGCGTGTACTTTTTCTGTTCATAGAATGTGTAATACGTTGGAATGTGCTGCAACTTAAATGCATACGTACATGAATACGTTCCACTTATTTAGTACTTGTACCTTCCTCATATTTTCCTACCTACCTTCAGTAGGTCAAAATCATTAAACCTGGGGATACCGTAAGAACTCAAATGTTCATGGTAGTGTTTAGATTTTTCAAGGTATTGTGCACTCTAGTGGAATTGAGATTTTTCATTGCGCAAGGATAATCGTAGAGAATTCCAATTTACATCAGTTGGTATCCTTTATTTCCACAAATCGCTTCCATTGACCAGATATTTCAAGCATCCGAAACTGTTTATGCCACCAGGAATTTACCGGGTGACCTAAAAACTTTTTCCCACAAATCTACCGCTCATATCGCGGGCGTGTTGTAGGCGTAAGCAAATGGTCTACCGATAAGAAGGCCCGTCAAAACTGACAGTAGACTTCGAACACCTCGACTGCGGCCATTTTGCAAAGACGCAATTATTATAGCCTTAATCCGCGCTCGGCCGGGAATCTGCGGCAACCACGCCTGGCCGGGAGGGGGGGGGGGGGGGGGAGAGAGTTGACTTCCCTTTCCCCTGGGATCTCCAGCTTCCAGACGCCGTATGAGAACAGTGAAGATTCCGTTGGAAATGTCTAGATGAATCATAAAGAATGCGCATCAAATGTTTGCCTTTGAGACAAATGTGAACTTATCAAATGTCACGAAAGGTCAAAAACGGTCGACGATGGATGCTATTAAGGCATATGTTACCACATCAAGACGGACATTGAAGGCACGAAAAGGAGGGTTAGGACTGTGAAGAGTCCATTCTTACCACTTTTGGCGCACCGCATGGATGAAGCCAGATCAGACACTTTTCAATATTTCCCACCAGCAGCCTGAAAGAATGATGTTTTTTCGTAACGTTCTTTTGACTAAGTTTGCATTTTTTTGGTTCGGCTGTGGGACTTTGGTATTCTAGACACAAAGTACTATTTTAGGCTGACCTTTTGATCATCTGTGGTCAACTTAGGCCAAATTGATAAACCGTTCAACTTGAAACATTTTGATTTTGGATATTGTGGTCCAGCTGTGCTATAAGTTTAGTGAAAGATTGACAATTGCTTGTCTCTGAGGACAATGTTGGCTTTTTGCCGATGATAGCACCCGCCCTTTAACAGGAAAACTCTGGAAGTGTTTGTTCCAGAGTGTTCAGTCATTTGCATGGTTTCTTTGCACTTGTGAGCATGACATTTGCATGGATGCATAAATAGTATGCTTCCCCACTGTTTTCGCTAGCATTGAATTAAAAAATTCTCCTGGTGGAATCCTTAGCATTATTACTGCATACATCAGATGGCCTGATGGAATTCTTAAGCTAATCACTGTTTCACTATTTAGACTAATCACCGTGTGGTGGTGGCATAATGATAGGAGCATCAGTTTTTATGCATAATTAGGGGGAAGTAGCAAACCAAAAGTCATGGTCAATGAATCAATCCGAGAAGAGACGATTTTGCATTAAAGTTAGTTTCATCATTCTTTTTGTTATATTCCAGCTGAAAACGTTGAGTGGAGAGGAGGAATCAGCAATGAGGGTGCCCAACCCAACGTGGAATGCTGGTTGGAGCTCTAGAAATTGATTTGAATTGATACTCCTGCATTATACCCAGCAAGCATCAGAAGTAACCTTAGATCTGCATAATACTTAGTATGGAAAATGGCCATTTTGGCTCAGTGATTAAATTTCTTTTGGTATTTGAATATTGGTAACGAAATGTGTCGCTCTGCCGTGCCGGCTGATGTTTTCATTATCTGAAATGCAGATTTCTGCACCAGCGTACGTGTAATAATTACAAAAATCATTGTAATTAGCAATTTTAACCTTTAACCTGCTTCACTGGCTGATGGGGGAGGGTGGGGGGGGGGGGGGGCGATCTCCTGCAGTTTGCAAGCTAAGAAAGGGAGCTGCCTGCCGCCGGTTCGAACTCTGCCATGTATTCTGCTGCCCTGTCTATCGAGGTCCTTCGTTCCTTTTTTTCCGTGGTCGAGGAAAGCAAAGCCAGCTATAGATCGAGTTTAAGCGTAAGGCCCCGGTGAGTCCCGAGGGTGGAAGAAGAGTGCTCCTGTGGTTTGGCTATCCCATAGTTTAGGGCAGGTGCGGCCCGCTTTCCTAGCAGCAGCAGTTATCCTGACATTAGTTGAAAAACATTGCACAATGGAGCGTTTTGGTTGTGTGCTTGATATTGAAAACTGTGGTGATGAAAGACGCTTTCGGTGACAAAGCTGATTGTTGGTGACCATACTGGGCACAGACTTCATTATCACCTTATTTAATATGGCACCGCATTACGCTGCTGGCGACAATTTTGCCTCTACGAATTCGGTCGGCGACAAAAAGTACACTTCTACCACCCCCGCCTACATACCTGCTGGCAGACAGAAACATGTAATGCTGTATTTTCATGTTAATCCCCCAGAATCTTTCGGTAGCATGCTCGATAACGAAAAAAACTCAGCTTTGGAACGGGTTGCAAAATACGTGTCATTTAAACATATTTATCATCCCATCAACAGACATGTTCTGCCGGGTTCGGCGCCGTGCGACGGAAGAAGAGGGCGACAGTCCTCCTCCCTCCACCCGGCCTGAGAGATTGGTCGGCAACGGCCCTCTCCGACAGAGGACCGGACACGCACCGCACCGTTAATGAGCTGATCTGGCGCCCGCTGCCCACGGCGTCCGGCCGGGCCCAGCCGAGCGGGGCCAATTTTCGGCCGAACAAAGCCTGCTGTCCCTCACTATCACCGGCGCCCCTCCTCCGGACAAACATGGCTATGATCGGATGATCACGTGGCGCTGCCCGGCGGGAGGAGACCGGCACCCGGCGCCGTCCCATCGGAACACGGCACTGAGAGGAGACTGGCACCCGGTGCCGTCCCATCGGAACACGGCGCTGAGAGGAGAACGGCACTCGGGGCCGTCCCAGCGGGACACGGCGCTGAAAAGAGACCGGCACCCGGCGCCGTCCCAGCGGAACACGACACTGAGAGGAGGCCGGCACCCGGCGCCGTCCCATCGGAACACGACACTGAGAGGAGACCGGCACTCGGCGCCGTCTGAGCGGAACACGACGCAAAGAGGACACTGAGAGGAGTTATAGCATTATCCCACTGGAACACGGCAGCGGAACACGGCACGGCAACGTCCAAGCGGAGCACGACGCAAGGAGGACACTGAGAGGCACATAGCATCATCCCACCGGAACACGGCGCTGAGAGGAGACTGGCACCTGGCGGCGTCCCATCGGAACTAAGAGGAGACCGGCACATGGCATCATCGCATCGGAACATGGCACTGATAGGACATGGCATCGTCCCAGCGGAACACTGCACTGGGAGAAGGCCGGCACTCGGCGCCGTCCCAGCGGAACACTACACTGGGAGAAGGCCGGCACTCGGCGCCGTCCCAGCGGAACACGACACTGAGAGGAGGCCGGCACTCGGCGCCGTCCCAGCGGAACACGACACTGAGAGGAGGCCGGCACTCGGCGCCGTCCCAGCGGAACACTACACTGGGAGAAGGCCGGCACTCGGCGCCGTCCCAGCGGAACACGACACTGAGAGGAGGCCGGCACTCGGCGCCGTCCCAGCGGAACACGACACTGAGAGGAGGCCGGCACTCGGCGCCGTCCCAGCGGGACACGACACTGAGAGGAGGCCGGCACTCGACGCCATCCCAGCGGGACACGACACTGAGAGGAGGCCGGCACTCGGCGCCGTCCCAGCGGAACACTACACTGGGAGAAGGCCGGCACTCGGCGCCGTCCCAGCGGAACACGACACTGAGAGGAGGCCGGCACTCGACGCCATCCCAGCGGGACACGACACTGAGAAGAGAACGGCACTCGACGCCGTCCCAGCGGAACACGACACTGAGAGGAGGCCGGCACTCGGCGCCGTCCCAGCGGAACACGACACTGAGAGGAGGCCGGCACTCGACGCCATCCCAGCGGGACACGACACTGAGAGGAGGCCGGCACTCGACGCCATCCCAGCGGGACACGACACTGAGAAGAGAACGGCACTCGACGCCGTCCCAGCGGAACACGACACTGAGAGGAGGCCGGCACTCGGCGCCGTCCCAGCGGAACACGACGTGGAGCGAAGACCGGCAGCCGGCACGTAACCCGGCGGCAGGGATGGTGGCGGCATCTCCTTGGGAACCGCAGAGCACATCGGCTCACCGGCGTCGGATGACGTCCTAAAACGTCAGGAAACAGTCACGTAGACGCCTGCAACGACAGGCGTTGGTCATCTGGCAAATGAATGAAGGAAATAGCCCCTTAAGTTCGTCATTGTTGTTTTCCTGCTTTCAGCCTGGCCAGTCCGAAAGTTAGCGTTTCAGCTGGGAACATTTCCCAAGTGACATTTCTGCCTTTTACTAATGAAATGGCTTCCCAATGATTTTACTGCAGATTGAATATCTCGTGAGTGGCGAATGCGATCTACGCTATGTCGCCGTTTCCAGGGCAACCGGCCTCAAAGCATCGGGACCGCGCGGCACGAGCAGCTTCTCGTCACTTTACGACTCCATAGCTCGGCTTACTCGCAGTCATAAATGAAAATATGCTGCCCGGATCGGAAAAGCTGTGCGACGACATTTCGATGGCAGACCCCCTGGCCTCCACTGAGTCCGCTTGGTGAAGTCACTGTCGACACGAGACGTTCCCGCTGTAGCTGACGAAATGTCTAAAGAAGGGAGTGTTCACAAACATTTCAGGCCCATTTTACTCAAAGATGGATTCAAATCTGTTTGTGCCGAGAACCAGATAATATAGCTTAGTTAACATAAGACATGCGCGTGCTTACTTACCCTTTACTGTGGTCGACATCCAATAATTCCCCAAGCATTTTATTGCAAAATGGATCTGGACGCGATTTCAAGTTTGAACTACCCCATCCCGCGAGTGATCCAGATTTAATCCTTGCGCGCAAGCCCGACGCAAGCAGCGCAAGATGCGACAGTTCCAGGAACGGTGACAGGCCCCTAGAGCAGTTTGGCGGATGAGAAGAGAGCTGGCTCTCCTGGCCGATGCATGGCTATGGCTTATGCATGGTTTCTTTTAATGTGCTGTCGAGTTAATTAAACCTCCCCTGATAAGAGGGCCGATGAGGTGGAAAACACCTTCGATGCGCTCGCCCCCCCCCCCCTCCCGCCCAAAGGTTTTCTGAGAATATCTTTCTGGTATATCGTGTAATTGTGCCCAAGTGTTCAATATTATCTAAAGCATTCATTACGCGTGATTCGATACAGAAACGTTTCCATGGAATCTGGCTGCTGAAACGCGGCCTTGTTAGTAACAATCCACGGTAATTTTCTACCGGCGCGGGCGGCGGGCGGCAAACGACAGAGACGCCGATCGCGGGCGGCGGGGAAATCAATTGTTGTGTGATTATAGAGTTCGGGTTATTACATCCGTTGAAAATGTGTCGTGAGAAGCGACGTTGGATCACCATGTAAATTAATGATATGCTTTTAGAGAGAGAGAGAGAGAGAGAGAGAGAGAGAGAGAGAGAGAGAGAGAGAGAGAGAGAGAGAGAGAGAGAGAGAGAGAGAGAGAGAGAGAGAGAGAGAGAGAGAGAGAGAGAGAGAGAGAGAGAGAGAGAGAGAGAGAGAGAGAGAGAGAGAGAGAGAGAGAGAGAGAGAGAGAGAGAGAGAGAGAGAGAGAGATACGCACCGACCTGGTACGCTTTCAGTGTGTGGCATCAGATGTGATGCGCTTTCACGCTGAAACATTTATCTGCGATGACATGTAGAAAAGCACTCGAGACACAGGGGAACTTTGCACTTTTCGTGCCACTTAGTGCTCCTAAGAGTGCAGGACTCCAGTCGCAATCGACCTCGTCCATCCATACAACGGGTCAGGTGTCCAATGTCGTGGCACCACGTGCTGTATAGAAAGAGAGCTGGCGGGGGGGGGGGAGGGGCACAGGTGGTGGTGTGGCTGCCGCGCTGCAGGAAGGTGAGGGCGATCTCGCGCCGGAATTCAAGCTGTGACGGCTGACTCCTGATGTTGGGCACACAGACCTTATGCAGGACCCAGGGTTGACAATGGCCATGTCGATTATTCGGGTCAACGGACACCAATACCACTCCTTGCAGCGGAAGGCGATGCCGTCCTGAGCCAGGTGCCGGCCGTTGTGGTCAACTCGGCTCTTGCCCCTGTTGCAAGTTTATAGCGTCGAAAACGTCGGCTCTGCAGAAGGCCAGATGGATGTAGTCTCCTTCTTTCCCTCTTCTATATGCTTTTGTCTTTCCTGTTCTTATTCGTCAGACTCTTCCTTTTCTGGCCACGTTTCGTTGGCACCTCTTCTTCTGCTTCTTCGTCCAGATGCACTTACACAGTGCCCGGCACATCGGTAATCAAGGCGACCCCAGTAACGCTATCAGTGATTTTATCCTTATCACTGAGATCGTCCTCAGGTGGTACATTTGCTTTAGCTACTTTAGCTTCCTCGCTGTCAAATTCGTCCATGATCATGTCTACCACCTCTTTGACCGTAAAACATTGAAATCTTAAGATCAGGAAGCCTAGTGGGCGCCAGTATGAGCAATTCCCAATGAGTCTATCTGCCCACCTGCCCACGATCAGCCACCGCACCACCACACACACACCGCTGGCCAGCCAGTTTCCGTTCCCGGCACCCGCTTAGCGCGTCTTCATCCGGTCGCTCGGCCGCCCACATGTGTCCCAAACGCCCAGCGGGTCAGCTTTGTCACTTCTAAGTTAAGCGTCGGCTCGAAGTAACGTGGTAGTGGAACTTACAAAGCTTTCAATGGCTATGTGTTCCCGGATCTTCTGACTTCCAATGCATACGCCAGATTCAGGTCAACTGTCCTCATATAATTACCAGAAACAACCAATTGCCCCCCTCCCCCACTTAAATGTGTCGAAAATGTCGCATAACACGCGCCCGGGTGGTAGGCTGGATACCCTTTGCCTGGTTGAGGGTCAACTTGAACCCCACCTGAGATCTCGGGAACTAAGAGAGCTAAAGACACAGAATTTACAGAATGTGTTGACCTGTACGTAAATTCACTAAGGTCAAAGTTTCAGGTTCCTAGGTCATGACCTTCGGGTCAAATAAGGTTAAACGAGGTCAAATTCCAGGTTGGTCTCCAAAGTGATTCCAGAACCTAGATAACCATTTCTAAGCAAACGTCCACACGTTTATTTAACGTCAGTGACCTTGATTGGCCTTTTGAAGACCATGATGACCAAAATCACACAAGGCTGCTTGAGTTTTGCATTTAAATAAGCGACAAAGATTACGCTAGGCAGAATGTTCCTAAAAACAAAATGTTGACTTGGGTCGTCTTAGGTCATCGACCTATTTTGACCTATAAGAAGTTCATGAAAGATGTATAACGTGGTTTTTGCTGTCATTAAATTCGAAATGAGTGCCAGAAACTGCCCCATACAGCAAGTTCTAGAGTAATAAAACAGGTTGATTTTGAACTTGGTCTGACCTTCATACCTGACCCTAGATCAATTCGATATGCTCATTCGACTGTTGCGTGGTCTAAAAAAGCATCTCAGAGATGTATGGCTTCGTCTAACATTTTGTTGTTGCATCAGATTGAGCGATTCCATAGAAGTTGACGTCGCTGAAACCATGACCTGACTTTGACCTGCCATAGTTTGTGTGAGCCTTGTAGGTGAGCGACCTTACAAGGTTCATCTAAATTTATGTCAGACGATCCACTATTCAATTTTATACAGCTACACAAAATTTGGCGTGACTGTGCCGCGCCGTTCGGAAATCATTCTGGAAAAAAACCTTTGCGGGGGGTCAATTGGACCCACCACCCGAGCACGTGATAATCGAGTTCCATCACAATAGTTCCGGGACGTTGTGCGAAATTCCTTTGGGGCTCGGGAGACTCCAATACTTTGAACTGTATCCACAGACCCCGAAAATCGACTTCTTAATGTTTCGTGATAAACGTCTGTAGGCCTTCAAAGTCCGAGGACAAAAGTGCCCTGCGGAGCGTTAATGTAACCCATTAACGAGGGTTAGATGGTTAAAGAGGGTTAAATGCACCGATGGTGGAAAAATTGTCAACCTTTAGATTCAGCGTCAAACTTAGCCGGTTTACGCATGTAGATGGCCAAGACAGAACGTTTGGTGGTATTTAGACTAGAATGGCGAGCAATGGGGCCGATAACATGCATTGGTGATGAAAGAAAATAAAGGGAATGTGTTTGCATGCGGGATGTTGAAATATTTCAAACACAGCAAACACAGCTTGCATCCAATCACACAGAACGCTTTGAGAAGCAGGAGGTGATTATCCTGGAAAACCGGATGAGTATCATTAAGCCATGATCAACGTTGGCGTAATATGCAAGTCGTGCGTTGCTACCTGTAGGAGGGATGGTCACCTAGGTTAGCGTTGCAACGCTCGTGCAAAATGACTTGCAATTCGAAGCTAAGACGCCGATCTCCAAAAGCACACCTGGCTTGCGAGAGGACCCACGTCTTGTCAGACACTGAAAGCATTTCAGCCACCCGTACATTCTTAATCTCCCCAAAGACGGCTTCTGAAAAAGATCCTTTTCTGTGGGCTTACATTGCGGTGGCTTGCCAGAAGGTCCTGCGGCGACGACACGATGGGGTTGCCAGGTAAACTTTAGGGGGGGGGGGGCGCTTCGTCTGGCTTGACACGCGGTCAATAACGCTGCATGCTTTTGAGTCCCATAGCCTTAATCAAGTCAACCAACATGCACTCGCCGATTGTCTGATGTGAGACAAAACCACGATATGTAACCAAGACCACTTCTTTTGTAACTTCTTCACTTTTTCATGAAACGCCGCTGAGAAAATGTGCAGTGGTCCACAGAGCGGGAAGAATGACAATATAAACGAAAACACTCCTTTTTTACCCAACAATAGCAAACTCCTCGTCGCCACTCACAGTCACAAACGCGCCATGATCACGGTCAAGACCACGTATCCAGGCCGGCCGCCTATTTGGTAGCATTCTCCCTGAGGTAGTTTTCCCGCCAGCATGGTGATGTGATGCAATTCTACGTAAGATTGCACACAGTCTGTATCGCATTTCATTTATGATGAAAACCACTCATTCCGGTGCCTCACTTTGAGCTAGACATTCATTTCACGTAAGGTTCATTTTGTATAAGATGTGCCTACCAAATGGAAAATATGTAAACCCAATGCCCATGAATGGTTCACGAAATGCGCGTTGTGAAAAGATCGAGTGTCGCACGTTCGTGACGGTGGTGCCGGACAGCGGGTGCCGTCGCGGTGGGCCGCAGCTGGAGCCAGTCAGTCGCGGTCCAAACACGCGACCCGGCGCCGGCGCCCCGCGGAGGTTCGGCGAACCGCGGCCCGCCTGGCCGCCCTGATAGAGTCCGCCTATCAAACTTGGGATTCTTATCAACTTCTTCCTTGGGATAGTTTAAATGGCATCATTCAAGCATAATGAGTCGGGAAATATGACGTTGAGGGTGGCGGCAGAAGTTGGCCGATGGGCGTCTCAGGCGCCAGCCGACCCCGTGGCGGCATCGAGTGGCGCAAGTCGTCCCAGGAACCCCGCTGAGTGACAGGTGGGGGCGGGAGCTTTTTTGGAAATGGGCGCTCGAGAATGCTCCAGTGGAGCACCGCGGATGGTGGCGATGAGGCCTTGATGATTGGTATTCTAGGTTCGACCCCTGACAGGTCATGCAGTTACACTTGGTGGAGAGCTGGCTGCGAGCGCAATTATTACTAGGTGGGGAAGTGAGGATCGTTGGAGGAGTAGCATTTGCCTTCTTGAACTGCATTTGAATTATGAGATGCAAGGACTCCCGAAATGCATATTCTCGACGTTCTCTAATCAGCAAGGTCCCTGGGTGGCCCAATAAATTGCGTCGTTCTTCCAACCAAAGGACATCAATTCACCATGCAAGATTAAGCAGGCCCGTCAAGAGTGACTCGCTGATGTGACCCACGTTATGAGGTCATCTTAGATCGACGCTGCGGCACAGGAGCGACCGTCATGCCAGTCTTGTTGGACGGTGAAAGGACTGAGGACACAGACCGGCTGCTATATTGTCATGTCGCCATGGCGCGGGTAAATAAGGACAAGGTAAGATTCCAGCACTCTAAACTGAAAAGTTGATGATACCTTCCCGAACAGTGTATGCAAGAAAAGCGTAGATTTTCAGGTCTCCAGATTTCCTTTCCCATGAAAACCTGTTTATTTTTGCAGTATATAATACACTCGACTGTATGACAGATGGCAAATAGGAAGAATTTAAGAGCTGATAGGAAGCAAAATGAATACATGCGTAACTTCGCTCCGTGTTTTCAGAATTTACTCTGCAGACGCGTCTAAAACGTCTTTTGTACGGAGGCCAGGACCCCACCAAACCTGTGCGACGCTAGCCGTTTTGAGGAGGCCAGTGCCGGTGTTCTCTGAAATTGAGCCGACGGCAGCTGCGATCAGCCTTTTCCCGCTTAACCGTCGATAAGTGCGCAGAACTTCGTTAAGCTCACACTCATTGAACATCCCGGCGGAGAGAACCCAGAGGCACTTTGCTCTTAGCTGCCGGCACGCCCGGCCAGCCAGTTCAGTCTTTAACTGAATGACTCAATGGTCGTCAATTTTTAAAAGCTTCACTAGTACTGCAGTGCATGTGCTATTATCCTATTGAGAAAGCTTTAAATCGTACCCTTACTTTGAGTCCACGTCTGATGTTAATTCGCCTTTCTCCTCAGACATGTTGGGAGGAAAATAAATTTGACGCTTAGCAGAAGCATCACGATCTTGCCTGTCTTGACCTAACCATATATGAAATTCACCTGCATGATTGTACAATGGAAAAGGCCGATGGTTATCACTTGGATCTGCTGATTATAAAACACAATTAGTGCGAATTGGTGTATCAATGTCTACGCACTCACATTTCAGTTAGATGCAACGGATAAGATATGCAATACGTCAATGATATACATGCACATGAAATAAGGGAGGTAGTATTGTTGGGACCATGATCGATGTTACACGCAGTGCCCTCGGCCTTCTTTGAACTTCTTTGATTCGAGACAATCCAACGCCAAAACGGGCCACTTACATCATGCCCTGCCTGGACAAACCGCTAATGAACAGTCTCCGTGGGCGAAAAGTGTAGGCATTCGTTTTCCCCAAGTAGTTCGCTATAATGGAATGACCAATCAGCGAGGCATGGATGAATGAATCAGACACCTGCTTATTGAAGCTTGGGGCTCTTTCCCTATTGCGTCATCGCGCATAACTTTCGCCCCGCTCATTTACACGTTGCACGCTTTCTGAACACAGAGCATGATGCATGTAAATCAAGGAAAGACTTATCGCCAAAATAGTGATCACCTGGTGTTCGGACAATCAGCTAATAGGAACATGACATTGACAAATAACCGATCATGTTCTGACTTCAGAGGAAATGAAGGCCTATTCACACTTGCCATGCGTCGATTCTTGCAGCGAAGCTCAACGCTGTGGTACCAAACATTCACACATCGATCTGCTCGGTAAGACGCTTTATGAGCTGGTCTGGGTGGGGAAGAGGAGGGACAGGGAAAGGAGAGAAAAGCAGAGCAGAGCAGAGCATCTCTCTCTCTCTCTCTCTCTCTCTCTCTCTCTCTCTCTCTCTCTCTCTCTCTCTCTCTCTCTCTCTCTCTCTCTCTCTCTCTCTCTCTCTCTCTCTCTCTCTCTCTCTCTCTCTCTCTCTCTCTCTCTCTCTCTCTCTCTCTCTCTCTCTCTCTCTTCTATCTCTCTTCTCTCCCTCTCGCTAACTGTGAATATGCCCGAGGGTCCTCTTGGCCATGCAGGTGCTCATTACGTTGGGATAAGCCAACAGCGAACCACTCCAGCGTGAATATGGGAATCAATGTTGTGCGGTGTCACATGACACGTCTGAGTGAGATATATTCAGCCTCTTGGCTTCCAATACGGATGATGTTTGTCAGCGAGGTGAACAGACCTTGATGGCCACGGGAAGCGGAAGACGTTCGGGAAGAAGTGTCTTCCTGCCGGTAAGGTCAATGGTCTTGAAAAAGTTATGCGTGGCACGTAACCGTCCCGCAGTCCTGAGAGAGGACCAGTCCCGCCAGTGCATCCCCTAACTGACCTCGAGCGAGGTCTGCGACCACCATGCATGGGCGGGAGGCCGCAACCGAATAGCCTTGTAACACGGTCTCAGTTTCGTCCGGTGCCCGCACTTCTCAGAAATTTGGAATAGGTCTCCTACGCAAGAGTCGACCTCCCGTAGCGTCGAGGGAAATTATTCCGAGTGCGAAGTGCGGCCCGCGGCCTCCAGAACTGAACGTTCCTGTCACAAATCTGCCTCGCGGGATCGACTGCAGCTTAGAAGAGCTCGTCCATTTCGGCTATAGTCTGACACTCGCTGGGTATCTGAAATATAACTGACGTACGGCAACTATTTGTGCAGCGAAATGCGTCGTGCGTTTTCAGGCCCATCGTTTGCGCGACAAGCAACGGTGCCTGGCATAATATTTCCATGAATGCACTGAAGACCCGACCACCAGAGACGTCGAATGCTTCTCACACGTCAGAATTTCCTCACAATTCATCCGTAAGCGGTCTGCTCGCTTCTGAGGAGAACGCTTCACATATTAGCTATCAGGCATGCTGAAAACTTAGCAGATGATCATTAACATCAAGTCTCAACTATCCTGTGTAAAAAAATGGCACTGCGGCATGTTGAGGACCTAATGAATACGTGAATCAGCCTGCCAACCAATCCATTAATCGTTGGACACCTAGTTAGCTTTAGACATTAGTGGCCCTTCCAGCACATTTCTACAACCATGAAAAATAACCGACGTCTAGGAACATGTTTCAACTTCCGGCCAACGTAAGTTACCCAGTTCCTGCTTTAAAGGAAGTGTTTGTCATTTGAATGGAGTCTTGAGGCTTAGAGGTTAAATAACACAATTATAGAAATCAGAAATGTTTACTTAATCAAGAAAATTTTCAAGCACTGGCTTCCTAAAATTGTGTCACTTCGCCCCAACATATGCCAAATGCCAATGTACTGTCGCTTACAATTGCTGACCTTAGGCAAAAATATTTATGGATATTCTGGAACGTAGATAAGTTGGGCACAGCGGAACATGGATTTCTAACTATAAGGATCCCGATAGGGCAATTGACGGTGTTGTAGGAATTTGGTCCAATTTCGCAGGATTTCGGAGCAAATTTTACATTGGGCTTTCATGAGGACGATTTTGATCACGGCCCCGTTCGACCTGTTGTCAGAACGATTGTCAGCTGGGATGAGTGACGTCACGCATGCTGACGGAGCGTTCGATGTGTGGGCTAACGGGAAGATTTTTTAACTTCAATTTCCATTCTTCCTTTACCCTGGCCACATTCAATCTGTCGTCAGCACATTTGTCAGCACCAGTCGCGGTCCAGTATTCGTCTCGCGTCACGTCACGTGACCGCAAAATCACTTGGCCTGTGACTTCACGCGCCGGCTGACGATGATGCCAGGATCTTTTGTCAGCCCTCAGCATGAAGGGAAAGCGCTACCAGGTTTAAATATCACTCTGAAAAGGAAGCGGGGAATTGATATAGTAGCTCTTGCGTTGGCGAGTACGACATCGTTCGATCTGTCGTCAGCTCGACTGTCAGCTGAAATGCGTGACGTCACGCGTGCTCACGAAGCGTTCCACGTGCGGGATGACGGAAAGTTTTTTTACCCTTACGTTCTCTTCTCCCTTTACCTTTTACTTCAGGTCACACACTAACTCTAGCTTATCACCGACCATGACACATTACCTAATAAGCGGTGTTTGGAAGTGTGGCTTGCGTTCCGGTGTTACCATCATCTATCCCATCCCTATGTTGAGTGCTTTTCCTCATTTCCAGTTCAGTTCAATTTCTTCCCTATCATTTTCAGTGTTTTCTTGGAACGCTATTCATTTACTGGGGAATGCAACCATACGCCACACCAATTACTGTCACTGACCTTCCATGGCTACTCTTATTCATGGTTATTGCAATGCCCTCCCCATCAACCTCACGCGACATTTCTCCCAAAATAAAAGACAAGTGTCCCGCCCTACCTAATGTACTCACCCACGCATGAGCTACCAAATCAAACCTTCACTTCAGTCGTGGGGATTTTTTAATCTGGTGGCGCTTTCTCTCCATGCCGACAGGCTGGCAGAAAATCCTGGCATCACCGTCAGCCGGCGCGTGACGTAACAGACCACGTGACTTTGTGGTCGAGTGATGTCACGTAGGGCGGATACCGGGCCGGGATTGGTGCTGACAAACGTGCTGACGACAATGTCCGTGAAAATGATGATTTATTCAGCGCTTTTTAGCGACGAGTTCCAATTTCCCTGAAAATGGTTTTAAGGTCAATTGTGACAAGAGCACACCGAAAATGACCCTTATTTTGCAATATCGTATGACCTTCAAGGTCAACAAATGGGTCAGAGAACTGGGAACTCGATATCACCCAAAAACTACCGGCCGATTTTCAATTTGTACATGTCAGAATATTCAACACACAAAGAACTAGCGTCCGTCTTAAAGTCCTGACCTCTCAAGGTCACCCTTCAAAGTCAAACATGGGCTCAAAGAACGGGGAACTCCATATCACCCAAAAATCACCGGCCGCTTTTTAACTTACAAACATAAGGCTACTCACTATAGAAAGAGCTATCGTGCGTCAAAAAGTCCTCGCCTCTCAAGGTCATACTTCAATGCCAAACGCGGGCTGAAAGGACGGAAACTCTAAATCACCCTTTAAAAACCGACCGAGTTGAAAACTACATGCATCAAAGTATTCACAAGCGTATGAGCTAACGTCCGTCAAAATGTCCTGACCTTTCAAGGTCACCCTTGAAGGTAAAACGCGAGCTCAAAGGACGGAGAACTCAAGATAACATACAAATTACCATCTTATTTCCACTCGTTAAGCGTTAAAACATTAACATTGTTTAGATCCAGCGTTCGTCCAAATCATGCTTTTTAAGGTCAACCTGCGTGGGAATATTCGGGTTGTTCCCTTGATGACTCTCCACTCAATGTTTTGTGGTGACGTTTAAGGCTGATCGGCTGAGTTTAACGTTTGTCCTTGTAGAATTCCTTGAAAGAGGTGTCTCTGACCATGGGTAATTGTATGGCATTCGAGAAGTATGCATTAAGAAGGGAATGTGAATGTGTTGGTGATTGCTCACCATAGTTGACGTTGGAAGACTGGTTATTACCTGCAGGGTTGGCAGGATATCTGTCCCAGCTCATTTCCACTTTACTCGGCTCTCCAGGACTTCGCCTTTTGAGGCTATCCACACCCTCCTCACCGTAACGGAGAGCCATGGCATAAAGTAAAATGCAAACCTTCCACCTGACCGTGTATTCAGACACGCGATCGAGGCTGGGACATCACAACTCAGACGCCCAGGGCGACCCAAAAACCAATGGCTACCAGGGTACAATACAGATTGTGCCACATACACACACACACAGACACACAAACACACACACACACACACACACCACACACACCACACACACACACACACACACACACACACACACACACACACACACACACACACACACCACACACACCCCCGCGCGCGCACACCACACACACACACACCCGCCGCAGCAGCAACACACACACACCCACACACCACACACACACACACACACACACACACACACACACACACACACACACCCGCGCGCGCACGCACGCATACACACACACAACACACACACACAACACACACACACACACACACACACACACACACACACACACGCACGCACGTATGCATGCACGCACGCGCACGCTAGCACACACAAAGACGGTACGTCTGGAGGTAGATAGCCGGTGCATGGCAAACGTCTGTAGTCAGACAGCTATTGCAGAGCAGAACGTTGCTGAGTTGTGCGCGCGGATTAGACGGCAGGCGTCTCACAACACATGTCGATGTTGGACTCTGTTTAAAATTTGAAGTACACTGTGATTTAAGGCGTTCATACCTGGACCGCGCGGCGAAATAAAACCCAGTCACTTTTGCACTAAACTCACAACGGACACCGAACTGCGTGGGGCGCCTGACCTGAACGTCCCGTTCCACGGCGCATGGATGAACATGAAAATAAGTGCCGTACAGTCAGCGGTTGGTAACATATTATGGTAACGAGTGAACCAACACTTCACTCTACATACATTTAACCAGGTGGCCCTGCCCGGGCCGTCAGCCGACGTGAGCTTGGGGGGCGCTGATGCGCAAACGACAATATCCTCAGATGCATCGCGTCCGCATCCGACAGATCTTGGCTCTGCAAGCTTTGTACTGCTGCACTTGGCATAACGCCTATCACTGCTGCTCTAGAGCACTGGCCTGGAGATCATTCAGTCCTGGCCTGGAAAGAACATAGCTTTATCGGTGATCCATACGTGCGGATAGTATCCGCACGTAGCACGTGTGGATGTGTCAACACGAAAGCACTGTGTGGACAGTGTCCGCGAAAGGTCTTGTGGCATACGTCGTGTAGCCTGAAGTATTTCGAAAAAACCTACAAACGTCAACCCACTGTGAACCCGTAACAATTCTTGAAAATATTGTTAAATGTTCCTAACGAATTTTGCTGCAAGTTACAGCGAATCGCCTTTTGAATACGCCAAAAAGTATCAAAAAGGACATGATTGTTCGATGCACTGTTTGGAAAGACATGAGGCACGATCATGTGTGAAACCAAACCGCGCGAAAGCATGATTCGCAAGCAGCCTTACTGAGCGATTGACGCCTCTTAACCTGTTTGAATAGCATAATGTATTGTTCCTCTCAGTATTGTTGTAATCCATAGAGTGTTTACCATACAGAAAGTAAAGAATAACATTAATCGCAAGGTACTAACGAATCGTGGATATAATAAAAAAACATCGCAATGTCACGAATGATGTCCGTAGGCATGCAATGTTCCGCATCTTCAACGTGCGTGAATGCGTGCGTCGATCTTCCGGAGCTAATTTTGGTGTCATGCCGGCGATTTTTTGGTCTGACCACCACATTGCTGTACTCATATGACATGTCATTCGTTTAAACAGAGCACTTCTTATTCACAACATTCTGAGATGTCGGACGTTAAACGGAGTTGCCGGCACATGACGCGAGCCGCTGCCGTGACTCACTGTTTCTAAACAATGTGGAATAATGCACTTTAGTTATATTTTAAGCAATCAACACTCAGCTAAGCAAAAATGAAAACAAAGGTGCTGTGTTAAATGTTCTGCAAAGTTTTGTAGCATACGTAGGTTAAGGCCCAAGACCTTTTCCGGAACGTAGGAACTTTTTAACCTCTACGCAACATTGATCTAATCGATGACAGAGGTACTGCCTACGCGCAACTTAATATTAGCCCTGTTCTTATGCTAACAAGTGCATGATGTCAACATGAAGCGCTAGGTGATAATGACACTTTTCTTTGCGTTGATTTTGAGATAAAAAAAAACACAAGCGCCATGAAAAATAGCTTGACGGCAGCATAAAATTGCAGTAGAAGCTTGAACTCACAGGGCTTGGCGGTAGGCCCTTGTAATCAAAAGCTCCCGCACGATGAGCAGCCGCGGGAACAGGACCCGAGGGCGTTCGCCTGGCCTACCGGGCGACAGGAACACTGCCCACGTCTTCACGTTGCCTGTAGCTGACGCCTAGAAGAAAAGAAAACATAGCGTGTTAATGTAGTGGCTGTACCCGTTTGCCTACACGGTGGCTTCCGACAAAACAATCGTCACAGACCCGAAAAACAGCTCAGCCAGAAGGTTTCAAAAATATTCGGGCCATGCGGTTGCACCAACAAGTTGTCAATTGCACCAGCTATCCCTTTTCCGCACATACACAATTTATGTACAGGAGAATGCAACGCGTGAACTAGATTGTTTTAAACAGACATGATACGCCGACCAAGCGATGAAAGCATGTGCTTTTCCTAAACACACCATCTTCGGCTTCATAAATCTAATTTTCCTGGCATCGTTCTTTCATATATCCTAGATATATAATACACACTAGCCTGTGTCAGCCGTTTCCTCATCCGAGCCCGGTACTCTCGGATGAACTGAGCTTGACCATCAGACGACGTTGGCACTTCGTACTTCTCGCCACCACACGCGGCCATGGCGGTGAAGCAGACCAGCACGCCGCAAGACGAGCCGTCCAGCTACCTGGGATGGTCTGGAAAAACGAGTTTCCAACCCGCCCACAAAAGTGCCACCATGAGATGCTTGATTGCCTTTGGGTGTGGCTTTGCGGACGCAAGAGGGTCTATGTACACCACCCGTTTTGCACCAGGAGCCATTTTGAACATGGCCCATTGTCTCATACCATTGAGCACCGGCGTGTTGAACGGCACCAAAAACAGCTTGGTTGTGGTCATGGTATCGTAGAGCCTCTGAACTTCTCTGGTCAGCTCACGGGATGGTGAGACTGTTCCCATGCATGGCAGCGCATGACACCCGACGACGCTCACTTGTGCGTACTCGCACGACTGCGATGCAACGAGCACGAAAGCATCCATGATGCAGTCATCCAGCCACCGTCCATCGTCTAACGTCTGCATGCTTTCTTTGGTGATGTTAACGTTCCCGATGTTTAACGTTTCTTCAGCCTCAGGCTCAGCGTCAGCTGCACTGATGCTGGTTTCCTTCACTGGTGTCGTTCTCTGTTTTGTTCCTGTTTTGCAGCATGGGACATTTGTTTGTTGTGTTTTCATGGGCACCCGACGTTGGGCGGTATGTTTTCTTCTGCTTTGTCCCAGACGTTTGCTTCGTGGTAGAGGGCGTTGTCTTTGTTTCCTCTAGACCTGGCTGCTTGTTGAAGACTGGAAGACACGAAGGTGCCGTTTTTTCATGATGCCACGCCTTCCTCTTTTTCTTCCTCGGTCGCCACTTCTCTTCCTCGATACCGGAGGACCGTTCGCGCCTTCCTCGCCGCTGTTGATGGTTTGCCTGTTCTGCCTTGAGCTGCATGATGTTTTCCTTTGTCTTGGCCGACAGATCACTCAGTACTAGACGTACCAAGTCATCGGTGCGGAGGCCGGTCTGTGATCGGATCAGGTTCTTTTTCAGAGTTTTGAAGTAGCTATCAACCGAAGCATTCGACGGCAGATTGCCTTCGGGTGTGACCAGTAATGTCCAGAACGGCAGCATAGCTATGTATGTCACTTGAAGGTGCTAGATAACTTGTGGGGCGCAGAACCTGTTCACCAGCTCCGCCTGTAGATCCAGTTCTTCCCGCACTTCGGTCTCCAGCCTGACACAGAGTTTTCCGAACGGCGTAGTTTCTCGGAAAGCTGCTTTTTGGGAGACGGTGACTAGGCACGGATCGTCGTCATCTTCTTCCACGCCTGATTTTGGAAGCTGCTCTTCGATGGCGGTGACTTGTTTATGACAGATCGCCAGGCGACAGATGATTTTGAAGTCCCTAGCGACTTCTGTCAGGGTGCGAGCTGCCATCAGTCGCCCCGCAAGCCACATGTAGGCTTTTCGCACACCCTTGTCATGCACGTTCTGCTTGAGTGGACCCGAGAAGCCCTTGGCCACATGAGCTGTGCACATCTGGAGCACTGGTTGTTAAATGTTAGCACTAGGTTTTCCTGCGCTACGGACTTGGTCTCACACAGCTCTCATGTATGTTCTCAGGTTCACGCCAGCGAAGGCGGTCAGCGCCGCATAGATAAGCGCCCAGCTGAAGTCAGTCACATTAGATGGGGGTATGAGCGGTGAGTAGAGAGGTCAGAACTTTTTGACAAACGCTTGCTCTTTCTTTGGTGAATATTCTGATTGTAAGTTAAAAATCGGCCAGTAATTTTTGGGTGGTATAAGGTTCCCCGTCAGTAGACCCGCGTTTGAACTTGAAGGGTGACTTGAGAGGTCTGAACTTTTTGACGGACGCTAGTTCTTTATGTGGTGAATATTGAAGGCATATAAGTTAAAAATCGGCCGGTAACTTTTAGGTGATACAGAGTTCCTCGTCCTTTGAGCCTGCGTTTGACCTTGAAGGGTAACCTTGGGAGGTCAAGACTTTTTGACGGACGCTAGTTCTTTTGGTGGTGAGTGTTCCTATATTTGCAAGTTTAAAATCGGTCGGTAATTTTTGGGTGATATGGAATTCCCTGTCTTTTGAGCCCGTGTTTGACCTTGAAGGTGACATTGGGAGGTGCGGATTTTTGGACGGACGCTAGTTTTTTCTGTGGAAGACATTCTGATGTTTGCAAGTTTAAAATAGGCCGGTATTTGTTTGGTGATATGGAGTTCCCCGTCCTCCCAGCCCACGTTTGACCCTGAAGGGTGACCTTGAAGGTCAGGAATTTTTGACGGACGCTAGCTCTTTCTGTGGTAGTTATTTTGATGTTCGTAGGTTAAAAATCGGCCGGTAATTTTTGGGTGATATGGAGTTCCCCGTCCTTTCAGCCCGCGTTTGACCTTGGGGATGACCTTGAAAGGTACAGACTTTTTGACGGACGAAAGGAAATACTTTTTGCTCTGTCTATGTTGAATGTTTTGATCTTTGTAAGTTAAAAATCGGGCGGTATTTTTTTGGTAATATAGAGTTCCTCGTGTTTTGAGTCAGCGTATGACCTTGAAGGGTGACCTTCAGAGGTAAGGACTTTTGACGGACGCTGGCTCTTTCTCTGGCGATTGTTTTGATATCTTTAAGCTTAAATTCGACCGGTACTTTTTGGGTGATATACAGTTACCCGCCTTTTGAGCCCACGTTTTACCTTGAAGGGTGACCTTGAAAGGTCAGGGATTATTGATGGACGCTAGCTCTTTCTGTTGTGTATATTCTGATGTGTGTAAGCTAAAGATCAGCAGGTAATTTTTGGGTGATATAGAGTTCCCCGTCCTTTGAGCCCGCGTTTCACCTTGAAGGATGACCTTGAAAGGTCAAGATTTTTTTACGGACGCCAGCCCTTTCTGTGGTGAATGTTTTGATCGTTATAAGTTAAAAATCGGCCGGTAATTTTGGGGTGATATGTATCCCCGTCCTTCCAGACTGCGCTTAACCTTAAAAGATGACCTTGAGAGGTCAGGACTTCTTGACGGACGCTGGTTCTTTCTGTGGTTAATATTCTGGCATTTGTAAGTTGAAAATCAGCCGGTAATTTTTGGGCCAGATCAAGTTCCGGTCGTTTGACCCAGCTATTGGCCTTGAAGGTCACATGATATTGCAAAATAAGGGTCATTTTTATTGTGCTCATACCACAAATGGCCTTGAAACCGTTTTTCAGGGAAAAGGGAGCTCGTCGCTGAAAAAATCGCTGAATAAATCGTTAACTTTACGGACATCTGACGACAGATCGAACGCGGCCATCACCCTCAGCCGGCGCGTGACGTCACAGGTCACGTGACCTTGTAGTCACGTGACGTGACGAAGGGCGAATACTGGGCCGTAACTGGGCCAACAAACGTGCTGACGACAGATCGAACCCAGCCCACGTGCCCGAGGAAATGTTGCTAAACATGTACACGCACCCCGTCACTTTATTTTCACGGTGCGCTAGAAAATTTTTAGGCGGGTCACATGTGCGCCCCACGCACACCAGGCGGGCACTGCTTTGTAACCCGTACTACGCATGAAAGCGTATAACGTTTAATATCTAACCCGAACGCTTCTGAAATGGATGTTTTTTTTGGTGTCCGAGCTCATGCTAAGCAGTACTTGTGGCCTCCCTGATCCCTTACACCCGATCGGGCAATGTCCAGTGAACGGCAGAATTTGGTGCGAAAGCTTAATGTGCCGAAATGCAGGGCCCGGTCCGTTCTGCCTTTGAGCCACCGGGCGTTAAGCGGCCGCCGTTGTCACCAGCCCTTTATTCACTATTATTTTATTTATCATGACTACTCAACCAACGGGGAGTAATCGGAAGGCAGGAGCTCTAACGAAAAGCGCAGCTAAGAAGGGCCCGGAGTTTGTTAAGCACGGGTGATGCTTTTACCCTTCTAGTGGGGGACTACATATGGTGTAAAGCGAAAAACTTCTGGTCCTGGCAGCTGGTAGCAGGCCCGGGCGCTCTCGAGGACACCCCGTTGGTTGCACCCCAGGGTCTAACCAGCTGAGCAATCGGGGTGGACATAAAATGCACGTTTTGAGATTCCTTACGTTATGATACCTTACTTATGTACCCTGAAGGACCACTTTTATTCATTTCTTCGCTCTTTTCAGCGCCGTAGCATTCTGATTCCTGATTGTGTGAAGGTACGTGTACCAACCCTGAGGAGGGGCCCAGGGGCAGTGTCACACAAGGGACAAGGGTCAACCGCCCACCTGCCAAGGGGCAAATATAGCAATTTGCCAAGGGGCACATATAGCCCCTCTCCCTCCAGTCCGTTTCTCGTAATGTGAGGCCCACCTCGCGGGAACCCATCCCAGAAGTCATCAAACCTGATAACATCCTTGCGACGCTGCCCGCCAGCTCAGCCAAAGTGGAATGCAGTTTCAGCGCTTGAGAGGGGCTGAAAATATGCTTTGCTTCATGGTGACGCAGGTTCTGATCAACGCAACAACAGTTCGCCGTGTGCATCGCCTTCGCCTGGATCGAGTGAACCTAGATCAAGCCGCAGTCGCTTTTGCCAGTACAAACGTGGCACTTCAGAAAATTTGGCCGTGGTTTGGGCCGCGCCATAAACGGCATTCGTGCAGACCTGTAAAGGGTATGTGAGCTTAGGTACCTTCAAGCAGCGCGAAGACGGAATGCTTTTATCGCCAACGTCATGACTAGCCAGATTTATTCTGTTATTTTTCCATGTATTTTCTTTTTTCATTACCAAATCCTACAATGTTGGAACCGGATGTCCACGCCACGGTATGACTGCGGGGATAAAGACACATGAAACATCGCCCTGCAAGCTTTCGCTGCTCTACATACATACGGCTATGACTGATACATGGTACGGCCAATTGGTCTAAATGAGTATAGTCCACCGTGCTGAAGAGAGGCATCTAAACTAAGACATATCAGTTAATGACATAGCAGTAATCATTTAAAAGAACGCTAATTATAAAACGCGCTAATTCTCATTCATTTATGCATTCAAATGTCGCGGTGGTTGTTTGAATTCTTGTCTCCCCCTCCATGAGAAGTGGTGGTGCCGCCCCTGGGTGTTTCAAAAGTTTGTTCGCACCCTCCCACCATCTATGAAGCACTTTAGAGTCATGTAGCATTTTTTGGTTCGCATGTGATCTTACTCCCCAGCTGATGTCAGACACTTGGCAATCTTGTATGGGATATCACTCGCTAACTAGCAGAGCGTGGAGGGCGAGATGGTCACCCACTCCCTCTGCAGCAGTCTCCAGCTCCGAGATGCTCTTTCAGGGGTTCATTTCGCCAGGACACGCCTCCGGGTGACCTAACATATTTTCGATGGCGTGCAGGTCAGGGGATTCATGGGACTCTGCTCACGCCTTCTTGTCGATATACCCCCCCCCCCCCCCCCCCCCCCGTAAGGGTCGCTTGGCACCACTCTTGGGTGCTTTGCGCCGTCCTGTGATTTGCGGATGCTTTGCTTGCGGTCCGTTTACTGGCTTCAGTGGGAGATTTTCCAAGTATATCCTTGACATAGCCGCATCAGTCGACGGACTGTTTTTTCCGGTACCACGTGAGTTACGTGAGTGTCAGGGCGCTCATCGCCCCTCCCCTCCTCAGAGCATCACCTTCGGAGACCTCTTCTCAGTGACGCAAGGTGGCACTTACGCCCTGTTTTCACCCAAACGCGTCCTTCTTTGGGGATTGAAGGTTGTGTAAGCTTTAAAACAGGTTCGTCGCCCCAATAGTTCCTTAGGAAGTCGTCTGCCTTCCGCTGTTTTTTCCTCAGTTGAAATGGTTGACCCTTTAGTATGCCGTCTGGCTTAGTGAGCGTTTTATTTAGCTCTAGCCACTCTTAAGTGCACTTTTGGAACAAACAATGTTCCCTGCCCGACTGCTAACCAGTGACGGTCGACCCGAGGTGCTGATAGAAAACATCATTGAGATATTTTCCACGTGGAATTTTCTCCACGATGTGTACGGTGTACCCCCCGACAACCGCAGTGTCTTTGTGACATCTCCATGGCTGGCGGCACACCAGGCCGTTCCGATGGCCCTCGCACGAGCACTATACCGATGGCGGGCCTCTTCAATAACACCCACCTTCGCTGTTCGGGTATGCCTGAGATCTGAGGCCTGACGAGACCCAATTTACCAATTGTTTACAATGTTGTACATGCCATGCGAAAATTTAAAAATGTACGTGATTCTCGGCTACTTACATCACCTGAATGCGAAGAAGGATTGAACACACAAGACCGAACGGGCAGGTGGAAGAGCTTTTGATAAACCCTGATCCCTGTGTATGCCAAGCTCGGCGGCTGTATGTTCAGGCTATATCGATCCGAGGGTGGTGTGAGGGCACAGTCGTCAGCTGCGGAACAGAAACGACGGAAGAAAGGAATAAGTCTACGACGTACGTAGTCAGCGGTACGTCTTAGAGCCCAGAAGTCAGCGGTTCCATTTCCCATTGTGCTCGCAGTTTCTGCCTGGGTGAGAGACATGTGACACCATGAAGCCTCAGCAGCTGAGTACGTCGTAAAACCCATATGACTCCGCCCCCCCCCCCCCCGCCCCATTCCGCCGAGGCTTGTCCGCACAGAGACTTCAGTAACGATTCCACGGCTCTGGTGCACGAAGCCTGCCCCGGATAAACAGGACGTCCTAAGGATGCGGAATGACAGAAGGGCGAATGAGCAGCGAGTGAGAGCAACGGCATCAGG
>NW_023597034.1:28479110-28491073 GCF_011947565.3 Pollicipes pollicipes | reverse complement strand
ATGACAGCCAAAAGACAGGAGATGGAGGATCGGTGGTAGCAGAACGGAACGAGACTCCTTGCGTCCGGGGCAGATGAGAAAGAACAAGGTAGAACAGAGTAGAGCAGTAGCCGACATTGATACTGTGCGACGTACCCATGCTGAGCCTATATGGCGTCGCCTGCCTCTCACCACATACACCGCTGGGAATCGAACTCTGTACCTCTGGTTTCCCAGACGCGCCGTGGCGCAATCAGCACCGTCGGCACACTGGGGTAGAACAGCTGACTAGGTGAGTGAGGATGGGAATGGAAATAATAGGACAGGACGAGACAGAAAATAACAGGGTAGCACAATACAGTACAACACAGCACACCATGAGGATGGGAAAAAGAAGATTTATAAAAGCAAATCGAAAAGAGATGTTTGGTTAAGCCTTGCTCCAATTACAATATGAGTCTCGTTATTTTAGTGCCCCCGCCCGGCCTCCTCTTTCCACCCAGCACTGGTAAGTGTCGTCGTCATCGCTCCACATACAACACCCCTGTGTTCCCATGAATGGGAAACACTCCACGGCGATCTGCAGCTGGTGCTGGCGGCCAATCACCGATTCCGCGGACCACACGCGACGGGTCACACTGATACATTAAAGGGAGTAAAACATCATATATATATATATATATATATATATGGATTGTATGTACTATACACATGCGTATATATATATATATATATTATATATATATATATATATATATATATATATATCTCTCTCTCTCTCTCTCTCTCTCTCTCTCTCCTCTCTCTCTCCTCGTCTTCTCTCTCTCTCTCCTCTCTCTCTCTCTCTCTCTCTCTCTCTCTCTCTCTGTATATACATACAAAAACAGATAAAACTACACGCCATTACATCCAAAATTGCACAAGAAGTAGGTTTGTTTGTAGTTTCGTGTCGCTACAGGGCAAGGGCTAATAACTATGAGCATGTGAAGTTGAACAGGTTCGATGCTCAGACGAATTTGCCCATTCAAATATCGACCTAACAAAGAGAAAGTTTGCACCAATCGCGAGAGCTTACTGAGACCAATACACTGCTGTTTTCCCCTGGACTTTATCTTTCCTAGTTTAGAAACGGCAGAAGGGCTGTTGCATCGACCCCTGCTAGCAATCCGCCTTACGAAAAAAAGGGTGAATCGGAGCGAGTGTTATGAATTAATTGCGCTCTCTCTTTTAAGTCACCGGTCAGGCTCATGTGCACTGAGTACGCAAATAATAGATCGACGATCTCTGGGCGCAGGGAAGTAGTTTCCTTCTCAGTCAAAGTCTCCCACACTTATACTTAAGCCTCCCCGGCTTTGCGAAGGCATTGGACCAATCCGCGGACAACCCGTTTGGTGGCGTAATCTTGAGGTGGATGTTCTAAACTCCAATTGCTCGGTACCGCGCCAACTCATTTTGCGAAACACATTTACCGTCACATTGGCTGCATCCAGTGGTACCATGAATGTTGTCACGTTTTCATGCGCATACTAGATACGCAAAAACAGAAACACAAATGTCTTATGCATAAGGTTTACCCCTTCCCCTCCCTCACTTGAACTTTGGGAAGAACATGGGCTATATTCGTGGAAAAACGTTCTTGTTGCCGTAATTTGGGGGTAACTGGGGCTATTTTTTACTGTTCACTCACCTCGAACAACTTATTTTGTGAGACAACACCCATATAGTCTATGCCGTTTCTGAATAATTGATATCATTGCTAGTCATTGCATTGCATTGTCTTTGCGTCATCTGAGTCAGTCAGTCATCATCTGAGTCATTTAGGAGTCATTACATGCTATTCTGTCGCTGCTCTCCTCACTGTTCCTCACCATTGTTAACCGTGAAAGGCAAGAACGCCCTTTATATCAAACTTTGAGCACATAGTTTGAGGGCATCCGGTGGTGGTAATCTGACCAGAACCGCACAGTTGAAAGTGCTTGAAGTTTGGCAATGTGCAAGTCACTCACTTCGCTCAGCAACGTTGCCTTCAGGTCTTCGAGTTGACTTGAAGAGCTTTTACGGCCACGTTGCCGCCGCGCTGTTGCGCTGTTATTTCAGGGTCTTAGCTGCCATTCTGTTGCGCAACTGTAGCGGCGCATGCTGTTTACGTGTAGTATTTCGCGGAACTAGCAGCCCAGCGAGAAAACTTCTCACGTTTGTTAACTTTGCTGCAGTTTTTCTCCACCAGTGGCGTTTTTATACCTCACGGAATAAATATGTTGCAGCGTGCAACTTTCCGTAAAGCACCTGCCGTAAGGAAAAATTCAAATAACCAAGTCCATTACTAGCCTCTTAAGGCCCTCCTAGCCGAATTGCGCGTTTTCTTGGTATTAAACATAGCAATCAAAGTGTTTGAGTGTAAAAGGCACCATATTTACAGCTTCGATAAGAAATCGGGTATGGTGAGTTGACTGTTGAAGGTTTTGCAGCGACCGGTTCGGCAGGATCTGAGAACGGGTTTGTCTGCGAGCAAAAAGTTTGGAGTTTGTAAAATTCGATGACAATTGACCTGACCTACAGTCATCAAATTTCCACCGTCAATGGGGAATCAGGTATGGTGCATCTAATGGTGAAAGGCTCATAGCTATCGGTTCGGTTGGTTCTGAAAACCGAGTGGTCTGCAAGAGGAATTTTCGAATTTGTGACATTCGATAGATTTTGACCTAACCCAGGGTCACAAAATTTCATCTGATTTATGGAATCAGGTATGGTGAGCCTTCAAAGCCTTCACCCACTGGTGAAGGCTTTGTAGCGTTCGGTGCAGTAGGTTTTGAGATCTGAGTTGCCTGCTCCTACACGTAAAGTCATTCCTTCGCACTCTATGAGTGTTCAAACCCAGGTAATGTCTCAACATTGCCACCCCAGTACTCGCCTCATTGCATTAAATTACTTAGTGAAGCTTTCAAGGTGATCGCATGAGCCGTCTCAGAGATCGAGCGTGTTTCCCTCACATGCCGGTTTTTCAGTCTATGTCCGCCGGCGGCCGTTGTGGCGACGCGAAAATCGCCCGACTTAAACTGGGCTTAATGATGCAAAGATGGTTAGCACAGTTTGAATTTGTACCGAGTTATAGCCGGCATATTCACCTTCAATGAGCAGATAGTTTCCTGCGTTCATCTGCTCTGCATGATGATGTCGGACACACCTCCCTTCAAACGCCTGAAACGAGCAGATCCATAGTTTGCGCAAGACAGCGTGTAACATTTGTGCAACACTTTGCAACATTTTGCCCACATCGACTCGCACTTTCCAAGAAGATTTTCCGTGTTCTCCTCCATCAGTTATAATAGGGCCTTGCTCCGTCAGAATGTGCCGTGTCGCCGTCTCACCGGGTCGTCGGGATCTGGATCCGGTATGGACTATTGATCTTCAGCCTCTTCCATGTTAGTCGAGCAGGAGAAGGAGACACGGCCAGGCTGGCGATACAGGAGATACGGCATACAACGCTGCAGGGAAACCCTGCCTGATCACACGGCCTGCTTGCAAATAACCAAAGGTACATGCAGCTCTATGCAAGCTATATGTAACGCATCCAACACCGCAGTTACCGCTGCTGGAATCATCCAAGAATTACTGTTCACTGTCGCTGTTCACTGTTCAGATATGAGTTGTTCAATCACTGTTCAGATATTAGCTTTTAGAACGGGAGACGCCTGGACGGGCCGGGCGGCTTAAGTGTAAAATTTAGGCGCGGTTCAAGTGGCTTCGACTCGCCCTGCCGTCTCGATCGCAGTTGGGTATGGTAGTTGTGGTGAACTGCGAAAATAGCACAGCGACAAACCGTCATATTTTCTGGTCAGCTACATTTGTAAGCTGGTTAGCAGCCAACAATTATCCTTCTTTGGACCCCAAATACACTTTCCATTGTTGCCAATGGCAATGACTTGGTCGAGATATCTGCAGGGAAGGTCTTTTTAGGAAACCAGTTAGATTAGACGCACTCGCTTTTAATTTGTAAATCCCATAAATGTATTAAGGCCCACGCCACAAACATGGCCTTTGACTGCGTTTAACCACGGCTTTGATTAGAAAATAAATGCAACATGACTATCTGAATCCCCAAATTTGTCCTTTGCTCTTCTACACGGTTAACTCTCACGCTCTTGCAGGTATACAACGCCAAGCTCAAGGTAGAAGTGGGGAGATGGAACGTGGGGAAGGGTTTGACCGACTGCTGTGAACTAGGCAGGGCATGGACGTTAAAAAATTGGCAATGGTCATTGGCATGATATAGCAATCCGAAGTCATAGAGGTTTGCTGCCGTCGGCCGTGATCCATGTTTTCGACCCTCTCTAAGATATAATGTGTTTATAACCTTTGATGCGCTCATGACGTGTTTCCTAAGCTAACAGTTGACCACCACGGCGACATTGTGATTCAACTCCAGTGTCGTCACCGCTCTGGCTGACATTCGATTTACTCCCTGCTTACAATACATGCATTTTGCTGCATTAGCCACGCTACAATTAAGAGACGGAACCAGGGTTGGAGAATATTCCCAGGACATGAGGTTACTTGATCCCGGAATTGTACCCAGAATACCAAGCATGCCATTCAAACATCCGTATGCAGCACGTGCGCGCATACATGCCCACCTACACGCAGATCCACCAAACACGCAAGCTTACGATGTGCATCACAACATGACTTTTTACACAGAAGCTCTACTAACTTGTCATTTAAGTATTGATCGTGGTCTGCTAACCTTCCCCCATACGCAATCTCCATTATATATTATTCATCTCTGTGTCACACAGATATGTGCGTTTGCCCCATGCGGTCTTTTTGCTGTGTGGAAGATAACATTTCCTTAATATCATCTAAAATTTACGAGCTGATGACTCACTAGTGAGCGTACATGTATCGGCTGAATTGATTCAGGATGAATATTTCATCGTAGCTGGTTAAAATAAGTAAGACTGCAGAAATATTCAAGCTATCTTACCATTTCCAGGCACTCGCAAATGGTCCCAACAGCCGTAAAGTGCGGCGTAGAATAGTTTCCTCTATCGCTGCTGAAGGGCAGCAAGCATCTACTCACGATATTTGCATATTTCCAATCCAACCACCAATTTTCAACATCCGAATCGACCACCGCTGCATTTGCAAGAGAGATGGTTCGTTTCGCAATTTGGCATTATCCCAACTTGGTTACAAAGTCAGACTTTTTCGCCGACAAGCTCGGAACTTCGACCGTTCCCTTAGAATGAGATGCGACGAATAACACTGAAAACTTTGAGACCATCCATGGAGCTATCTAATTTCACAGCAGGAGCGCAGCTGTCGTGGAGACCTCACAACATGCTATCAGACTGGTTTCTCGGAGTGCTGGGCGTCCTGGACAGGCCTGTGAAGACGCAAGTTTCACGGACCACGGGAGTGTTATCATCCGTTACCTAAAACGAAATATAGAATGATATATTCAGTGTTCAGAAACAACAGTGGCCTCATTTCTTTCATTACTCCGCGCCTGGCCGGGCGTCTGAGACAACCGCGCCCGGCCAAGGGAGGTTAGTTCCCCCTGGAATCTCCAACTTCCAGACGCCGCATGAGAAAAACAAAGAAACTTACTGGAAAGTCCCATCAAATCATGAAAAATGCAACAATTTTTTTACCTTACGTCAAATAAGATGCCACTAAACGTCACGAAAGGTCAGAAACGGTCGTTCTGAAAGATGCAGTTAAAACCTATGTTAACACGTCGGGATGGATGTTCAAGGCACGAAAATAGGCGTCAAGACTGTAGTGAGTCAATTCTGACCATTTGTATTCCTTCGCAGGGATCAGGCCAGATTAGGTCACCGTTCAAAGCTGCTGTACAAGTGGCCTCTAAGAACAATATTCTTCTCCATGATGTGCTTCTGACCAATTTTCTGTAACTGGATGCAGCTGTTGGATAAAATACTTCAGACACAAAATACCATTTTGGGGCGACTTAGAGGTCATCTGCGGCCAACTTAAATCAAATTTTTTAAGCCATCTCAATGAAAAATCCCGGCTGTCCATGGCTGCGTGAAGATACCGAAGTCTCCTCAGCCATGGGAAAGGGCGACTGTGCCCACAAGACCTGGGAACTCTACCGTAGCACAGAGGCGCGCCGCGTGTGCCAGCGATGCCGTAACAGAATGAAGGGACTGATCCGTACTCTCGCGTGACGCTCCCACCCGTGCGGTTTGCTGAGAGCTCGGCGAGACTTCTGGGGCCGCCCCAAGCAGTTCAGACTACAGCCAGCGGGAGGGCGCGACACACCCGATCACGACATGGGCACCCGAGCGGACGCACTCAATGCCCACTTCGTTGCCATTGGTCCCTGCATCGCTGCGGAGACGGCAGCGGTGCGTAGCGGTGCGGGTGTGCCCTGGCTGGACCGCGCCCGTACCGTGTCTGTGCTTCGCCGTTCCCCCTGCACCCAGCCACTCTACCGGAGCTATCTGCAGCCACCGGGAAGATGAGCGTGTCGAGGGCTGTCGGCATCGATAGCGCACCACTCCATGCGGGGAAAAGGGTTTCCCTGCGATTGGCGCTCATTTCCTAAATCTGAGCAACATTTTGGTCACATCACGCACTTTTTCGTCCGTCCGGAAGATGGCGCGCGTCACCCCGGCGCTCAAGTCGGGTGATCGATCCGACCTGAACAACTTTCAGCCCATTTCTATTCTCTCTATAGTGTCAAAAATTGGCAACAAGGTCATCTGTTCGCAACTCAATTCTTACCTTCTCGTCAAGCATGTACTTACGCCGTCGCAATATGCTTACCGTCCACGCCCCTTGACAAAGAACCCCCTGTTCGACGCTGTCGAATCGCTGGCAGGGGCTGTCGACAACGGCCATCTCGCGTCTGTAACGGCCATTGACCTTAGCAAGGCCTTAGACAGCGTTTATAACGGCATCCTGAGCAAGCTGATGTGGTGTGGGATATCCTCGGAGGGGTTGCGGGACTACCCTGAGCGGTCGGAGATAGGTGGTTAGTGGTGGCTCGGTACCCTACCCTGTCCAAAGGAGTGGCCCAGGGATTCCTTGTCAGCCCAATCCTGTTCCTCATCCTCATCAACGACCTTTCCAGCTTCCTACCCCCGCGGCCGCCTACCATCCTACGCCGATGACAACTCGTTGACTCCGCCTCCCCGATGTTGTCGGCCTGTCCAACCTGAAAGCCCGTTTCGAGGAGTCCATTCAGTGCCTTCAAAGTGGTCCCAGTCAAACAGTCTTAAATGAGCCCTAGAAAGACAAACGTCAGGCTGATCGGCACCAAACCCTTCATCACAAAGACCAGCAACTTCTCTGGCATAGACATTCATCCATCATCTTCAGTGAAGGTACTGGGTGTAATCATTGACCCCCATCTCACCTGCAGACCCACACCCCCTCACTCGTTCGGCTCTGCAATACAATCCTCGGGTCCCTGTTCAAAATTCGACACCACCTCACTGCTGAGGTTCTGAAGCTCCTTGTTCCAAATTTCACCACATTTCATTTCACACCTCCAAATTCACATCTCCCGCATCCTCTACCATCTGTCCACCCGCGGTGGAGCGGCCGAGCGGCACCTAGACAGGATAACAGGATAACCGACCTTTTTCGACGGCACTGATCCGGATTAATAGCTAATAATTTTGGGATCCATATCTTGTGGCAGCTTTCCAAGTTACAAATCAACGGGTGTACCCAGGGCATGTCAAGCGGTGTGATGTAAGAAAGGTTTAAACCAGTTTTTGATTGCGCGTATGCGACATGTGGCGTGAGAGTGAAGCGTCAGCAACACATTCTTTTTAGATGCCGTGTGCTGCAGGACATGAAACAAAAATACCGCCAATACGTTGGCATGCAAAATACCATCGGCCTAGGCTTTCATGTTTCAAATTATCTGGGCCTCGTTCTCACTTCCCTGGAGACGCGTCTGGGCAAAATTGTTTGGTTTCCTTCTTGAGGCTTAATGTGTGCGTACATTTCCCTTGGAATTCTGACCTACGATAAACGCCACACTTATCTACATTCCCTTTTGCATAGCCATGTCACAGTTTTGCTGTCGCATACATCGATTGTAAACACAGTGATTGAAGTGCAAAGTTTTACATCTAAATGTTGTAAAACACCTCTTCTGTACCTGTTTCTGTACTGGCGACTCGTAATGAATTTCATGCTGCTTTGGAATCGTTCCTTTTTGGGGTCCTAGACCTGCCTCCGTCAGGCTACCTTTCCTATACTGAAATGCCGATATTCAGGCTGTAACTACGTCATTCATAGGAAACATCAGTCACGCCCGTAAACGCAAAGCAATAAGTATTACCCCGAGGTCACCATTTTGGCAAAGTTGTCAAATTTCACGCAAGGTGTCTCCTCATACTGAAGTCCAAATTTGACGCAATAGGTAACAACGATGACTAGCAAAGGACAGAAAACTTAAAAGAACTCTCCGGGTCGTTCCTAAGAAAGGAAAAACACGAAAACAGGGGATACTGCCTAACTCTCTGCTCGGAATAGGGACGGGCCAGGTGGCTTTACAATGTTAGTGTTGTCCTGATTTTGATACTGTTGAAAAGGCTTCCAATAAATAAAGGCGATTTTTTCTCCACCGATTTAACGACGGCTCATCTATCCTCAGCCATTCGTTTCCAAACCTCCCAATTCTGTCTTTGATAATGGTCCATTAGGGGGCGGCACCAACGTTGTTTACCGGTCCATTACGGGCAGAAAACTCCCACCTGGAGTTGGGCGACTGCCCACTTCGGTGTGTCGGTTCGCCGTCCGCCGGCAGCCGGCGGCTCCCGCCGGGGCGCTGAGCGCCCGCGCGTGGGTGGCGGTCCACGGCCAGGTGGCCGACGCGGACCATCGACTAGTCAGGCCACGGCGCTAGCGGACGGGAACGTCATTGGCGCTACCGATGGACAGTTTTGCGCCAAAATGCGCACTCGCGTGCTTAATGGCGACTGGCTTTCCCGTCGACTGGCTTTCCGTCGACAGCCGACTTTTGGCGCCCGTAATGGTGCTTGTAGGTGATGGCATAAAAACAGGCCCGTTGACCGAACATATCTACGCTAGATATTTTGGGATGGTTCTATTTTATAGCAGGGCTTTTCATGATAAAGATGAGGTGACAATCATAATGCAAATTTGATTGAAAGCTTGCATTCAAATGGAGTATAAATCCCGATTACCATGGTGTTATTTGTTGACATGGGGTGCCCTGGCAGAACAACAATAAATTTCCAATTTAGGGCATCACGATTTTCAGAATTACTCTTTTAGCTCTTATAGCGTTTCGGGCTTGCCATCAAACGATGATTAAGTGCTTTATCGACTATCCGCGATTTTTCTCATCAATACCACTCGAGATTGCAAGTCATGCACCAATGGTTTTGCGCTGGGGCAATAGTTATTGATTATGGTTACTACGCCAAGATTTTTCAACCCCAAAAGCCAGTTTGAAGGTTCTTTATACCTTTACTTTTATAACATGGGCATTGAAAGTGAATTAGAATATCGCGAAATTTGAAACAGCGTACAGGCCTTTCTGTTTTCGAGCGCTCACGAGCGGCATTTTGGCGCGACTACGCAACGACTCCACGCGAACAACTGCGTTACCCAGAGCTAAAATTGTCAAATATGTGAGATACCGCATTTGAGGGTCGTATGAGCATCCTCCAATTCCTTATTTGTGCATCCTTTCAGCCCCAAAATAGGCCGTTCAAACACGCGCATTTTTCTGCCAGTAGCATCAGTTTCCATTCAAGCAGGATGTGGCTTAAATCATGTTGTGTTATGTTTGGTAAATGTTTGCATGATGTGGTCTATTCAATACCTACAATCTAGCTTTATAGCTCGGGCGATCCAAAGGAAGGGTCAAGGCCCAAACCTCGTCGCATCCTACATCCTGCAAACTCTCACATCTCCAGAAATGGATGAAATCGGGCCTGGTTCCTGTGGCTATCGTTCACCGCGTCTTGGGAACTTAATGCTACAATTTGACCCTACCTGATCAGTGCATAATGAGGAAATCCTGAAACTCAAATGCACCCTTTTGTGGTTCTTACAAAACTGGAATGAGCCACATAGAAAATTTCCCATTTGCGTAACAAGCCGAACAGAATCAGTTTTGCTGAAAAGGATGTGACAAGTATCACTAGATTCTGCTTGCATGGAATAAGGTCACCAGCTCCAATCTGAATGACAATACCATGCCAGAGATCATTTTCTGGTATTCTATTCGTCAGAGAGCATTCTATTAGCATGGAATGAGGATGGTAATCTGCAATAATAATCAATCTGAAAGGTAATAGCATGTCAGAGCTCATTCCAATCTGCGTTATACGAGAACCTGAAGACAACAAATCCCAACTCTAGACAACGGCTCGAGTGTTAGAAACTTTCTGCGAAATGAAAGCAAGGCATGTCTACCTCAAATGCCACTCTGGTCTGTCCACTCCAATTCCAACATACTTGGCTTCGCTGAGAAACCGGAGAAACCCAGTCTTCTCGCCACGCAGAGGCCACAAACAAAACATTTCGTATACAACAAACATTTCGTAGCACAAACAAGCCAAACAAACATTTCGTAACACGAGCGCCAAATTAGCTCCAGATATTGAAGTCGCGAGGCGGTTCTGTGATGTCGATGCCGCCACAAGTATGCCGATTGGCTTCCTGAAGGCAGCACTCGTGTACGCGCCGTTTGAAAGGGCAGACGCGGAATATCGGTACAATGCCACCTGGTATGGTGGCGCCTTGGACTGCTGACATGACGCTCGGACACGTTCAGCACAGAGTTATGAATCGTTCAAAACGATCAGCACGCTCAGAGTCATGGTGAGCATACTTAGATGTCGTGTTGGCAAACATGTAACCTACATCTTGTACTGTTGGTTAATATCGTGTATCTCAGCTACTGTTGTTTGATATGGGAAGCTCATTATGGCGGTCAGCTTACAAATGGATTGTTTTGCAGAACAGCGCGCTAGTACCAGCTGGGACTGATCGAGGTCGAATGGAGCCGGTCTTCACCTGCAGACATCCTGGCTTCAGGCCGCCGAAAGTTCGACCATATAGCCTAATAAATCATAACCTAGTTCTGAATGTGAGGCAGCTGACATATGACCACAATGCAACCTTCCCTCGTGGGATCATCACAACGGGACAAGGATAAGCATTGGCAAGTATGCTCAGCACAACATCGACAAAACAGGCCCCCGCCGATCACTCAACATCAGCCCGCCTACGGCGTGTCAGAGCGGTGGCAAACGGCAGGTCGTTTATCGGGCTTCAGTCGACTGCCATCTCCTGCCACACTACGTGAGGGCTCTTAATACTTGGCTTATATACTTGGCTTAACTCATACTTGGCTGCTACAGTTAAGCGAGAGAGTTTCTACATGCCATTGAAAAGTAGCAAGTGTTTTTAATGGAGGAAGTAGCTATATGCCTTTTGTGAGTGAACGCGCGTTTTCTTTTCTCGGGGATGCTTTAAGACATGACGTAGCAAAGTAAGAGCCAAGCGTGTATTTTTATGTTCATAGAATGTGTAATACGTTGGAATGTGCTGCAACTTAAATGCATAGTACATGAATACGTTCCACTTAGTACTTGTACCTTCCTCATATTTTCCTACCTACCTTCAGTAGGTCAAAATCATTAAACCTGGGGATACCGTAAGAACTCAAATGTTCATGGTAGTGTTTAGATTTTTTCAAGGTATTGTGCACTCTAGTGGAATTGAGATTTTTCATTGCGCAAGGATATCGTAGAGAATTCCAATTTACAATCAGTTGTGTTCCTTTATTTCCACAAATCGCTTCCATTGACCAGATATTTCAGCATCCGAAACTGTTTATGCCACCAGGAATTACCGGGTTACCTAAAACTTTTTCCCACAAATCTACCGCTCATATGCGGGCGTGGTGTTGTAGGCGTAGCAAATGGTCTACCGATAATAAGAAGGCCACGTCAAAACTG
>NW_023597034.1:28408077-28478110 GCF_011947565.3 Pollicipes pollicipes | reverse complement strand
ATTGCGTTCAAATACGCACCCACAAATGCGATGGGTGCACGTTTGGCATTGCCATTTCCATTCAATTGGAGACACTGTCATGACCATTTTTTACGTTTTTACATAATCAGTTTTCTTGCTTATCTAAGGAAACGCTGGCTTCCGTAATGTTCTTTCAGTTGAGGTGGAGAACTCCTTGGTAATGCAAATTCCACAAAGCATCAATTTCTCCGGCCCTACCACCCCTGGCAATGTTGCTGATGCCTACCATACCCTACCTATAACTTCCTTATCTGTGACATGGGGAAGTGTTGAGCAGACCTGATTAGTTTGTTAGTCGCAGAAATGCACCTGCTGGTACAATTTTCAGTGTTATTTTATCTCATGCATGCTTCAGAGAAACATCCAAAATCTCCTGCAAACATGTCACCTTAAAAGTCAAGTTTTTCAGGCAAATTTCACTATCACACACACACACACACACACACCACACACACACCACACACACACACACACACACACACACACCACACACACACACCACCACACACACACACACACCACACACACACACACACACACACACCACACACACACACACACACACACACACACACACACCACACACACACACACCACACAACACACACACACACACACACCACCCACACACACACACACACACACACACCACGCACGCACCGCACGCACGCACGCACGCACGCACGCACGCACGCACACACGCGCGCGCACGCACGCACGCACGCACGCACACGCACACGCATTTTGATTTAGGGATGACCGAATACTCTCAATACACATAATCTCCAACATTGATGATTGGTAGTAGAGAAATGGTAGGTACTCATGGAAGAGTACCAGCAATAAGATAGTGTAGCATGACGCAAATGAAAATTACAGTTGTAAACCGTAATAATCAAATAAATATTTTTCCAGAAAAAAGTAGTTTGACAGCCTGCTAGGCCGCGGAAACCACACCACACACATTGTCCTGTTCCAAAATGAGTACCCAAATCGAACAAGCCGAACATGGGCACCTTTTGCCCTGCCAGAGCTCTAATGAATTTCAGGTTGTTCAGGTTGTTGTATCAAAGAAAATGGTTCGTACCTGGCGCTAGCAGTTCTTTGCTTTAAGATTTCTAAACAATGTCCAGTGTTCTGGGCACTTCATTTTGTATAAACTAATGGCGATGACAGCAATCTAACATCCACAATGGCATTGGTAACCGTGGTGGAGCATTTTTTCATCGCCGGTGTATGTACATCATTTGACGAGGCATCCAAAAGTATCCATAAAAGCATCCAAACGCTGCCAAGGTAAAAATTTTATCTCAAGTCCACAAAAACAAGGAAGATGCGTGAAGGGAAAGAACCGGAGGACAGGCAGGCAGGCAGGCAGGCAGGCAGGCAGGCAGACCAAGGCCTTGTTGAGGTATCGTGAAAGAAAAGTACAACCGACTCGCATTTTCCCAGAATTCACTTGAGAACGACAATTTAATTTGCTATCTGAAACCTTACGATCAGCTCTATCAGCGATCAGTTACTACAAAAACTGATTCCTGGCCCTCTCAAAGTTGGGGGACGTCGCCCCCCAGTCCAAAAGTTGGGGGAGGGCAAGCGCTCCTCCTGCCCCTGTTCCCGCGCCTATGCCCCAAGATGTCCTAACAGGTTTTCCACAAATTCTACATAACAATTATAGAACAACATTCGCACCCCACGTTGAAAGAGCCACCCAAAAACACTAAAGGTTCCTTCTAGACATCAAAATCCAGTGATGACACTCAATCAGTAAACACAGATCAGTTCCAAAACAGTTACTACTATATGTAGTAACTGTTACTGTTGCAGTTACTGCTTGGATGACATCAATGGGTCATGTTGATGTCGACTGAGAATCCAGTTTCAGCGTGGGGTGCTGGTATTTACATTATCATAAAACATTTCAAAGGGGAAATTTGATTTAACATTGAGGGAAACCAGGCATACTGTGTTCAGCTGAGCATTCTGGGCATTATGGTAAGCGTCCCACACACATACAACTATACACCTTTAGCTTGAAAATTCTGGTAATCGACGAGCTCAGTTTCTGTAACTTTTAGCCATATTCGCCTGTACTCGCAAAGCATAGATGACATAGCAACGCTGCCGTCCAAAGGTAAATCCTGCCGTGTTAGTTGTTGGCCATTTTGCGCTTTTTACGTCATCTGACTCATCTTCTCATGGTGATCCCGATTATTTAAACAATCAGTTGAAATTTTCACAAACTTTTCGCCCATTCTTTTAGCTATAAGTGTGTGAAAATTCCACCTACTGGTTTCAATATCCGAATGCCGTATGAGAAGACGAATCAGATGGCATAAAAAAGCAAAATGGCTAGAAATGAACGCATGGGGTTTTGCATTTGGACGGCAGAACGTAAGTGCACACAACTCAATCCAGTAAACCAATTTTTTTATTCGCTGTTAGGGCAAGGACACGGCAAAACCTTTCCTAAAACAATCTTAGGATTTGCAATCTGAGGTGTCCATTACTTGGGCTCCACGTCTTACAGAAAAAAAAAATGGTGAGGACGTAATCTGACACTTATCTGTAAGAATGCCACATAAGCAGGTTCAAAACAACACATTTGATTTCGTCACAGATTACCTACCGCTAATAGGTAACATTAAAGGAAGTGTTCCACATTTGTATGGGTTTTTTTAACTGAAATGGCCATCTTGAAGATCATTCGGTGTAGTTCAGTGGGCTAGAATCGCTTTTGAGCTTAGATGGGGAGTGAAGAACTTCCCCGCAAAAGGACCACACGGGAGTGACAAATTCGGTTCACAAAAGCTAGAACTTCAGTGAGAGATGCCCCCGGCTAAGAAGGACATGCATTGCGATTTGACATGGAAGTTATCTCATAAACATGACCAAAAATGGTTTTGTTTTCTAACATATAATATATGAAAGAATGATAGCTTGTAGGAGTGATGGCTATCAAAAGCTTTGTAATACTAATATGTAATGTAATGATTTGATGTTATGCTTTGTAATGATTTCATGCTATGTTTTGTCATTTCTTTCCACAGGATTTTTAACACAAAAAAGGCTCCTGAATCGAAATCACATTATTTTGCAATTCCTTTTCAGGGTCAAAATCCACCCAAGACTTGTCCGCTGAACGAGTTCAGTCCCCGGCAGCAGACAGCGCTGCCCATTCATCTATTGCCGTTGAAGAGCCTGACATTCCGGATGCAGATTGAACGAAGCCAGTGACCTGTTTCTGACAGCTGCATCGAGCTATAAGTTACAGCGTCGTGCGACCATATCTGACCGGCTGTTGAATTATTAGTGTTGTTGAGCATAAGCAGGTCACCCGAAAGAAGCCAAACACTCCCTTAGTTTTTTTTCACACGTGGGCGGCTTCAGGTCAGTCAGTCATTATCTGTACGCGATCTGGGTCAGTAGAAAGCCCACCCGGAGTGATCTCATGATCAAGTTATTTCAAGGTTGTTTGAAAAGGACGGCATTTATCTGGAGCGAGTTTAAGTTCTGCACCGCGCAGTCTCTCCAGAACCGTGTGCAAAGGCTGGTTATGTTGCTCAACACCCGGACTCGTGAGCAGGATGTCGTCTGCGTATACGTGCACATCCTCCCAGTCCCCTAGGATCCTTCGCATTACTAGGTGCGAAAAGTGCAACCACCGCATGAGTCTCACGGACATCCACCGAGAGTAAAACGTTTTTCCCAGCGTTTAAAACGCACCAATTTTACTAGATTGCTCTGAAAGCTGTAGATTCCAAAACACAGAAATAATGTCAAGTGCTGCAACGACCTTCCACCAGTGCAGAGAAAACATAAACTCATCGATCGTAGGGAAGACAAACCGCTCCGAAACCAAAACCTTATCCAATGATTTCATGCCCTGCACAGTCAGATACTCATCAAACCACTTTGGAATCAAAATGACAGGAGAGTTCCAATCGGAGCTTTCCCCTGTTCGAGGTTGCCACACGCCTGTGGGTCATCAAGCTGCGACCTCAATTAGTCTTCACGTGCCCATAGCATTTGGTACGGCCGTATGAACTGAGAGCCAACAAAATCTGATAACAACTCATCATTAATTTTTCCAACATGTCGGCCGTCGTCTGCTCGATCCGCTCTGCATTGCCAATGACGCTCCGCCTTTGCTCGGTTATCAGGCGATCCGATCCGTCACGAATGTACGTTGGAATATCTGTTAACGTAAACGGTGTTATCAGCGAGTCGCATGTTTCAGCGTTACTTAGCGTTGTCCCACGAACACATCCTCGCTATCACAGTGTAAAAGCCGCTCAACCTTGACCACCAAACACACAGCTGACAGCGAAAAGACAGATACAGCCTTCTCGAGTCGCAATTTTAACTTACCCAAGTGTTCACAGAACGATGCAACAGAGCTTTGTTCTTTGAGAGGAAGTACCATCCCAAAATTATATAGTGCAAAAGATTATGTACCACAGTGAACTAGCTAGTCATATGTCCATTCACCTTCACAGCCTCTCTGTTAAGCGAACAGAATCTAACGCTCTGAAATGATGGCCTGGCACTGACAAGAACCAGACAGGCGGCTCGGGCTGGACGTTAGGAGCAACACCACTAAAGACGCGACCCAAAAGCCGTTCATGTTTATACGCGTCGTGAGGAGCGCTACTCCCCTGCCATTCTGCCAGATTGCTCGTTTGGGCAGTGCCTCTTCAAATGCCCTAAGCCCCCGCCCAGGAGCCCCCAGGAACAGTATTGAGGTTCCCATCGACGGTCTCCAGTGGGTATGGACGGCCGTCTGCAGTCATTTGAAGATGAGCCGTCGCCGCCACGTGTCGCGCGCTACCGCCCACCTGACCAATCAGAAAGGCGCGCGCGACTATCTGACGAGCAACGTGAAGACGGCGACTCGCGGGGCCTCCACCGGAAGGCAGCCAGCCACCCGTGCAGGCAACCGCGTCGCGCGCCGCTGCCCGCGCGACGAATTCGTGCGACGCGCGCAGCCATCTTGTGAGCGACTTACAGATGGTGATTGGTGGGGCTTCCGCCAGGTGGCGACCTACCGCTGCGGCGACCCCCAAGAGTCGGGGCTAGCACCGCCCCTCGCTGTAGAGAGGTCGTGGCCGCGTCGAGACGACGCGGGCGATGACGTGAAGCGTTCACTGCGCTCCTCTGCATGCGCTCACTGCGCTCCTCATGCACTGCTCCGCTCTCTGACCAGTGCACGCGCGAAAGAACAGTGCCACTCATTTCCCCACGAACGGGAGACGAGCTCTTCTCGCTTTAGCTCGTTCATAGCTGCGTCGAACGACACCACACCCTGGTGACACAGCGGTATGTTCTCTTCAGCTTATAATCCCGCCAAAAATGGCGATATGTTGCAGCTTGGTAGGCTGGAGCGCAGGTCTTTTCACATAGCCAGCCTGATCAAATAACTCTTGGCAAACCCTAAACAAGGCGCTTGATGAGAAAAGTTTACTCCAAAACAGTCATTGTGCCTTTCTGAGCAGTACTTAGCTGAGCAGCCGCCACCTCCGGTCGTCTGGCATCAAACTTTTTCTTTAGTAAGAAGGGCACGTCCGTTTGGTTGGAACTGCGGTCCGTGACCTACAGAGCAAGTTCACGGCGCCTCACCGCCACGATACTGGGGAGCTGTTCTGTAGAAACGTCCTCCTGTGCCGTCAGACGTTGGCACTGGCGGATGAAGCTATCAGGTGGTACCTATCGTAGACCGAGAAGTCGGCCAAAGCAGCACGGATCATGGCCGATGCAGATGTAGTAGGAGTGGGTAGCTAGCCATCCATGATACCGAGTCGCTTCACCGATACCGCTGCCACCATGTCACGGCACGGCCTGGCCGACGGGTCACTGGCCACTGGTCAAGTCCACAATCACCCGGGCAACACACGCGATCCTAACGAGGTCCGTATTTGACTGACAGCCGCAGGCACATTCCGCGCTGACATCGGCGTCCAAAAACGGCTCAAAACAGCAATAATGTGACCTGGCATGACCTTTGTTGGTGATTTTGTGGGGCCACGTATGACATGGCTGACCCAAAGTCGCATTCGATCAAACAGTCGTTGAATCACATCAAAGGGACTGTAAACAAGAAAGGTGGTTTTCAATTTTTGCCGGTACACTGAGAGACAGTGATACATTCGTCTGGTGTCAAAGAAACATATACGTTCTTACGGGATCACCACATTTCAAGATGGTCTCGGAGAACATCAAAACGCCCTCAGAATTTTCACGCGGAGCATCCTTGATTCTCTGAGAACCTCGTTGAAACCCCTGCAAGGAATGTTCGAGAACCAATCCTGGTTCCCTGAGAACTTCACCGATACCTCTCCGTGAGACGTTGAAAACCCCCTTTTGGTTTCATATATCATAGGTGTTTCTCATCCGAGGACTCCGTATTATTTTCAGTGCTTCTGAAGAGTTCCACGGGATCCGCACGCACGTGAAGGGTCGCCAGACAATTGCGAGAAATGCACGCGATCGCCACATGCGCGCGATGGCAGCAAATGATATCAAATATGGATTTGAAAACGGATTTTTTTGGGGAATATGCCTTATTTTTTCCTGTCGCAAACACAAGTATACAAAACACTATTTCCTATGCAGTCGACACCGACGGACAAGGCTTTACTGCGAGGTTCACAACCATGATGAGGAAATAACCGAAGCACACGCACTGTCATGGCCGAGAAATAAAGCAGCGTTTTTTTACGTTCTTGACCCCAGCAGAAACATTGCGCAATTGCACAACGTGACACAGGGTGGCTCGGTACAACACAGCGTTGCAATCTGAATAAATATGCGAGCGTTGACCTTGGCACCTGGTGTCCCTCAGGTCCTTAGGGCGCAGTTTGGGATGCTGACTAGGAACTGGGATGCAATCACGACCGCTGTTGGAGAGAAGAGGACAAAGCACAGCTGTGTGATCACGGAAGTAGCCAAACCAATATGGTCTCGGTGATCACAACCGGCGGGAAAATCATTGTTCTGTTTTAATCACGAACAGCCGTCAAAGCACTCGCGTAATCCTGGCCGACAAATAGAGCACTGCTACATGAGCACGACCGGCGAGCAAAGCACTGCTGTCCTCATTTATCACAAGCGAACAGAATGCTCACGCGACAGTGTCTCCTGTTCGCGACTGTAGTTCCCGAGCCGCGCCGGTGACGTCTTGGCCGCACCGGTGGTAGCTCAGTCTCGCCGGTGACGCTCCCGTCGCGCTGGTGACACCTCAAGCCGCGCCGGTGACGTCTTGGCCGCACCGGTGGTGGCCCAGTCTCGCCGGTGACGCTCCCGTCGCGCCGGTGGCACCTCAAGCCGCGCCGGTGCCATCTCAGGCCGCGCCGGTGCCATCTCAGACCGCACCAGTGAGCTAAATTCGCTTTTGAACTGGGTAGGTGTGAACAATTCCATCGCTAAAAGGACCGTGCGGAAGTGAAAAATTCAATTAAAAAAATTGGAACTTGTGAGTCAGTGAGAGAGGCTCCAACAAGCAACTCTTCTCTCCACAGGATTTACTCTCTCTTCCACAGGATTTTTACCACAACACAAAGCAACAGAAAAACAACCGCAAAAAAATCAACAAGCATAAAGCAGTCGAACAAAGAAGCTTCGGACTGCTTCACATCAGCACATCACCAAATCAAACATAACAGACATACCTCTGGCTTCTGTAAAAATGGGGTCAGGAAATACAAATAATCAAATCTGTTCCCTTTCCAAGACGTCACTGTTATCAGATGGCCCCGCCAGGACTGCAGGGCCCTTAGCTAAAACAACAAGACCCAGTATACAGGGCCCCCGAACAATCCAGGGTGGCCAAGGAGGCGAGCAGATGGAGTCCCTTAGGGTCCCCCATTCGGGTAGAAAGTACGCCAGACGGGATGTGGACGGCCCCTGGATAATCGAGCGTGCCCGAGCAGGTTAATAGACGTGACCGCCAGCAAGAGCGCAGGGCCTTCCGTCCAAGCATGAAATACCCAAGAAACGAAGTAGAGAGCCTCGAATGATCGGGTGCGCCAGAGCAGGTTAACAGATGGGACCCCCGAAAAGAAAGGAGGGTCCTCCATTGAAACAGGGAGTACCAAAAACCAGACGTAACCAACCTCAGCGACCGAATGGGCTCGATCATCTTATCAGAGGGGCCCCGACAGGAGCGTAAGGCCCTCCATTCAAGTAATTAGCACCCAAACCCAGTGCGGAGGGCCCTCCAAAATGGAGTGTATCGGAGCAGATTATAAGATGACACCGATAGGAGCGCAGGGCCCTATTCAAACACCAAGACCCAATGTGCAGGGCCCCCAACAATCCGGTGTGGCCGAGGAGGCGAACAGAGGGGTCCCAACAAGTGCGAAGGGCTCCCACTCAAATAGGACGTGCCCAAAACCCAATGTAGAGGCCTCCGAAGGATCGAATGTGCCGGAGCAGGTTATCGGATAGGCCCCACAAGAGCGTAGAGCTTCCCATTCAGACAAGAAGTATCCAAAGGCCCTTTGTGGAGAGTCCTCGAACGATCGAGTGCGCCCAAGCAGGCTATCAGATTGATCTCCGACAAAGCCGTAAGATCCTAAGCAAGTGACAGAGCATTGGAAGCACCCTAGACCAATATGGAGGGCCCATGAGCATATCGCGAGTGTGTCGGCAGGTAAACCAAAAGCCACGTAATGTGCCCCTAAGCGCAATCGAGAATATCCCGGCAGGTTAATACATGGGGCCCCGCCTGTAGCCCACGGTGCCTTTCTGGCGGATGGACAAAATCCGTGGAAGGGCCCGTGACTGACAAGAGTGCCGCGGCACTCTAGAGGAAAAGGCCTAGTAACAGCGCAGGACCCTCCGAGCAAATGCAAAGAAATCAAGGGCAACGTTGAAGGCTCATTGACGATCAGAAGTACCTTGCAAGTGGGCATATAGGTCCCCCATAACAGCATACGGCCCGTAGGCGGTGAAATGAGGCCTCCATTCACAACTTTTTCAATCATTGAAGATTTGTCATTACTGCTCGTGGGCTCTTTACGTTTGCTGACAACTGTCCTCGGTCACCCGGAAATCCAGACGCGTCCAATTTGGTTGCGTTTTGTGCTAAAAAAAAAACTACACAAGTTCGGCCGACTAAGGGCCCAAGGGGGCCATGGCCCGTGCCTGCCCCCCCCCCCCCCTCCTGGATCCGTCCCTGGGCTGTAGTGGCCACATCAGGCAGACTGGCATTATGTCGGTATATTGACTGTGTTGTCGAAAGCCTTGGTATTGCATGCCTGACATTACACATTGATTGAGAGCGATCCTAGATGAGAACGAAGTTTTTAAAATATGCACGCTAGCTGAAGGTATCGAGTGCAGCATAGGCATAGTAGCAAAACATTTCAGGACATGCACACTAAATCAGAATGCTAAGAGGTTGGCACACAGTTTACATCAATTTAGGTTTACGGCCAACGCGCAGTGACAGCAAATGTACAACGTGCAGGCCGCTTCATGAAATAATTTCCCAAACATTTTGCATGCGAAAATACTTGAAGGTACAGTATGAGTTAGCCACTGGCCAGGCCTCAGTTCGGAATACCAGAGTGAAAACCTTTGAACCTTTAGCACACCCATCCCTAATAAAACAATCTTAGGATGTGCGATATTGTAGGATGGGCAAGGATAGTATGTCTTTTAAATTTATGGGGCAGTGGATGATTTTTTGCAAACTGGCTGGTGGTATCTCAGCCTGCTTACCTTGGGTATGTTCCTGTCACTTTCTCCCCTTAAAGCTCTTCCAAACTGATCTGATTGATTCCATGACTGATTCAGTCACTTCCTAGCTTCTTCAAACTGGCCTCTAATCTCGTACCAAACAAAATGTGCTTTTTTAAGCTTGGAAGAGGCTCTGTCGGGCATTAGTTGTTGGGGTTCATTCACTTCGAGTTTATCAAATCTGTCATGATGTTCAATTTGGAATAATTAGATAGCTCAACACAAGTTTTGAAATCTCCTACACGCTCCTCAAAAGCTAAGGGTGTTTTTGTGAACAATTTGGAGCAGCTGGGCTGGCGGGGATACGGCGGGTGCGGTGCAACAGAGGTGGGCTGGAGATCGACTTTGGGTGCCTCAGAGGGAGCCAGGCTGGCGGAGAGTGCGTTTGATTGTATGGGGAAGCTGAGTAGACGACGGCCAGGTGAGTGGTCCTGGCGGAAGCTGGATTGGCAGCAGATGGTGATTTCGCAAGGAGTTGAGTTGACGGGGGCAAACGGGCGTCTCTGAATGAATCTGGGCTGGCATGGTGGATCGGGGGGGGGGGGGGGGGGGGGGGGGCAGGCAGTAAGTTTCGTGTGAGGAAGCTCGGCTGGCGGGGTACGGATGGGCACCTCTGGAGGGAGCTGGGCTATTGGGGAGCGGTTGGCCCTGGAGGGAGGTGGAATGGATGGGTGGTCCTTAAGGGCGCTGGGCTGGCAAGGACAGATGGGCGGCCTTTAAAGAAGCTGGGATGGCGAGACGTGGACTGTGCGTACAGTAATGCGTCCTCATCTGGGCTGGTAAAATGTGACTTTCTGTGGGCTGTTCCTGTATCACGGGAACTATGCTTCTTGCAGCTCAAACAGCGAGGACCACCAAATTCTCTCAGCGCCCGTGCTACTCAGTAGTTCAGTGCAGCACCTGTGAAAAGCATCACATGCGTTGACTATCGTCACAGCTGAATACATGGGGATGCCGTCAGTGGAGTGGTTAAACTGAACACGTTTGAGGAATCAGAGATACGGAGTTCAATTCGATTCCTCGCGGCGCCCGCCCTTCTTCCCAGGATGAAAAGCAGACGACAGCAGGTAGCCTCAGCAGCTGAGTGGGCCGTAGCGCCGTGATTGCGACAACTGAATACATACACCACCTAGCGCACAACCACATACCCTGATGAATATGTGTGCTAACCATTTTCGCAGTGGGCGAACGAAAATGCCATAGCACGGGGACGAACGCTCACGACGGTGGATATAAACATAAGAATGTTGACGTTGCGACCGCAAAAGACATCTTTCAACCATGGGCTGCGATCACGCAGTAAATTGTTGCCCATGGATGGCCTGATACATGCTGCCCATTCCTTGGCTTGAATCGCCACCGCGCAGGGAGCATGTGTGCGGAATCGTATGCCACATGTTACGTTTGATAGTGTTTCACCACATCTGACAGTGAATTTTTTACCTTGATTCGATACCGTACCCAATGCTGAACCACCTCCCCAACTGAAGGAAAAGGGTGGAGCTAGAAAATCTATGCCAGTCCCGAGATTGCAATTTCAGGAATTCGGAATTAAATCAGTCCCGACCCCGAACGTTAGATATAGTCAACCCATAAACAGGTTAATTGCGCAAGGGGGTTTCTTTTGGCAGCAAACTTCTGTAACATTTTGGACCTAGCCTAAGCTTTGAAGGAGGAAAGCATTCGGCATCAACACCTTCGTTATGACGTCATTGTATCCAAGAGCATTATGACTGAGGGTAAGTGAAAGTGGCAACATTCCAGATAACTAAGGCAGTTACAATAGGCTTATTCCTCGTAGAAAACCAGGAGAATGGAGAGATAGCTGGGTTGATATTTCGGCGACATGCCTTTATTGAAACGAATATCAGTTTTACTGATATTTGTTTCAATATCAATACTGATATTGCATCAATAAATTCTCATAAGAAATATACTATATATCGTATAAATATCAATACTGATTCAGTAGTAACTTCAAAGTTGCCTGCCGATCCTACTCGGTTTTTCAGCTCTTTTTTGAAACAGCGGGCTACACTTTTTACGGGTCGCCAACATTCAGTGGAATAAACAAGGAGCAATTGCTGGACATAACTGCCATACAGTGCAATATCAAATTAAAAAAAGAATGCGTGAAAAATACGTGTACATTCAAACCAATTCAAGTAAACAGGCATCGCGCAGCACGTTTCATTCAAACATGAAAGCGATTTCAAGTAAACAGGCATCACGCATCACGTATCCATTATGTATGCAAACAATTTCAGTTAAACAGGCATCGTGCACCATGTGTCAGGCATCACTCATACATGTAAACAATTTTAAGCTATCATACATCACACATGAAGGAGCTTATGGCATTCGCATAATCGGCCATGTGAGCTCCGCACGTAAAGATCTGGTCGTCGACCTTTTATAACAATAGTTTTACTTATTTTCCTATCTCGATGGTCCTGCGCCCTGCTGCCTGTGCTATGACTTAGCTGTAAAAGGGCACAGGGTCCACACCTCCCTGGATTTCAGCCAGAGCGTGTTTGGCCAAAAATGGTCGCCCTAAGGGTTATTCCTGTTTTGATTTAGCGTCTCGCAGGTGTTCATCACGTCCGCAATGAATAGGGCGCATGGACTGCCTGACGTGGACTACGTCCCTCTCATGGTTTTTTCTCACAGTTTACACGTAGTTTGGTAAACTACGTTTTTTTGCGTACAAACCATCTGAAGCCCAGACTTGGACAATGAAATATATTGCCCGCCGGGCACTTGGGTCTCGAAATAGAATATTCCACCAGAGACCTTAGCGCTTATTGTCGTTTTTGGAAGCTATTCGTACCCGCGGTTTTAGTTTTCTAACGATATGTTTGATTTTCCAAAGCAAGTCCTCATCTATGTAAGGTAGTGCTGAGAATCCCTCCGACGGGACGTGTTTCCCGCCCCCTACCACCCACCCACCCCCAGACGCTCCAGTTTTTAACCTCTTCCAGCATTCTACCTGAAAGTCGAGGAGAATATTAATTGCTTAGCATCAAAGGCCATGTTCTGTTTGTGCTCTTGCTTTGTTTTTCGCTACTGAATGAGTTGTTTGGAGCCTTTTGGAATATGTCACGAGTGATAGCGTGCTAAGTGAAAGCGGGATGCGCGGTTTCGTAGTGCAGAATTATACCAGAGTTGGTGGGCTTGATAAAGAGCTCCGTTTCTAGCTTCGTGCGGTTGTTCCTCTTTTCTATCGTCACTAGTGTATCCAGATATAGGACCCTCCCTCCGTCCCTTGTATGCTCCATTGTAAAGGCTAAAGTTGGATACTGGTTGTTCATATTGGGGGTTTCGTTTCAAATTGGTCTAAGGATGTAATCGCCAGGGGAGAAGCGCGTGGGTCCCCATTGCATTGCCCAATTTCTGTTGATAGTAGTAATCTCTAGTAATAAAAGAAGGAAGGAAAGAGCGTAAACAACACATGGACTTTGCTGTTGCGCAATGGATATATCCGTTACTTTAGGGTAAAATGTTAGAAGTAAAAACATGTAGAGCGCCTGGGGGGATGGATAGTAAAAAGCGGGAACACGTCTTGTTGGACAATGGATTGTTAACACTACCCTATTTAGATGAGCACTTGCTCTGGAAAATCAAACATATTCTTAGAAAATCAAAACTGCGCGTGCGGATAGCTTGAAGAAACGACGGTGAACCAAAAAAAGCCCTAGGGGGAATCTTCTATCTCGAAACTCAAGTTCCCGTGGCGGAGGGGGGGGGGGGGTAACAGATGTCATGAAAGTTTGGGTTGCAAGGGAGTTGCACGCAAAAATACGTGGTCTACTGCTAACTGCGTGAAAACTGTGTGAGAAACATGGGAGGGACATAGTCCATGTCGGGGAGTCCATGCGCCCTATTCGTGTGAGATATCATGTACATCTGCGAAACGATAAAACATAACTTGAGGTATCTCTTTCGGTGACCAATTTTTGGCCAAATTCGCTCGGGCTGAACCCCAGCGAGGTTGGATCCTATAACCCTTTTGGAGCTAAAAATCATCTACAGAGCACATGACCATCCAGCCAGGAAAACAAGTGAATCTATTCTTATGGAAAGTCGGCGTCCAGGCCTTAACATGTGTCCGGGTGGCCGGCTAGATAGTCGCCGGCTAGATAGGTTAGGGGGCCGGCTAGATAGGCTAGATGGCCCCCCCCCACCCTTCGCCCGGGTGGGGGGGGGGGGAAATTTGACCCCCTGAGATCTCGGGAACTAAAAAAGCTAGAAACACCAAATTTGCAGAGTGTCTTGAACTGTACTTGAACTCACTTAGGTCAAAGCTTGAGCTTCATAGGTCATGAACTTCAGGTCAAATAAGGCCAAAAAAGGTCAAATTCCAGGTTGGTCTCTAAAATGCCCCCAGAACCTAGGGAACTGTTTCTAAGCAAAAGGTCACAAGCTCCTTTGAGGCCAGTGACCTTGTTTGACCTTTTGAAAGTCATGGTGACCAAGATCATACAAGACTGTTCTAAGTTTTGCATTTGAATAAGCGACAAATATTACCTAGGCAGTATGTTCCTAAAACAGAATATCGGCCCAGGTCATCTCAGGTCAATGACCAGCTTTGACCTCTAAAAAGTCGATGGAAGACGTGTAATGCGGTTCCTGCTGTCAATGAATTCGAAATGAGCACCACAAACTAACCCATACAGCAAGCCCTAGAATAATGAATCAGGTTGGTCTTGACCTTAGTCTGACCTTCATACCTGACCTTAGGTCAACGTAATTTTCTTATTCAATATTGGTGGTGATTAAGAAAGCATCTCACAGATGTATGGCTTCGTCAAACTCTAGTTTGACGAAGCATACATCTGTGAGATGCTTTCTTAATCACCACCAATATTGAATAAGAAAATTACGTTGACCTAAGGTCAGGTATGAAGGTCAGACTAAGGTCAAGACCAACCTGATCCATTATTCTAGGGCTTGCTGTATGGGTTAGTTTGTGGTGCTCATTTCGAATTAGGTGTTTTAGGAACTGGTTTTAGTTTTTTAGTTTTTTTTAGAAGGTTTTAGAAATCTGTTTTAGGAACATACTGCCTAGGTAATATTTGTCGCTTATTCAAATGCAAAACTTAGAACAGTCTTGTATCATCTTGGTCACCATGACTTTCAAAAGGTCAAACAAGGTCACTGGCCTCAAAGGAGCTTGTGAACTTTTGCTTAGAAACAGTTCCCTAGGTTCTGGGGGCATTTTAGAGACCAACCTGGAATTTGACCTTGTTTGGCCTTATTTGACCTGAAGTTCATGACCTATGAAGCTCAAGCTTTGACCCAAGTGAGTTCAAGTACAGTTCAAGACACTCTGCAAATTTGGTGTCTCTAGCTTTTTTAGTTCCCGAGATCTCAGGGGGTCAAATTGCCCCCCCCCCCACCCGGGCGAAGGGTGGGGGGGGGGCCATCTAGCCTATCTAGCCGGCCCCCTAGCCTATCTAGCCGGCGACTATCTAGCCGGCCACCCGGACACATGTTAAGGCCTGGACGCCGACTTTCCATAAGAATAGATTCACTTGTTTTCCTGGCTGGATGGTCATGTGCTCTGTAGATGATTTTTAGCTCCAAAAGGGTTATAGGATCCAACCTCGCTGGGGTTCAGCCCGAGCAAATTTGACCAGAAATTGGTCACCGAAAGAGATACCTCCAGTTATGTTTTATCGTTTCGCAGATGTACATGATATCTCACACGAATAGGGCGCATGGACTCCCCGACATGGACTACGTCCCTCCCATGTTTCTCACACAGTTTTCACGCAGTTAGCAGTAGACCACGTATTTTTGCGTGCAACTCCCTTGCAACCCAAACTTTCATGACATCTGTTACCCCCCCCCCCCCCCGCTCCGCCACGGGAACTTGAGTTTCGAGATAGAAGATTCCCCCCGGGGCTTTTTTTGGTTCACCGTCGTTTCTTCAAGCTATCCGCACGCGCAGTTTTGATTTTCTAAGAATATGTTTGATTTTCCAGAGCAAGTGCTCATCTAAATAGGGTAGTGTTAACAATCCATTGTCCAGCAAGACGTGTTCCCGCTTTTTACTATCCATCCCCCCAGGCGATCTACATGTTTTACTTCTAACATTTTACCCTAAAGTAACGGATATATCCATTGCGCAACAGCGAAGTCCATGTGTTGTTTGCGCTCTTTCCTTCCTTCTTTTATTACTAGAGATTACTACTATCAACAGAAATTGGGCAATGCAATGGGGGACCCACGCGCTTCTCCCCTGGCGATTGCATCCTTAGACCAATTTGAAACGAAACCCCCAATATGAACAATCAGTATCCAACTTTAGCCTTTACAATGGAGCATACAAGGGACGGAGGGAGGGTCCTATATTTAGATACACTAGTGACGATAGAAAAGAGGAACAACCGCACGAAGCTAGAAACGGAGCTCTTTATCAAGCCCACCAACTCTGGTATAATTCTGCACTGCGAAACCGCGCATCCCGCTTTCACTTGGCACACTATCACTCGTGACATATTCCAAAAGGCTCCAAACAACTCATTCAGTAGCGAAAAACAAAGCAAGAGCACAAACAGAACATGGCCTTTGATGTTAGGCAATTAATATTCTCCTCGACTTTCAGGTAGAATGCTGGAAGAGGTTAAAAACTGCAGCGTCTGGGGGTGGGTGGGTGGTGGGAGGTGGGAAACACGTCCCGTCGGAGGGATTCTCAGCACTACCTTACATAGATGAGGATTTGCTTTGGAAAATAAAACATATCGTTAGAAAACTAAAACCGCGGGTACGAATAGCTTCTAAAAACGACAATAAGCGATAAGGTCTCTGGTGGAATATTCTATCTCGAGACCCAAGTGCCCGGCGGGTAATTTATTTCATTGTCCAAGTCTGGGTTTCAGATGGTTTGTACACAAAAAACGTAGTTTACCAAACTACGTGTAAACTGTGAGAAAAAAAAACATGAGAGGGACGTAGTCCACGTCAGGCAGTCCATGCGCCCTACTCATTGCAGACGTGATGAACACCTGCGAGACGCTAAATCAAAACAGGAATAACCCTTAGGGCGACCATTTTTGGCCAAACACGCTCTGGCTGAAATCCAGGGAGGTGTGGACCCTGTGCCCTTTTACAGCTAAGTCATAGCACAGGCAGCAGGGCGCAGGACCATCGAGATAGGAAAATAAGTAAAACTATTGTTATAAAAGGTCGACGACCAGATCTTTACGTGCGGAGCTCACATGGCCGATTATGCGAATGCCATAAGCTCCTTGATGTGTGATGTATGATAGCTTAAAATTGTTTACATGTATGAGTGATGCCTGACACATGGTGCACGATGCCTGTTTAACTGAAATTGTTTGCATACATAATTGATACGTGAGGCGTGATGCCTGTTTACTTGAAATCGCTTTCATGTTTGAATGAAACGTGCTGCGCGATGCCTGTTTACTTGAATTGGTTTGAATGTACACGTATTTTTCACGCATTCTTTTTTTAATTTGATATTGCACTGTATGGCAGTTATGTCCAGCAATTGCTCCTTGTTTATTCCACTGAATGTTGGCGAACCGTAAAAAGTGTAGCCCGCTGTTTCAAAAAAAAGCTGAAAAACCGAGTAGGATCGGCAGGCGACTTTGAAGTTGCTACTGAATCAGTATTGATATTTATACGATATATAGTATATTTTTTAAGAGAATTTATTGATGCAATATCAGTATTGATATTGAAACAAATACCAGTAAAACTGATATTCGTTTCAATAAAGGCATGTCGCCGAAATATCAACCCAGCTATCTCTTCATTCTCCTGGTTTTCTACGAGGAATAAGCCTATTATAACTGCCTTAGTTATCTGGAATGTTGCCACTTTCACTTACCCTCAGTCATAATGCTATTGGATACAATGACGTCATAACGAAGGTGTCGATGCCGAATGCTTTCCTCCTTCAAAGCTTAGGCTAGGTCCAAAATGTTACAGAAGTTTGCTGCCAAAAGAAACCCCCTTGCGCAATTAACCTGTTTATGGGTTGACTATATCTAACGTTCGGGGTCGGGACTGATTTAATTCCGAATTCCTGAAATTGCAATCTCGGGACTGGCATAGATTTTCCAGCTCCACCCTTTTCCTTCAGTTGGGGAGGTGGTTCAGCATTGGGTACGGTATCGAATCAAGGTAAAAAATTCACTGTCAGATGTGGTGAAACACTATCAAACGTAACATGTGGTATACGATTCCGCACACATGCTCCCTGCGCGGTGGCGATTCAAGCCAAGGAATGGGCAGCATGTATCAGGCCATCCATGGGCAACAATTTACTGCGTGATCGCAGCCCATGGTTGAAAGATGTCTTTTGCGGTCGCAACGTCAACATTCTTATGTTTATATCCACCGTCGTGAGCGTTCGTCCCCGTGCTATGGCATTTTCGTTCGCCCACTGCGAAAATGGTTAGCACACATATTCATCAGGGTATGTGGTTGTGCGCTAGGTGGTGTATGTATTCAGTTGTCGCAATCACGGCGCTACGGCCCACTCAGCTGCTGAGGCTACCTGCTGTCGTCTGCTTTTCATCCTGGGAAGAAGGGCGGGCGCCGCGAGGAATCGAATTGAACTCCGTATCTCTGATTCCTCAAACGTGTTCAGTTTAGCCACTCCACTGACGGCATCCCCATGTATTCAGCTGTGATGATAGTCAACGCATGTGATGCTTTTCACAGGTGCTGCACTGAACTACTGAGTAGCACGGGCGCTGAGAGAATTTGGTGGTCCTCGCTGTTTGAGCTGCAAGAAGCATAGTTCCCGTGATACAGGAACAGCCCACAGAAAGTCACATTTTACCAGCCCAGATGAGGACGCATTACTGTACGCACAGTCCACGTCTCGCCATCCCAGCTTCTTTAAAGGCCGCCCATCTGTCCTTGCCAGCCCAGCGCCCTTAAGGACCACCCATCCATTCCACCTCCCTCCAGGGCCAACCGCTCCCCAATAGCCCAGCTCCCTCCAGAGGTGCCCATCCGTACCCCGCCAGCCGAGCTTCCTCACACGAAACTTACTGCCTGCCCCCCCCCCCCCCCCCGATCCCCCATGCCAGCCCAGATCCATTCAGAGACGCCCGTTTGCCCGTCAACTCAACTCCTTGCGAAATCACCTATCTGCTGCCAATCCAGCTTCCGCCAGGACCACTCACCTGGCCGTTGTCTACTCAGCTTCCCCATACAATCACACGCACTCTCCGCCAGCCTGGCTCCCTCTAAGGCACCCAAAGTCGATCTCCAGCCCACCTCTATGGCACCGCACCCGCCGTATCCCCGCCAGCCCAGCTGCTCCAAATTGTTCGCAAAAACACCCTTAGCTTTTGAGGAGCGTGTAGGAGATTTCAAAACTTGTGTTGAGTTATCTAATTATTCCAAATTGAACATCATGACAGATTTGATAAACTCGAAGTGAATGAACCCCAACAACTAATGCCCGACAGAGCCTCTTCCAAGCTTAAAAAAGCACATTTTGTTTGGTACGAGATTAGAGGCCAGCTTGAAGAAGCTAGGAAGTGATTGAATCAGTCATGGAATCAATCAGATCAGTTTGGAAGAGCTTTAAGGGGAGAAAGTGATAGGAGCATACCCAAGGTAAGCAGGCTGAGATACCACCAGCCAGTTTGCAAAAAAATCATCCACTGCCCCATAAATTTAAAAGACATACTATCCTTGCCCATCCTACAATATCGCACATCCTAAGATTGTTTTATTAGGGATAGGTGTGCCAAAGGTTCGAAGGTTTTCACTCTGGTATTCCGAACTGAGGCCTGGCCAGTGGCTAACTCATACTGTACCTTCAAGTATTTTCGCACGCAAAATGTTTGGGAAATTATTTCATGAAGCGGCCTGCACGTTGTACATTTGCTGTCACTGCGCATTGGCCGTAAACCTAAATTGATGTTAACTGTGTGCCAACCTCTTAGCATTCTGATTTAGTGTGCATGTCCTGAAATGTTTTGCCACTATGCCTATGCTGCACTCGATACCTTCAGCTAGCGTGCATATCTTAAAAACTTCGTTCTCATCTAGGACCGCTCTCAATCAATGTGTAATGTCAGGCATGCAATATCAAGGCTTTCGACAACACAGTCAATATGCCGACATAATGCCAGTCTGCCTGATGTGGCCACTACAGCCCAGGGACAGATCCAGGGGGGGGGGGGGCAGGCACGGGCCATGGCCCCCTTGGGCCCCTAGTCGGCCGAACTCGTGTAGTTTTTTTTAGCACAAAACGCAACCAAATTGGACGCGTCTGGATTTCCGGGTGACCGAGAACAGTTGTCAGCAAACGTAAAGAGCCCACGAGCAGTAATGACAAATCTTCAATGATTGAAAAAGTTGTGAATGGAGGGTTTTAAGCCTCATTTCACCGCCTACGGGCCGTATGCTGTTATGGGGGACCTACATGCCCACTTGCAAAGTACTTCTGATCGTCAATGAGCCTTCCACGTTGCCCTTGATTTATTTGCATTTGCTCGGAGGGCCCTGCCCTGTTACTAGGCCTTTTCTTCTAGCGTGCCGCGGCACTCTTGTCAGTCACGGGCCCTTCCGCGGATTCTGTCCATCCGCCAGAAAGGCACCGTGGGCTACAGGCGGGGCCCCATGTGTTAACCTGCCGGGATATTCTCGATTGCGCTTAGGGGCACATTACGTGGGTCTCGTTTTACCTGCCGACACACTCGCGATATGCTCATGGGCCCTCCATATTGGCCTAGGATGCTTCCAATGCTCTGTCACTTGCTTAGGATCTTACGGCTTTGTCGGAGATCAATCTGATAGCCTGGTTGGGCGCACTCGATCGTTCGAGGACTCTCCACAAAGGGCCTTTTGATACTTCTTGTCTGAATGGGAAGCTCTACGCTCTTGTGGGGCCTATCCGATAACCTGCTCCAGCACATTCGATCTTTCGGAGGCCTCTACATTGGCTTTGGGCACGTCCTATTTGAGTGGGGGCCCTTCGCACTTGTTGGGACCCCTCTGTTTGCCTCCTCGGCCACACCGGATTGTTGGGGGCCCTGCACATTGGGTCTTGGTGTTTTAATAGGGCCCTGCGCTCCTATCGGTGTCATCTTATAATCTGCTCGGATACACTCCATTTTGGGGAGCCCTCCGCACTGGGTTTTGGGTGCTAATTACTTGAATGGAGGGCCTTACGCTCCTGTCGGGGCCCCTCTGATAAGATGATCGAGCCCATTCGGTCGCTGAGGTTGGTTACGTCTGGTTTTGGGTACTCTCTGTTTCAATGGAGGACCCTCCTTTCTTTTCGGGGATCCCATCTGTTAACCTGCTCTGGCGCACCCGATCATTCGAGGCTCTCTACTTCGTGTCTTGGGTATTTCATGCTTGGACGGAAGGCCCTACGCTCTTGCTGGAGGCCACGTCTATTAACCTGCTCGGGCACGCTCGATTATCCAGGGGCCGTCCACATCCTGTCTGCCGTACTTTCTACCCGAATGGGGGACCCTACGGGACTCCATCTGCTCGCCTCCTTGGCCACCCTGGATTGTTCGGGGGCCCGGTATACTGGGTCTTGCTGTTTTAGCTAAGGGCCCTGCAGTCCTGGTGGGGGCCATCTGATAACAGTGACGTCTTGGAAAGGGGAATCGATTTGATTATTTGTATTTCCTGACCCCATTTTTACAGAAGCCAGAGGCATGTCTGTTATATTTGATTTAGTGATGTGCTGATGTGCAGCAGTCCGAAGCTTCTTTGTTCGACTGCTTTATGCTTGTTGATTTTTTGCGGCTGTTTTTCTGTTGGTTTGTGTTGTGGTGAAAATCCTGTGGAAGAGAGAGTGAATCCTGTGGAGAGAAGAGTTGCTTGTTGGAGCCTCTCTCACTGACTCACAAGTTCCAATTTTTTTTAATTGAATTTTTCACTTCCGCACGGTCTTTTTAGCGATGGAGTTTTTCACACCTACCCTAGTTCAAAAGCGACTTTAGCTCACTGGTGCGGTCTGAGATGGCACCGGCGCGGCCTGAGATGGCACCGGCGCGGCTTGAGGTGTCACCAGCGCGACGGGAGCGTCACCGGCGAGACTGAGCCATCACCGGTGCGGCCAAGACGTCACCGGCGCGGCTCGGGTACTGCAGTCGCGGGCAGGAGACACTGTCGCGTGAGCATTCTGTTCGCTTGTGATAAATGAGGACAGCAGTGCTTTGCTCGCCGGTCGTGCTCATGTAGCAGTGCTCTATTTGTCGGCCAGGATTACGCGAGCGCTTTGACGGCTGTTCGTGATTAAAACAGAACAATTATTTTCCCGCCGGTTGTGATCACCGAGACCATATTGGTTTGGCTACTCCCGTGATCACACAGCTGTGCTTTGTCCTCTTCTCTCCAACAGCGGTCGTGATTGCATCCCAGTTCCTAGTCAGCATCCCAAACTGCGCCCTGACGAACTCTAGGACCTAAGGGACACCAGGTGCCAAGGTCAACGCTCGCATATTTATTCAGATTGCAACGCTGTGTTGTACCGAGCCACCCTGTGTCACGTTGTGCAATTGCGCAATGTTCCTGCTGGGGTCAAGAACGTAAAAAAAAACGCTGCTTTATTTTTCGGCCATGACAGTGCGTGTGCTTCGGTTATGACCACATCATGGTTGTGAATCTCGCAGTAGAGCCTTGTCCGTTGGTGTCGACTGCATAGGAAGTAGTGTTTTGTATACTTGTGTTTGCGACAGGAAAAAATAAGGCATATTCCCAATGAAGATCCGTTTTCAAATCCATATTTGATATCATTTGCTGCCATCGCGCGCATGTGGCGATCGCGTGCATCTCTCGCAATTGTCTGGCGACCCTTCACGTGCGTACGGATCCCGTGGAACTCTTCAGAAGCACTGAAAATAATACGGAGTCCTCGGATGAGAAACCCCTATGATATATGAAACCAAAAGGGGGTTTTCAACGTCTCACGGAGAGGTATCGGTGAAGTTCTCAGGGAACCAGGATTGGTTCTCGAACATTCCTCGCAGGGGTTTCAACGAGGTTCTCAGAGAATCAAGGATGCTCCGCGTGAAAATTCTGAGGGCGTTTTGATGTTCTCCGAGACCATCTTGAAATGTGGTGATCCCGTAAGAACGTATACGCTTCTTTGACACCAGACGAATGTATCACTGTCTCTCAGTGTACCGGCAAAAATTGAGAACTACCTTTCTTGTTTACAATCCCTTTGATGTGATTCAACGACTGTTTGATCGAATGCGACTTTGGGTCAGCCATGTCATACGTGGCCCCACAAAATCACCAACAAAGGTCATCCCAGGTCACATTATTGCTGTGTTGAGCCGTTTATGGACGCCGATGTCAGCGCGGAATGTGCCTGCGGCTGTCAGCCAAATACGGACCTCGTTAGGATCGCGTGTGTTCCCCGGTTGATTGTGGACTTGGTGACCCGTCGGCCAGGCCGTGCCGTAACATGGTGGCAGCGGTATCGGTGAAGCGACTCGGTATCATGGATGGCTAGCTACCCACTCCTACTACATCTGCATCGGCCATGATCCGTGCTGCTTTGGCCGACTTCTCGGTCTACGATAGGTACCACCTGATAGCTTCATCCGCCAGTGCCAACGTCTGACGGCACAGGAGGACGTTTCTACAGAACAGCTCCCCAGTATCGTGGCGGTGAGGCGCCGTGAACTTGCTCTGTAGGTCACGGACCGCAGTTCCAACCAAACGGACGTGCCCTTCTTACTAAAGAAAAAGTTTGATGCCAGACGACCGGAGGTGGCGGCTGCTCAGCTAAGTACTGCTCAGAAAGGCACAATGACTGTTTTGGAGTAAACTTTTCTCATCAAGCGCCTTGTTTAGGGTTTGCCAAGAGTTATTTGATCAGGCTGGCTATGTGAAAAGACCTGCGCTCCAGCCTACCAAGCTGCAACATATCGCCATTTTTGGCGGGATTATAAGCTGAAGAGAACATACCGCTGTGTCACCAGGGTGTGGCGTCGTTCGACACAGCTATGAGCGAGATGAAGCGAGAAGAGCTCGTCTCCCGTTCGTGGGGAAATAAGTGGCATTGTTCTTCCGCGCGTGCACTGGTCAGAGAGCGGAGCAGCGCATGAGGAGCGCAGTGAACGCTTCACGTCATCGCCCGCGTCGTCTCGACGCGGCCACAACCTCCCTACAGCGAGGGGCGGTGCTGGCCCCGACTCTTGGCGGTCGCCGCAGCGGTAGGTCGCCGCCTGGCGGAAGCCCCACCAATCACCATCTGTAAGTCGCTCACAAGATGGCGGCGCGCGTCGCACGAATTCGTCGCGCGGGCAGCGGCGCGCGACGCGGTTGCCTGCACGGGTGGCTGGCTGCCTTCCGGTGGAGGCCCCGCGAGTCACCGTCTTCACGCTGCTCGTCGGATAGTCGCGCGCGCCGTTCTGATTGGTCAGGTCGGCGACAGCGAGCGACACGTGGCGGCGACGGCTCGTCTTCAGATGATGACTGCAGACGGCCGTCCATACCCACTGGAGACCGTCGATGGGAACCTCAATACTGTTCCTGGGGGCTCCTGGGCGGGGGCTTAGGGCATTTCAAGAGGCACTTCACAAGCGAGCAATCGGGCAGACTGGCAGGGGAGTAGCGCTCCTCAAGGCGCGTGCAAACATGAGCGGCTTTTGGGTCGCGTCTTTGGTGGTGTTGCTCCTAACGTCCAGCTCGAGCCGCCTGCCCGGTTCTTGTCAGCGCCAGGCCATCATTTCAGAGCGTTAGATATCTGTTCGCTTAACAGAGAGGCTGTGAAGGTGAATGGACATATGACTAGCTAGTTCACTGTGGTACATAATCTTCTGCACTATATAGTTTTGGGATGGTACTTCCTTTCAAAGAACAAAGCTCTGTTGAATGGTTCTGTGAACACTTGGGTTAAGCTAAAATTGCGACTCGAGAAGGCTGTATCTGTCTTTTCGCTGTCAGCTGTGTGTTTGGTGGTCAAGGTTGACCGGCTTTTACACTGCGATAGCGAGGATGTGTTCGTGGGACAACGCTAAGTAATGTTGAAACATGCGACTCGCTGATAACACCGCTTACGTTAACAGATATTCCAACGAACATTCGTGACAGATCGGATCGCCTGAGAACCGAGCAAAGGCGGAGCGTCATTGGCTATGCAGAGCGGATCGAGCAGACAACGGCCGGCATGTTGGAAAAACTAATGATGAGTTGTGCTCAGATTTTGTTGGCTCCCAGTTCAAACGGCCGCACCAAATTCTATGGGCACGTGAAGACTAATTGAGGTCGCAGCTTGATGACCCACAGGCGTGTGGCAACCTCGAACAGGGGAAAGCTCCGATTGGAACTCTCCTGTCATTTTGATTCCAAAGTGGTTTGATGAGTATCTGACTGTGCAGGGCATGAAATCATTGGATAAGGTTTTGGTTTCGGAGAGGTTTGTCTTCCCTACGATCGATGAATTTATGTTTGTTCTGCACTGGTGGGAGGTCGTTTCAGCACTTGACATTATTTATGTTTTGGAATCTACAGCTTTCAGAGCAATCTAGTAAAATTGGTGCGTTTTAAACGCTAGGAAAAACGTTTTACTCTCTGTGGATGTCCGTGAGACTCATGCGGTGGTTGTACTTTTCGCACCTAGTCATGCGAAGGATCCTAGGGGACTGGGAGGATGTGCACGTATACGCAGACGACATCCTGCTCACGAGTCCGGGTGTTGAGCAACATAACCAGCCTTTGCACACGGTTCTGGAGAGACTGCGCGGTGCAGAACTTAAACTCGCTCCAGATAAATGCCGTCCTTTTCAAACAACCTTGAAATAACTTGATCATGAGATCGCTCCGGGTGGGCTTTCTACTGACCCAGATCGCGTACAGATAATGACTGACTGACCTGAAGCCGCCCACGTGTGAAAAAACTAAGAGAGTGTTTGGCTTCTTTCGGGTGACCTGCTTATGCTCAACAACACTAATAATTCAACAGCCGGTCAGATATGGTCGCACGACGCTGTAACTTATAGCTCGATGCAGCTGTCAGAAACAGGTCACTGGCTTCGTTCAATCTGCATCCGGAATGTCAGGCTCTTCAACGGCAATAGATGAATGGGCAGCGCTGTCTGCTGCCGGGGACTGAACTCGTTCAGCGGACAAGTCTTGGGTGGATTTTGACCCTGAAAAGGAATTGCAAAATAATGTGATTTCGATTCAGGAGCCTTTTTTGTGTTAAAAATCCTGTGGAAAGAAATGACAAAACATAGCATGAAATCATTACAAAGCATAACATCAAATCATTACATTACATATTAGTATTACAAAGCTTTTGATAGCCATCACTCCTACAAGCTATCATTCTTTCATATATTATGTTAGAAAACAAAACCATTTTTGGTCATGTTTATGAGATAACTTCCATGTCAAATCGCAATGCATGTCCTTCTTAGCCGGGGCATCTCTCACTGAAGTTCTAGCTTTTGTGAACCGAATTTGTCACTCCCGTGTGGTCCTTTTGCGGGGAAGTTCTTCACTCCCCATCTAAGCTCAAAAGCGATTCTAGCCCACTGAACTACACCGAATGATCTTCAAGATGGCCATTTCAGTTAAAAAACCCATACAAATGTGGAACACTTCCTTTAATGTTACCTATTGGCGGTAGGTAATCTGTGACGAAATCAAATGTGTTGTTTTGAACCTGCTATGTGGCATTCTTACAGATAAAGTGTCAGATTACGTCCTCACCATTTTTTTTTTCTGTAAGACGTGGAGCCCAAGTAATGGACACCTCAGATTGCAAATCCTAAGATTGTTTTAGGAAAGGTTTTGCCGTGTCCTTGCCCTAACAGCGAATAAAAAATTGGTTTACTGGATTGAGTTGTGTGCACTTACGTTCTGCCGTCCAAATGCAAAACCCCATGCGTTCATTTCTAGCCATTTTGCTTTTTTATGCCATCTGATTCGTCTTCTCATACGGCATTCGGATATTGAAACCAGTAGGTGGAATTTTCACACACTTATAGCTAAAAGAATGGGCGAAAAGTTTGTGAAAATTTCAACTGATTGTTTAAATAATCGGGATCACCATGAGAAGATGAGTCAGATGACGTAAAAAGCGCAAAATGGCCAACAACTAACACGGCAGGATTTACCTTTGGACGGCAGCGTTGCTATGTCATCTATGCTTTGCGAGTACAGGCGAATATGGCTAAAAGTTACAGAAACTGAGCTCGTCGATTACCAGAATTTTCAAGCTAAAGGTGTATAGTTGTATGTGTGTGGGACGCTTACCATAATGCCCAGAATGCTCAGCTGAACACAGTATGCCTGGTTTCCCTCAAATGTTAAATCAAATTTCCCTTTGAAATGTTTTATGATAATGTAAAATACCAGCACCCCACGCTGAAACTGGATTCTCAGTCGACATCAACATGACCCATTGATGTCATCCAAGCAGTAACTGCAACAGTAACAGTTACTACATATAGTAGTAACTGTTTTGGAACTGATTCTGTGTTTACTGATTGAGTGTCATCACTGGATTTTGATGTCTAGAAGGAACCTTTACTGTTTTTGGGTGGCTCTTTCAACGTGGGGTGCGAATGTTGTTCTATAATTTTTATGTAGAATTTGTGGAAAACCTGTTAGGACATCTTGGGGCATAGGCGCGGGAACAGGGGCAGGAGGAGCGCTTGCCCTCCCCCAACTTTTGGACTGGGGGGCGACGTCCCCCAACTTTGAGAGGGCCAGGAATCAGTTTTTGTAGTAACTGATCGCTGATAGAGCTGATCGTAAGGTTTCAAATAGCAAATTAAATTGTCGTTCTCAAGTGAATTCTGGGAAAATGCGAGTCGGTTGTACTTTTCTTTCACGATACCCTCAACAAGGCCTTGGTCTGCCTGCCTGCCTGCCTGCCTGCCTGCCTGCCTGTCTCCGGTTCTTTCCCTTCACGCATCTTCCTTGTTTTTGTGGACTGGAGATAAAATTTTACCTTGGCAGCGTTTGGATGCTTTTATGGATACTTTTGGATGCCTCGTCAAAATGATGTACATACACCGGCGATGAAAAAATGCTCCACCACGGTTACCAATACCATTGTGGATGTTAGATGCTGTCATCGCCATTAGTTTATACAAAATGAAGCGCCCAGAACACTGGACATTGTTTAGAATCTTAAAGCAAAGAACTGCTAGCGCCAGGTACGAACATTTTCTTTGATTACAACAACCTGAACAACCTGAAATTCATTAGAGCTCTGGCAGGGCAAAAGGTGCCCATGTTCGGCTTGTTCGATTTTGGGTACTCATTTTGGAACAGGACAATGTGTGTGGTGTGGTTTCCGCGGCCTAGCAGGCTGTCAAACTACTTTTTTCTGGAAAAATATTTATTTGATTATTACGGTTTACAACTGTAATTTTCATTTGCGTCATGCTACACTATCTTATTGCTGGTACTCTTCCATGAGTACCTACCATTTCTCTACTACCAATCATCAATGTTGGAGATTATGTGTATTGAGAGTATTCGGTCATCCCTAAATCAAAATGCGTGTGCGTGTGCGTGCGTGCGTGCGTGCGTGTGTGTGTGTGTGTGTGTGTGTGTGTGTGTGTGTGTATGTGTGTGTGTGTGTGTGTGTGTGTGTGTGTGTGTGTGTGTGTGTGTGTGTGTGTGTGTGTGTGTGTGTGTGTGTGTGTGTGTGTGTGTGTGTGTGTGTGTGTGTGTGTGTGTGTGTGTGTGTGTGTGTGTGTGTGTGTGTGTGTGTGTGGTGTGTGTGTGTGTGTGTGTGTGTGTGTGTGTGTGTGATAGTGAAATTTGCCTGAAAAACTTGACTTTTAAGGTGACATGTTTGCAGGAGATTTTGGATGTTTCTCTGAAGCATGCATGAGATAAAATAACACTGAAAATTGTACCAGCAGGTGCATTTCTGCGACTAACAAACTAATCAGGTCTGCTCAACACTTCCCCATGTTACAGATAAGGAAGTTATAGGTAGGGTATGGTAGGCATCAGCAACATTGCCAGGGGTGGTAGGGCCGGAGAAATTGATGCTTTGTGGAATTTGCATTACCAAGGAGTTCTCCACCTCAACTAAAAGAACATTACGGAAGCCAGCGTTTCCTTAGATAAGCAAGAAACTGATTATGTAAAAACGTAAAAAATGGTCATGACAGTGTCTCCAATTGAATGGAAATGGCAATGCCAAACGTGCACCCATCGCATTTGTGGGTGCGTATTTGAACGCAATATTTTCTTGTTATCCAGCCTATATTTATGAAGATATCTCTCCGGCATGTTGTGCAATCGCGCCTTAATTTTTATTAGCCTCTGGGGATTCAGTGCGCGTGTTTTGATACCAAAAACGTGTCTAGCAATTCTAGTTTCCGAGTAGCGACGGTTTTTAGGAACGCCGCACAATTCACGGCTGGGGTAAGCAGCAACCGACAAAACCGCCGATCACGCGAGGCGGGTACACGCTGTTACGTTAACGGGACCCTACACCATAAATATATGCTCGAAACACACACAACCACGCATAACTGTGTTCAGAATAACACAAAGAACACGTCTGTTTAAGTTTCATATTGTTCCATAACATTGTTTTGTGAATATGGACATGTACAACTGAAGTGGTTTCATTTTCAGGTAAAATTGAATTTGACTGAAATTGCTTTTGTAAAGCATTGACATTTGACTTGGCCTCGTGGGGTCAATTATGGACAACAGAAGAAAGCTTATAACCAATCGCGTGATCTTGTTGAGACCAATGCCGCGCTTCTTCCCCGCGAGGCTCTATCTTCCGTAGCTTAGAAACGGCAGGGGAAGAGGTGAGTCACAGTGACCTCGCTCTCTTTTTAACATGCATTTCAATAGGCACTTGTATATCTCATTTGCTTCTTACGCTGGGCCAGAACCCTGAAAACTTCGGAGCAATCGCCATGGTCGGGACCAAGGAACTTGTCTGGCTCCGGGATCAATGTATAAAAAAGAAAATATTCTGTCCTCTAAATCAATTTCCTGTTCAGCATAAACAAAACTAGGTCTGCAGATGCCATGAACACTGTCAATAATGATATGACTAGCTTGCATACAAATATGCTGCAGAGTCACATGTCAGGTCTTTTACTTATTCCTACCTTTTCAACAAAATGGCCGAGACTGAGGATGACTGAGAAAACATAAGGATGATGTTTTTATTACAGTTGTATCGTCAAACATCCGCTGTTAGCTCGATGTCGTAATAACACGAGGTTATAAAGCAATTTGTTCGATGTCAGACAGAAAGGTATTAAGCTTCCAGTTCTTCGGAATTCCGTATTTTGAGTTCCCATATTGAACATAAAATAATGACAGGAATAATTGTTTCTTCGTCACCATGACGACTATCTCGAAATGTAGAGTGTTCTCATAATGTATACCAATGCTTGATTGATAACATTTAGCCAGCACTTCAGGGAGTATAGGTAGTGAAGGTCGATTATTTTCAAAATAATCCATAGCCCATAGGTGTTATGAGCGAATACGCAAGCAATCTTTGTATATTTATGTGAATTTGCCCGTAATTTGATGGCCAGTCGTACACCGCGCAATGAGTGGACCCGTGGTCTGATCGCATTGGATATCATTTCAGGCTGAAAGTGGCAAGGTGAAAGTAGCGAGAAGGATGCAAGCGTCAATGCAATCGCAAATAGTTTTTCATGAGACTTCCATGGTCATTGCCAGACCAAAAACAGACCACCGCGGTGGTCAGCAGTGCACGGGTGCTCCAGTGTCAGAAATAAAAATTGCTTAGTCACCGCAGTAACGATGCAACGCTACTGCAAGATGCGGTAGTGATCGAGTTGCGGTAGATCATGGCTAAGCGTATCACTGTTGTTGATGTGAAATATCTGTGGCCTCTTAAGGATTTCTGGCACTTCCGGCATTTGCTTTCTTAGGTAACGCAATTTTACCGTGTTCAATGACAACCTCTGACCGCGGTCTTTGACACGCTATTTCAACGCGAGGTGCAGGTGTTATCTTGAAACTATTGTACTCTATTTTGGGCAAACCTGTCATTGCATTTAAATGGATCATTGTCATCATTGACACCTTGGATAGCATTTATGCAAATTCCAGTCTCCACACATGTGGCTCAATTACAGATAAACGTCCAGCACTGCGGTTTCTGCTATGAGTCATGCTGACATTATGCACTGGCAAAGCTAAGCAGACATAACGCGAAAATAAACATATTCACTCCGTTCAGTAGGCAATCTTTAGATTGACCATGGATGCAAGACTAAGGTAATGATGCGATGATAACAATGTGTAGGGAATTTCGAGAAACTGGCACCACCTATCAGATTGATATCGGATCCGAGTAGTGTATGTGTGAAAAATGCAAAAAGGTCGGACACTTCCTTCAATCAAGGCAATGCTGCTTCTTTTCTTATGCTTCTTCCCTTTGTTATAAACAGCCAGACACTTTATTTAAAGCCAGCATTTAGCCTAGTTCAGCTGTCAACGCCCTCAAACCAAAGGTCATCAGGTCACATGGACTCAGCTCTTTAACACAAGCCCGGGTGGCCGGTGGACTACCACAAGCTCTGGTGGCACACCTTGAGACTTGACCTTGAACTTGACTCTGAAATTCCAAACGCTTGGAAAGCTAGACACAGCAAATGTGCAGTGATTTGACCTGTATGTGGATTCACTTGTGTCATCACGTGAGGTTTTTGTTTTGTGAGCTTCGGGTCAAATAAGGTCGAACTCAAAATTGGTGTCCAAACCAGACTTTTTCATGCAACCGCCTCGAACCTGAACACCTGCTCTAAGCAAAAGGTCACTGATATTTTTGACAGCCCTTGTTTATCATTTAGAAGGTCACGGTGACCATAAAATTACGAGATTGTTTTATTTGTTTAAGTTAAGTAAGCGTCGAGAAATACGCTGAGCGGTATGTTCTTATAGACACAAACCTTGGTCTGGGTGATTTGAAATCAGTGACCTTCTCTGACATTTAAAAAGTCCATGTAAAATGTCTTCTGCGGTCCCTGTTGTCAAGAAGCTGGAAATGGCCATCAAAACCTACCCCACAAAACAAGCTATCCAGTCAAAGAACAGATTTGTTTTAACCTCGGTCTGATCTTCATACTTGACCCCAAAGTCAACTGAGATTGTCGTAACCCTAAACTCGACCGTCCAATTGTCTGAGCAAATATTCCAGAGATATGTGGATTGCGTAACACTGCGTTGTCGCATCAAATCGAACAATTTCCTGGGCATTGCCTGTGCTGAGAGCCATGACCTGATCTCCACCTATCATAGGTCGGCGATTTTACAGGGTACGCCTAATTTCTGCTATCAATTGCTTGCAGCCATACAAAGTTTGGCGCAGCTACGTCGCACCTTTCGGGAATCATCCTGAAAAAAACTTTAAGAAAGCGGTCAAATCGACCGCTCCCCGCCTGAGCGCGTGTAATATTCCAATCACACCCGTCTGACATCTGCTGAACTAAAGTTGCCACTTGAAGCGCCCGCGGACTCGGCGGCGAGTGTCCAAGTTTTGGGTAAGGTATGTCGGGGCGGATTTAACGCTGGCTTTAGCATGCCGGGTCAAAGTCGTGGCTCTAAATGACCGGTTCGGTTGAAACCTGGCAGCATGGTCGATTTCCAAAATTGGTGAGGCTGAGGCACGAAATATGAAGCAGGCATGGTGGAAACAATAAGGTGTAAGCTCGCCTTCATACATACATGACTGATCAGGCATTAAGGTTTACGCGTCTTAGATCTACGCTAGTCTAGCCGGCTTGCATGCCCATCGGTCTTGTGTCCCGCCATATAAAAGCCGTGCCTGAGCCACAATTGCACACGCCTTACTTGGACTGGGGTTGGGGGAACGGACGGTTTACTGCAAATCGCAGCCGCGTTACCAACGCCGACGCTGCCCTCATTGTGTGTGCTCCGTCAACGTCACGTCGCGTTCCCGCACTTGTGAATCTGGTTGGGATCAGATGGCGGAATTGAAATGAAAGAAACAGTATGCTGCAGGCAGAAATCGGCGTGACGAAATTGGTTAGAGCGCAGATTCTGCGGTTAAATGAGTGCATACTGATCTACAATCATTGTCGCTGGAGTGTCATGATATATGCGATTCGTTGAGTTAGCCAAAAGAGGGGGACGATTTTTTGACGAACTTCCAGTTATGTGCCAAATCTCCCGACTTTAGGATTGGCATACTTCGGCACCAAGGATTCCCTAGTGTGATTTCTGGAAAATGGAAGACTTGCACGATGGAATATTGCAGAAATGTTTGTCTACGCAGGCGAGAGAAGACAACGCTAGCAGTTAATTAGGGATGCGAAAGAAACCGTAAGTAGCTTACGAAACAAAGGACCTATATCGTTTGGAATCAGTAACTCGCGAACCACAAGCGCTGCAAAAATGGGAAGCCAGTGGCGTAGCTCCCAAATTTTCGCCCGCATATCACGAAATACCTTACTACTGCAGTGCGTCTAAGCAGTGATTTCAATTTCAGATTGTGCACTGATATAAAGTCTCACCAACCGGCTAGTGAAAATAAGGCGCATTACACTCATATTAATGCAGGGATGACTCTCTAGCCCACTACCTGTTTAGCTGTCAGTTGGTTCAAACATTTTCGTGCGATGCATTCAAGGCTGTCAATGGGCATGTAAGGCGGCTTACTTGGGTTGTACTTGACACGTGTCCTTGTATTTGGTGTGAAGAAGGTCCATACGCATGTCCATGATTTACCATGTCCGTGGTAAGACTTAGCATATTGCTGTTCTTCTGTAGAAGGTATCTGACTACGAGTTAAGCAATTCTTTGATGCCGAACAAATAATTGCATTTAGAAGCGAGCGTAAGAAGCAGGGATTCATGGAAAATGGCGACATTTTTCTGATGGTATCCTCTTAATGTTAAACTTAGATGCGGGAGACGACACGCAGCTACCGCGCCAGCTCGAGGCGGAGTAACCTCCCCGTATCGGCTTCCGTCGCTGTGCAGCCCTGTGCAGCGGGTCTGTCCGGCGGTGCTGCGGCGGGTGGCGGGTTGAGCAACTGTTCGAAAGGTTGATGTGGACACGCAGTTCCAGTGGATAAGGATAAGCGTACAAAGGCGATGTGGAATCGCCTCTGATACCTTTGTGAGTGTAAGAGTTGGTGCAAGAGTGTAAGAGTCTGTGCATGATTTATGTATTGAAGTGGTAAGGATGCAAAGCTGATAATTAAAGGGAGAACTCTTCATTTGTATGCGGTCTGTAACTAAAATCACCATCTTGAAGATCATTCGGTGCGTTCATAGCCATGCCCGGTTGAACAAAAACACATGATACAATATACAAATCACTTTCAGCAAAGCACACAACCAATGGTGACATCACTTGCTCAGCCTGTGTTGGAAATCCACAAAACATGGGTGACAAAGATGCAAACAAGTTTTCAGCTTCCACAGCCATGCAACGTGCTGCTGCCATTAGGCGGCTTTATTCAAAAAAATTGTTCACGCAAGTAATGGCACATGTATAACAAGAAAATATTACATGTGAGATGATACTGCAACCTGCTGACCTTGCACAGCTGCGGAGACATAACAAGTGCATGTAGTTATGGTTAGATCGGCGAAATGCAAGAAGGTGGTGAAGTTGCTGACGCGCACCAGGCTCGTGATAGAAATATTAAGTGCTATCCAAGAAACCAACAGCTATACATCTCCACCTTTATTAGCACCCAGCATCTCACCAATTGCAGTGACTATGGCATCGGTGGCTCACAACCAATGTTTGCCCGCATACAAAATTTAGAATTATTAGGGGAAAGACGACTATTCTGCAAACCTGTATCATGTGAGCTCATACTAAACATGTGCGGTAATGAGCTGCGCAGACCAGTCCCTGCTGCCAAAATGAATTGCAAATATAGTGATGTGCAATGGATCAATTACATGCTGTAATGCTTCAATAGGTTAAAAATGTTGGCAAGATTATAATGAAGAAGCAAAGTGTCTTTGCACACCCCTGCAACATAGGTGCTACTGTTTTTTTTTCTTCAGTTGACCAGCATCACCAGCTTGTCCTGTTCAAACACGAACATCAAGGTAGAGGCAGGTATCGATATATCACGTTTTATGGGGAGCCAGTAGACTTAAAGAATGCGAAGACAATGCTCTCTCTCTCTCTCTCTCTCTCTCTCTCTCTCTCTCTTCTCTCTCTCTCTCTCTCTCTCTCTCTCTCTCTCTCTCTCTCTCTCTCTCTCTCTCTCTCTCTCTCTCTCTCTCTCTCTCTCTCTCTCTCTCTCTCTCTCTCTCTCTCTCTCCTCTCTCTCTCTCTCTCTCTCTCTCTCTCTCTCTCTCTCTCTTCTCTCTCTCTCTCTCTCTCTCTCTCTCTCTCTCTCTCTCTCTCTCTCTCTCTCTCTCTCTCTCTCTCTCTCTCTCTCTCTCTCTCTCTCTCTCTCTCTCTCTCTCTCTCTCTCTCTCTCTCTCTCTCTCTCTCTCTCTCTCTCTCTCTCTCTCTCTCTCTCTCTCTCTCTCTCTCTCTCTCTCTCTCTCTCTCTCTCTCTCTCTCTCTCTCTCTCTCTCTCTCTCTCTCTCTCTCTCTCTCTCTCTCTCTCTCTCTCTCTCTCTTCTCTCTCTCTCTCTCTCTCCTCTCTCTCTCTCTCTCTCTCTCTCTCTCTCTCTCTCTCTCTCTCTCTCTCTCTCTCTCTCTCTCTCTCTCTCTCTCTCTCTCTCTCTCTCTCTCTCTCTCTCTCTCTCTCTCTCTCTCTCTCTCTCTCTCTCTCTCTCTCTCTTCTCTCTCTCTCTCTCTCTCTCTCTCTCTCTCTCTCTCTCTCTCTCTCTCTCTCTCTCTCTCTCTCTCTCTCTCTCTCTCTCTCTCTCTCTCTCTCTCTCTCTCTCTCTCTCTCTCTCTCTCTCTCTCTCTCTCTCTCTCTCTCTCTCTCTCTCTCTCTCTCTCTCTCTCTCTCTCTCTCTCTCTCTCTCTCTCTCTCTCTCTCTCTCTCTCTCTCTCTCTCTCTCTCTCCTCTCTCAGATGTACACACCTCGCACGCACATTCCCCATCACATCCAGATCAATACAAGCCACTGCCACGCACCATTCATGATCACACTGATTTCAAGCCCCTGATTTACACTCTTTTGTAAAATAAGTGTGATTCCGCACTCGCACTGCTCGCGGGACTATCAGATTGCAGGTTTTTTCACAACTTTTGCACAGGTTCCCGGTCCATAGCACCGTATTTCACCGTGAGCTCCCTCCCACACAAAGTCCCAACGGGGGTTCATGTTAATGCAGCTGAAGAGGTTGTACTGTGAGGACACAATTTTGTGTTCACGATTTACATTTGTCGTGCAATGTGTGTTAAATATTCAGCAAAATACATTTATAAAGTTACTGTAATGTTTCCCTAACTTTGTAACGCCTAGCTAACCCATAAACCCGTCCAAGGTTCTTTGCTCCGGTGCACACGGCGCCAACTGAGCTGTCCGTAAGGAATGCATGAGTAGAAGAAGAAAAGACACCAACAGGAGAAAAAATACAGTTGCCGTCGCGTCTTCTTTTTAAAACATTCGGGACAGTGCCATTTTTTTTCTCGGTGCCGTATTTTTGGCCGACAGTGGCGTTCTTTTTTATAACTTTGGCCCGTGGCCTGGATAAAAGGAAAAAAACCCGTTGACGGGGAGTGCCGCACAACCCGAAAGTGCTCCCGCTTACGTTCGCGACACGCATTCAGCAGCGAAATCTTACTAACAGCCAATCACCTTCCGCGGATTGTATCATACGTGCCGCATCATCGCTCTTGCAAATGTGTCAGCGGCCATGCTGTTTTGGCCATAAGCAGAAAGCAGCCTGTAATACAAACGGCAACCGGATGACGTTTCTATGACAATCATTGCGAAGGTGACTTTGAAAAGTCCTCTCGATAAAGATTTTGCCACTTTTGAGGGCGTGTAACTCAGGAACCACAGGGCTTTGTATCTTAAAAAAGGCAGGGCCTTGAACTGCATCAAAAGGTCCTCAAGATGACTATTTCAGTTCAAAACCCCATATAAAGGTGGAACATTCCCTTTAAAGTACGCATCTCAGCCAAAGACGTGAGACGGACACACAGCGGCAGACGGATGGCGGCGGACAGACCGTTCGCCGTACTTCTTCTGGAACCCTGGCCCTCAGCGGCGCCGTCTGCGTTTCCGATCACGTGACCCCTGGGCCGTCACACGGGACTGCCGGCGCATAATCACGTTACTCGGTGATATCCAACACTAATGGCGGAGCGGCCCCGTGCGCGCGGGGCTCGCTGCGCGTCCGGGGCCGGCTGCAATGCGGCACTAGCGCGCTAAGTGCCCCGCTTCCGGCCGGGCGGGCACTGTCCGCCGGACACAGGCACGCGGGGTGGAAAAGGTGCCTTTTCTGTACCGATGAAATCTGGAACCATCTTAAATGTAACCTGGAGCCAAATCTCTGAGAAACCATCGCAGTGCAAACTTAAATGCGATACGCCACATAAAGGCAGATGAAGCGCAATGCGCACGGTGTTAAGTGCGTTTGCGAGGAGCATTATTCACATAGATAAGACAATAGTAATAGCCTTATTCCTCGGGGAAAAACCAGGAGATTGGAGATACAGATGGGTTGATATTTCGGCATCATGTCTATCGAAACAGCAACAGAAGGAATAATGGGTAATCGTAATCGTAATTGTAAACATTTATCGTTCATCGTTAATCGTAAAGTAACGTGAATCCGAGGAATGAGGCTATAACTACCAGTTCATCTATGGAAACGCAATGTGGCGTAACCATGAATCATTTGGTAATTGGCATCAACAGCTCCAAACAACACCTTCTTTAGTGCCTTAATTTGGTATGAACAGCTCCAAACAACACCTCTAGTACCTTAATTTCTTACCAACAGCTCCAAACAACACCTTCTCTAGTACCTTCATTTGGTATCAACAGCTCCAAACAGCACCTTCTCTAGCACCTTAATTTAGCTTAAGATATAACATAATGACAATTAAAGGCGATTTATCTCACACCTGACTACTGGTCATAACGCCTGGTCCTAGGTCTGAGGAACATTGTGGGGGGGCATGCATCAGCGATGCCCGGCATCTTACCTCGAAGCCGCTGCTCCTCTCAGAAGCAGAAAGCCCTGGATGAGTCCTTGGCATGGGTCGCTCCAGCGTCCTCCGTTGACCTCTGAAGCTACAGGTCGACTATTCACAAAAACCAGGCTCCTAGATCTGCAGGACACTTAAACGCTTTTACCAGACCGTCCTCCATGGTAGATCCTTAAAAAGCCGCACAACGCCTTTAAAGAACCTGACGATTAGCTATGTTCTTTAAGCTAGACAGCTTCTCACGAACTGAACGCAACCAACGGCAGCCCACGGCCTGCCACTGAACCCTATCTACTACTGCGTGACGATCATTCGAGCCCATCTGTCTCAAATGGCACGACGCTTTCAAACGCCGCGTAGCGAACTGATCATGTTCGTCGCAAGACGCGGTAGCCAGTCACAATTCTTATGACTAGTAATGAGCCCGGTTATTTGGTATTTCATGCTGCATAGTGCGTGAAGTGAATTTTTTTTTGCTAAGTGTGTAAAGTTTTGGCTGAAAAATCTGTGAAAAACACCGATGTGAAGGGTGTTTGAAAAGTACTTTGTCACCACTGATCTGTGACATCAGCACTGATATCGTGCAGGTTGTAGTATATTTCTGGCACCTGCTAAAACTTAAGTTAAAGCTACTAAGTTTGTCAACATCTTGTGGTTCAACTTCCTCATGCAGCGAAATGTCAACGCTTCCATATGTGGCCTATACAAGCTCACGCTGCAAACGGTAGCGAGTGCAGACCAGTACTAAGCTTTGAGTTCTGTCTAGTTGGGCTTGTCTGTTTTTGATATTGTTTGGTTTGTTGTAGTTTGTTTCCATTTGCGCAGTTTTGTCACCAACTGGCTCACAAAAGTATCCATTTTTTGTCACCGATCACATGCGGTAAGTCAAAAGCTTTTTTACCCCTGCAGACACGGCTATATGTGGCATGGGCGAATGATATTCGCGATGGGAATGCGCTTATTCCGACACAATTAGTCCACACCATTGCTACCATTGCATTTGCAATACTCTTGACAACTGGTATTTGAACTTACTGCTCCTTTCGCCAACATATTTGACTTGGCTGCGCAAACTGACACTTGTGTTTTTATGTTATGCACCTCGAAGCATGAATTTATTTCATGTACAGGGCCAGGAATTGACCCAGGTAAGGGTTTAAGGTAAATAATGTTGTCTTACGTGGTGTCTTGTACATACCAGACATTCTCTGCGACTCAGGTACAGTGCCGCTCTTTGAGCCCGCAGGCCCACAAGGCGCTAGCGTAAGATCCCCAGGACCTTTTAAGTGGGTAATGTCGTCATGTGGATATTCCTGGTTACGTTGCCAGTATTGGCGGATATTTTCTACAAGAAATATTTCGCGACAGGAGCATCTCCAGGATCCTCAAAACCTCAAGATGTCTTCAGACATAATCTCTAGAATCTTCAGAAGCCTGTCGGACAGAAAAGGCAAAAGATAAAAGCATAAGGAGTTATCTAACCCTCCCGGGAAACAGATCACTCGTCACATGATATATTTTCGGTCGGAAGTTAAACCATGCGACGTTCGTCAAGTTGGCACCAGATTCACATTCATATTCAGGTCCATATTCTCGATTCAACGGACTCTTTAGATTGGCCTCAAACTCTTGCATACAGATGCAGTTTAGTCTTCCAAGCATAATGAGCGCAAAATGTCGGACTGGTACGCCCTATTACCGGATCTATATCAATATGAAAGATCAAATTATACTGGCGGACTCCCTTCAATTCGTTTGAAAAAGCCGTACGCTGGTAGATATTAAACTCCCGATTTCTATCAACACAATCTTGGATCGGTATGCCTATATCAGAATATCACTAGCTCTTCACACGTCAAGGTCGCTATGACGTGACTTCAACCACATTTTCTTCATCGTTAATTCAATTACATATTCGAGATTTAGCGAACTCTTCAGATTAGTCAGAAATTTTGCTTACATACGCAGTTTAGTCTTCTCAGCATAATCACCACACAAAATCCTGGACCGGTACACCCTGTTACCGGAGATATCTCAATATGAAAGGTGAATATGAAGAGGCGCGTTCCTTTTATTCTTTCAGAAATTTGTGTAATGGTAGATATTTACTTCCTGATTGCGATCAACACGCAATGTTGAAACGGTACGCCGTATTCCAAAAGTTTCAAGACTTCAAATGCCAAGGCTTCCCAGACAGGTTGCTATCCCATGGCATGCTAGACATATCTTTAATTGTTGTTTCCTGCTCCGTGTTACGTTGTCTCGTTTTCCAGAGATGAAGGAGCAAAATCTGCAGACCTTCGGGGCTTCCCAGAGCTCCCACTCTGTTCGGGCTGGTTACTGAGCGTCACCTGCCATGCTACTATAATGCCTAGACCTCAAACGCACACCCGCCAGAGATGTAGCCCATGGAATGTCCAGTCGCCACTATGTTATATGTGTGATGTCGATATGACCTCCACTAGTGCCTTACCATGTGGTCTGTCTTGTCATGTGGTTTTAATCAGTGTCACCATCCACCACTGCTAGCTTGACCCCATGAGCTGTTATTTTACTGTGTCATGAGTTTCAACCGTTGTGCACTGCTGTGTGGTGCAGCGTTCTGAGCTCAAGCTGTCCCTACTGGTGACCATGCTCCATGACGTTACTGTGTTGCTGTATATTGCAATCCAGAGTTTGATGTGTTCTCCACTAGTCACCTGGCCAGCGGCTTGCCTTATGACTGCTTTTGTCTTGAGCTTAGCCTGCCCTTTAAAAGGGATGACGTGACCTGTCATGTTTGGTCCAAAGCCTTAGCTGTCCCGCAGAAGAGATCATACCCTGCACATGTACGGACGCTGCAGTGTCGGGAGTTCTGACCGTTCCCCACCATTGACCTGTGTGAATCTCCTGAAACTATTGTATGTGGATATCCCGTTATCTTCTACATGTAACCCTTCGCCACCGTCTGATGTGCTTCCAGTATCCATGGGTGCGATGTGTCAGGCATCGTACACGTGTAATCTAACCGCATGATCTGCTCCTTTTACTGAGGCGTTCAGCCAGGGGTGGTGAAGCAGGCGGCGAGGCGGGGGGGGGGGGGCGGGGAGCAGTCCCCCTCTGCCTGTAGATGAGCGGGTAGAGGGAGGGCAACAGCACGTTCTTCCCCCCAAAATGTTTCGGAGGCCCCTTTTAACCAAACTAAGGCCATTGTCACTAGCAGTAAATTGTTAAGATTCGGATCAAAGAGGCTTACTTCTGAGCTAGACAGCAAAGATCAGACTCAACAGATCTTTTTTGAACTAAGAGACCTGTTTTCGGGATCATGAGGCAACTTTTTATGAATAAAGTAGCCCATGCTCTAGACCAATCCTATTAATAAGCTAGACGGCAGAAATTAGGCTTCAACAGACCAGGCATAACCAGCAGGCATAAGGCATAAAGAGGTCAGTTTTCTGGATCATGGTTTACTTTGATGGATAAACTAGCCCATGCTCTAGATCAGAAGGCGCAATGTTATGTTAAGGAGACCCCTGTACTGGCGCCAGAGGCTCCTTTGCTGGCTTCGTGGGTGACCCTGTTATAAGAAAGGGGGCCCTGCTCTTAGTTAGGATGTACCGTTTATAATCAGAAGACACCATCTCTGGAATAGAAGCCCCCTTTCATGCATCAGGTGGGATGTCCCGGATGCCCTGCTTTTCTTTTAATCGAGATGCCCTCTTTCGCTATAACTAGGCCGCTTTGGTCGATTTTGAGACCCCTTTGTTAACCGGAAATTTCCAGTTCTGAATTACGAGGTGCCTCCATGCATCAGCAGGCTTATGTTACTAAAGTATTTTGTTGAATAATCGGAAGACCACGTTTTTTGTTAACACTTATTTGCTTCGATATCATGCTTGCAACAGTTTGATCAAGGAGCACATGCCCTCGGTACCACTCCCCCTTCAGTATGACCCTGCCCAGGAGCCCCCTGTAAGGAGGCCCCATTTTTGTCAGGAAGCTCCCTGAAGCTCTTGCCTCCCTAACTCCAAATCCGTGGCCCCGCCGCTGTACAGATTTACATCTTTCCTGTACCCACATTCTACCTACCTCGTGACCTGTCATGGTGCAGTGATGTATGACTTTCTAGATGTCCTCCGCGGATGACCTGATCCTCTGGCATGTCCCGTCACTGTGCTAGTTTGAGCTCCAGCCGGCTGTTTTCTCATGGTGTCCCAACCATAATATCGTGTTGCTCAGAGTTCCCTCTTCCTCATAGTCATCTGACCGCATGACCTGTGACTGCAGGATCTTACACAAACACGCACACACACACGCGCGGGCGCACGCACGCGCACACGCACACAGACACGTGCACACACATGTGTACATATATATATATATATATATATATATATATATATATGTATATGTAGGTACATATATATATACATTTATATATATATATATATATATATATATATCGCTCTCACTCCCAACAGGGAGACGGCGCGCCATCCTTCCCTGTGAAAAGCCTTCACTGAGACGGCTGCCGCGCCAACAACTCTCCTGAGTCCAGCCGGGGACAGCGCCGTGATGTGCTGGCGGCTCCGTCGGATCCAATGATTGAATCATCGGCGACGACGAAAGGAGAAACCGTGCAGCGTGGTTGTCGCCAAGTCACGACATATTAAGGGGCGGATTGGACGGTGATGAGTTGCGGTTGGTGGATGGAGAGGCAGTGAATGGGCCCCCGGGCACGAGATGGACTCTAATGGCCGATGCATCGCCTCAGTTTGCGTCGAACAGCCCGGTCGAGATACTCATTGCGTAGTACCTGAGGTAGCGTGCGACAATATCAATACTCACTGCGTAGTACCTGAGGCAGCGGGTGACAATATCAATACTCACTGCGTAGTACCTGAGGCAGCGTGCGACAATATTAGTACTCACTGCGTAGTGCCTGGGGCAGCGTGCGACAATATCGATGCCCGTTGCGTAGCACCTGAGGCAGCGTGCGACAATATCGATGCCCGTTGCGTAGCACCTGAGGCAGCGTGCGACAATATCGATGCCCGTTGCGTAGCACCTGAGGCAGCGTGCGACAATATCGATGCCAAAATTCCAGGTTGGGCACGAAGCCACGACATTGAAGGAAAGCCAGTGGAAAAACAACTGAAATTGGCTATTGGCTTAATTTATGTGCTTATTTGCCTATTCAGCTGCTCCAAGTTGGCTGCAATGTAAACTCATCCCTTCAAGGCCTGACAGGTTTTATGCGAACCGGCAGGAAATCACACTCTTTCCCCAGAGAACAACTAACAATCTCTGAGTTTGTGGGCTCGCTTGCATCTATCATATCTGCGAAGTTTTTCCATTTCATCGGCATGCGTGTACGAATGATGTCCATGTTTTTGCAAGCAGTATACCTTCTGAAATTTGTGCCCGTTCTCAACAAACGGATTGTGTCCATGTAAACGAGGCCACCTATTCCTTGTCAGATGATGTGAGGCGCAGTAGCAATATACATCGCTGCTCTCCAGCACGCGTTTCCTTAGTCGTCGCATCTACTCACAAACGTACATGTTGACAGCATTCCGCCGCTTGCTGCAGGTCAAAGAGCGGGCCAGACATCGACAAGCTTACAAAGTGCGGCGCAAACATTTCAGCGCACTACGAGGCCAATATAAGCCACTAACCGAGGGTTGACCAGGGGCCTTAAAGCTTGCATATGTGCCGGTTCCGGACGCGCTGAACACTATGACCACTACCAGAGGGACAAGAGGGAACCGCCTCTTCCCATTTGCCGAGGAGGCAAACTCAGCCCGATGGTGGCTGTATATGCATCTTCACGCCCCACTTCCCGTCCGTTCTCTGCAACGTCAAGTACAACGTGCGGAGCCCGTCCCTGAATTCGTCAAGCCTGATCGTCTTCTCATGACCTTGCGCGCCTGCTAAGCCACGCCTGAATGAAGTTTCAACGTGCGACAGGAGGCGAGAACTTGCTTTGCTGAAAGGGAATATTCCACATTCAAAGATATTGAAGCAAGCGTCAGATATGATGAAATAATCTTACTTATAACCAATGGCATACTTTTATGTGTAAAAGTCTGCTCTTAACAATACAATTTCTCTGTTTAGTAAGCATGCTCATCATACGTCATTCTTAGATTACGTCATCGTACCTTGCAGAACACTGATTGAGAGTCAAGTGACGGCAGATATGTTTGGAAATTATACTCACGAACGCCAGATATGAACAACTCGACAACTACATTTGCATTGGCTTTGATCGCCGCATAGCTAATGGAATGGCAGGATTTGAATGGCGTTATTATGACGTCATGGATGCCCAGGTGACCTTGAAATTGCCTCCCCGAAAAGTTCTTGGCATCCTCGCGGGTGTGCAGCTCAGAAAGAAGTGGGGTTTTAGTCTTATGGGGTTGAGGGGGGGGGGGGGCTAAGAGCTATGAACGGCACGGAATGATCTTAACACGCGCCCGGGTGGCCGGCTAGATACCCTTCGCTTGGATGGGGGGGGGGGGCAATTTGAACCGTCCCTGAGATATCGGGAACTAAGAAAGCTAGAGACACCAAGTCTTCAGTGTGCGTTGACATCTACGTAAACCCACTTAGGTCAAAGATTCAGGTTCCTAGGTCATGACCTTCGGATCAGAAAAGGTCCAACAAGGTCAAGTTCCAGGTTGGTCTCCAAATTGCCCCCGAACCTGGATAATCGTTTCTAAGCAAAAGATCACATGCTCAGTCAAGGTCAGTGAACTTGCTTGACCTTTTGAAGGTAAAGGTGACCAAAATAATGCAAGACTGCTTTGAGTTTTCCATTTGCCTAAGTGACAAAGATTACTCTAGGCAGTATGTTCCTAAAACAAAATGTTGACCTGGGTCATTTTAGGTCAATGACCTATCCTGGTATCTAAGAAGTCCATGGATGATGTATAATGCGGTTCCTGCTATCAATAAATTCAAAATGAGCACCAGAAGCTATCCCATACAGCAAGCCCTAGAGTAACAAAACAGGTTGGTTTTGACCTTGTGGGCGCCAAATGACCACCGCAGTCGGCGCGCCCCCAAACTCCAGTAAACAACAAGTTTTGACCTTGGTGTGACCTTCATACCTGACATTCGATCAATGTAATATACTCATTTAACTGTTGTGTTGCCTTAGAAAGCATCTCAGAGATGTATGGCTTCGTCTAACACTACGTTGTTGGATCAGATTGAAGGATTCTCTAGAAATTGCCTTCGCTGAAACCATGGCCTGGCTTTGACCTGCCATAAGTCAGCGACCTTACAGGGTACATCTAAATTTGTTATGCTAAACGATTTGCTATTTAATTGTCTATAGCGATGACAAATTTGGCGCGGCTGTGCCGCGCCGTTCGGAAACCATTCTGTAAAAACCTTCGGGGGGTCAATTTGACCCCCGCACCCGAGCGCGTGTTAAAAATGTGTTTTTCAGTTCAAAACCCGATGCAAATGTGGAACGCTCCCTTTAATGGGAATATTGCATATTGGAAGATACTGAAGCAACCGTCATATATGACTAAATAACTTTACTTATAGACGCTGCTATTCCACTCCAAGATAGCTATTTTCGTTAAAAAAGCCCACAGAAACGTGGAGCAGACACTTTGTAGAGATGCAGAGGAGGGTCAACGCACCAGCACGCATCAAATCAAAGAAAGTTGGGTTGCGCTACGGACCGCACCATAAACGGTGGTGTTGCCGAGCTGGAGGGAGTTTATGAGCCTCGCGATCCCTAAGCTACGTGTCGTTAGGATGGTTTATCAACGCCGTAAGAAATGGCTATCGTTACTCACTGCTTTTCCTTTTTTGTAAGCAAATGTATTTTTACACTGCTGGAATTGGGCTGACAAGCCATAGTGCATCCGTGGGCTAAATAGTCAACTAGCGAAACTGTTGCCACTGTACATACACACATTTACACCCTGACAGTCTGCATGGCCAACTTAACTATCTTGATGATGGCTCGCACTGTGCTGAAGTTGAGACACGGCGTTTATTGTTCTGCTATTATCAAAAATTGGTGGCGCCGCCCCTGCGCGCTACGATCATTTACCTGGATTTGACAATAGTTTAGATAGCATGTGCCAATTGGAGCCCACCATTGTTCACAATCACCAGCCATTGGCCAATAACGGGCTGCTCATGCACGCGCTGAATGGCGTCCGCCGCCGCGTCCGCTGAGAAACGAGGGTTGTAACCGGTCGCACCAGACGAGTTTTCTGTAAGAGGAATTTGACCGACCCAAGCAGAAATGTTATGCAGCCTGGAACAAGCAGAAAGTTCTGATTGCTAAAATGGTAATTCAACCACAAGTTCCAAGTGCCTACGATATATTGTCATCTCAACCCATGCACGAAATCTACGTCATGCCTGAAGTACCAGTGGGAACCAACTGTCATGCTTAAGGGATTGTTCTACATTTAAATATACTAAAGCAAGCATCAGATATTATGAAATAGGCTCACTTATAACCACTGGATTACTTTTAGGTGCAAAGTACTGCTCTAGGCAACATCATTTTTCTGTTTGCTAAATATGCCCCTCACTGCGTCATTGTTTGATCACGTTATCGTAACTTGCACAAGATCGATAAAGAACAGGGCTGTATTTCAGTTCAAAACCCAATACTTATGTTCAGCACTCCTTTAAATATAAAACTTTGATGCTGAGCGTATGCACAAAATTCAAGTTAGTACTTCTGCAACAGCAGCTCAGTCAAGAGATGCCAAAGCAATCTTTCACATAAATCGGGAGCGGTCATCTGTGGGAAGCAAACACAAAATCTTACATTTTAGGAACACCATATAATTGGAACAGGATCACTAAGCTGATGTGTTGAAAACAATTCGACAGCAATTAGCATAATCTTAACTATTTGCCTGTATCAAGATGCAATCCCATTGCACTTCAGTGACAGATCTGAGTTTTTCTCTCTCTCTCTCTCTCTCTCTCTCTCTCTCTCTCTCTCTCTCTCTCTCTCTCTCTCTCTCTCTCTCTCTCTCTCTCTCTCTTTCTTTTTCCATACTCAAATCAAATAAAATGCCTGTCTCTAGGGTCACTTATGCTTTCGTATTGGGACTTCTGGAAGCCATCGTCCAAAAATTCTGAGCTAGCTTGTAACTCTCCTTGATGGTAAGGAAAATGCGTTCTTGCAAGAATGGAGTTGTGTGGTAAAATCCAGAAATGCTCGAATATCATACCTTTCCAACTCTGATCCAGGTTTTTTGGGGGAGGCGAAATAATCAAACCTATATGGTACCCCCGTGTATGCGCGTACAATCTATATAACAGCAATGCGGTACCTGGAAATAAGTTAGTGCCCCAAGAATACCACTTAACGGATTCACGCGGTGCGCGGTACGCATAGACAGGAGCACACGCAAGAATGTACAAGAAAGTGTGGGAGAAGGGCACAACTCTAAATTTTTCGTAGAAAACTGAATTTAGTGCGCTTTAGGCGCCTGTCGTGCTTGTTGTGAAACAGCATTGCATGTCGTCGATTTTCTTATCTGAACGCATTGATGTGGAATTGTTGGCCGTGAACATTACAGCACGTACATTTTCCCGTGCAACGGTTGGTAAGGGGAAGGGGTTCGGGTTCATGCCGCCGGGGACTGCCAGGTGCGTACGCCCCTAGGCATAGGCGAAAAGGCTGAGGGCGGGTTCTTGGACGCGAACCCGTATGGCTGCCATGGGGTGGAGTAAAGAGCCCCGAGTTCTCCCGACGGAGCTACACGGGCGACGAAAGATGAGAAAACAGTATTATTTTGCGCACACTTTGGATACCCTTGATGACAATATTGTCTGGCCGTATTTTTCAAATCATGATATCAGGTCTACCGTCATGTTGAATGCGGCTGCTTTTTTCATGTTTTGTCGTGCTGTTGTTTGCATGCGACGCGTTTTCCGCAGTGGCTCGTCCTGGAAGTGGTGCACTTTCTGTCGACGACAGGGAGGAGAAACAAACAAATTAACGAACGAACTTTTGAACAGGTTGTTATTTTTCAGACGGCTGTTTGTGTTTGCAAGCATTCCTGTAGCCCAGATACTATGTTTGCAGGCATAATCATAGTAAGCGAAGGTATGTCGAATCCAGGCGTGTTTCGAGGAAGTTTAAAATGTCATCAATGTTTTCAGAAAAAAGGGCCATGCACTGATGATCAACATGCAATCCCTCCCGCTTCCCGTTCACGAAATCAGCAATTCAGCTTAGCGCGGTTGACCAGCGAAACATCTGACGCTGACATGAATATGTAATCCACGTCTAAGTCGTACAAGTAGGCACTGAGAGACAAAAGCAGCCAAACATTGAAACACTTGATAGCCTCTAGCAGTGGATTGCAAAGCAAACAGCACATATAAAAAGCGAATATCAAATGCAAAGTAAACACAAAGCAAATGAATGTCATCTAGGTACCCGTAACAAGTTCTTAACGACTGGTTTCCAGTATTGTTCGTTGTTTTCGTGGCACCTGCCCGCAGAACTTTGAAAAAGTACGTTATCTTATTTCGTATATCTCAAAATTATTTCAACAACCATTCAGGATCTTCAGCACAATGACAGTTTTGAAATCCCGCCTTGAGCGAGGGCTTTGATGTTATATTTCACGTCAATAATTCAAATCGTTCCGCTGCTAAACGGCTCACCAACACCAGCAATCCCTGCCGTCTGACAAGTTCGCCCAGCCCAAGGCCTAATCAATATCCGAGATGCCGGAAAACGAGCGAAATAGATCGTATGATCAAAAGCAGCGCTGCTCGCCGAATCGGCAAGGCTGCCAGGCGGCGGTCAGTGACGCGGCCCGGCGGGCAATCAATGGGGAAGCTGGGCGGGCGAAACTCGACCGCGACGGCCGCCGGGCGCCGCACATCAGAGTTCGTTAGCTCGAGTGGCTTATGGCCTCTTCTGTCCCGGGAATGGCCCTTCCGACCGCTGCTATTGTGGGCTGGAGTACCTGGTGCCACGCTGTTCAAACCAGGCAACTTCGCTTCCGGTTAGCGCTCATATATGACAGGGAGCTGTAGAACAGATTGCGGGACAGGGCCGGATAGTCAGAGACGGGGCCGAGCGGCCTCGTCCAGCATGTTGCGGATACTCGGAACATTTAACGTCGTACCCCTGGCGGCTGTGCTGTGTGAGCCTCTCATAAACGGCAGACAATATAGAAGATATGGGAATATCTTTCTCATCTGGACTTTGCACTTGCACTGCTTTTCCTCAAGCTTAAGGGAATGTTTCACCTTTACATGGGATTCTGAAATGAAATAACCATCTTGAGGACCTTTTGATGCAGTTTACGGCCATGCCTTTTTAATACCCAAAACCCTCTAGTTCCTGAGTTATATGCCCGCAAAAGTGCAAAAAGGTTTATTGGGAGACTACTTCAAAGTCAACTTGGCATTGATGTCCTAGAAACGTCACACGATTGCCGTTATATTACAGGCTGTTTTCTGCTTATGGTCGAAACAGCATGGCCGCTGATACATTCGCAAGAGCGATGATGCGGCACGTATGATACAATCCGGGAAGGAGATTGGCTGTTAGTACGATTTTGCTGCTGAATGCGTGTCGCGAACGTAAGCGTGAACACTTTCGGGTTGTGCGGCACTCGTCGCCAACGGGGCATTTTTCGTTACTTCTAGGCCATAGGTCAATGTTTTAAAAAGAGAATGTCACTGTCCGCAAAAAGGACACCACCGAAAAAATAATGGAACTCTCCCGACTGTTATACAAAAGATGTGACGGCAAACCTGCCTCTTTTCTCCTGCTGACATTTTTTTCTTCTTCTGCTGACGTATTCCTTACAGACAGCTCGGATGTCGCCTTGTGTACCGGAGCAAAGAACCTTGCACGGGTTTATGGGTTAACAAGGCATGATAAAAATTAGGGAAACACTACAGTAATTATATATATGCATATATATATATATATATATATATATATATATATATATATAACATCATGAAAGAACGTCTCAGTCAGACGACACATAAAATTCAGCATTGGTCCCTTGCTCTGCAACGCTTGCAGCGTGAGCTTGTGAAGAGCATATGCCAGAACATCCACGTTTTGCTGCGTGAGCAGGTTGAATCGCCAAATCTCCCAAATGTGGTAGCGTCCATCCGGGTAATTTTTAGCTGGTGACAGAAATATAATACAAAATATTCTATGTCAGTACTTACATGTCAGCGGTGACGCAGTGTGTTTTCCATGCCACTCTGATCTGTGCTGTTCAGACCGTATTCGCTGCGTTATCTGCCGCTGGTTGTGTTCGTTTCGTGGAAGGCTTGCCGGTTTGAAGGACATAGGTAATCGCCGTGCAGTGTTCCAAAAACCGTCGCTTCCCAGAAAACAGATGTTCTAGGTACTCAAATCGGATGTGAAAGCACGCATAATGAATGCTCCAAAGGCTTCTGAAGATTTGAGCGTGATTGCACAACATGCCAGAGAGATATCTTCAGAAAACCACGTTAGACAGGGGAGTGCATTGGCCCCCTCCACTATCAGCGCGATAGCTGTGCTGTAGGGATATAGTTGTTGCCGCTTCACTAAATTTATGAGACATGACTAAAGCCTTCGAAAACCTTATACAAATACTGCTTTGCTGAAGTGTTTCAGAGATAACATTGTCGGTGAGTGGCACATACTCAGAGCAAGACCTGGAAGCAAATTTGTTGACCATATTTCGTTTTGCTGCGAGGGCATTGCCCATTTATAATCACTACAAGAGGCTGTAACTCAATATTGCTATGGGCGGTCATGCCATGTAAGCTGTTACGTAGAAGGTAGCGATTTGTTGCATGGACGCCACTGAAACCAAGATTGCTGCTGAGCGCTGAACACTGTCTTCTTATGACGAAGCAGTCGCTGCGCCCGTAATCCGAAATAATCGACAAACCACGCAAGCACGTCCCGTTGCATGGACATTGACCCACCGCCCTGACCATTAGATAGGTTACCCAATATCCAGTGTTGGGTTCCTTGTTGGCGGTTCTTGATGGCGAAGTGAATATTCCCCAGATGCGCATTGTCAGGCTAGGATCTGAGTTTTGGGAACTATTTAAAATTGGAATTTCATCTGACAATGCGGTTTTAGACGCAGACCGTAGCTAAAATATGGCATGGTAGTATGTTGCGTCAAGAAGAGTGAACAGCCCTATGAAGACGCCGTAGCAAGTTCTTCTTTTTGGATTACATGTAATCCATTTTGAAAATGGATTACACCCACTCACATTAACCCGCCTTGCCGGCCACCCCTGCACTGAAACCAACGTCCCAAGCACCGCGACCTTCGGTAAGGTGAGCCAAAAAGCTAAGTGCAAATGAATCACCCGGGACAGGCAGAGTCCTAATTTTAATGATTATGCCGTTTATGATGCATTGCGCCTCATTTGTCTTCGTGTTGTGCGGTTGGTCGTCGTTAACGTTAATGAACAACTTTAACGACGGTGTCATGCAGTCTACAGAATAGATAGATGACCTTGACCCCTGATAGTACTGACTTGTTTGCTGTTCAAGCTTTGTAAGGCGGTACGCAATAGAGCATCATAAGAGGAGTAGTTTGGGGCACGAATTTTGAGTAGCACCCGCAGTGATAAGACTAGGATAGGCGTGTGACCTCCCTCTTTCCTCGTCTCTTTCCCTCTTCACCCACCTGGTGATGGCAAACGCCGAAACACGTGCCGCTAACTTCTGTCCTTCTGATCTGATGTGAGGTGAGCCACACGACCTACAGACCCAGCGTCAACAAAGTGTGAAGCCATTTCAAAACAGTGCGTCCCACTCGTACACCCCGGGAAATAAGTGAGGAAGCCCTGTCCACAACGCACTACTCGTTTAAAGGGAGTGCTCCACATTTGGATGGGGTTTGAATTAAAAAACCATCCTGAAGATCATTGGGTGCAGTTCACAGGCCTGCCCTTTTTAAGACCTTGACGTCTCTCGTTGTTGAGCTACATGCCCGCAAAGATGTGCAGACGATTTCGGGGAAACTGAATGAAGGCCACACAGGCATTCATGACGCCATAATTACGTCATTAAAAACCTGCCAATTTATGCGGGGATCAAGGTCAAGAAAACTATAATTGTTGAGTTGTTCATATCCGGCGTTCTTGAGCATGACTTCCAGATATAACGACAGTCAATTGGCTCTCGATCAACGTTGCGCAGGGTAATGAGGACGTCATCAAACAGTGACGTATTGAGGAGCACATTTATTACACAGAGGGGTGGTGTTGTCTAGACCAGCCTTTTCGACTTTAAAGCATACCATAGTGATAAATGAACTTATTTCATCATATATGATGTTTGCTTTGATTCTTCCAGCCGATACAGAAAATGCAGAGGATACAGGGTTTCAGACGAAGCTCAAGCCCTTCGATAAAATGTCTCAATAAGCGTAAGAGATGTTTTTAGAACAACGCCAGTCATCTGATTAAAACAAGAAATCGCATTTTAAGATATTAAACCAAGCATGATATGTGATGAAATAAGCTCACTTAAAACCATTTTAATCTTTTAAGAAGAAAAGACTGCTACAGATAACACAATTTGTCTGTTTAGGAAATATGCTCTTCGATACGCTATTGTTTGATTGCGTCATCGCGCCTTGCACAACATTGATCGATAGACAGTGGAAGGCCGTTATGTCTGGAAATCGCGCTCACGGATGCCAGATACGATTGGCTCTACCATTACTTTGTTCTCGGCCTTCATCGTCGCATGACTTATGAAATGAGAGGATTTCAATGACGTCATTATGACGTCACAAATGTCATGGTGACCTTGAAACACTCCCCGAAAAAGTCTGCCTGTTTTCGCGGGCATTTAACTCATTAACTAGAGGAGTTAAGGTCTTTAAAACAGCGGGGCTGTCAGCTGCACCGAGAGGTCTTCAAGATGGTCATTTCAGTTCAAAGCGCCACAGACATGTGGGGCACTCCCTTAAATGGTGGCATGCATTCATCCGAGCATAGCTATGGCGACGATGACAATGGTGACGACGACGGCGACGACATCTTTCCGAACATAACATTGAAAATCAGGTAACCCGGAGTTCCAAAATTGCCCCCATTTGAGGATGCAATTTTGAGGTTACAGGGTCAAGTTACCCTGCTGCTCTCTCAATGGCGACGCCGCTGCGAGGATGGATTTAAGATAGTCATTTTGTCACGGCTAAGTTTTGCCTAAGTTTTTGTAATACTTCAGCCAAAAATATGGAGGCAAGCCAAATTTGTGGAAGCTAAACTCAATATTGAAGATTCAGGGCTTTCACAAAATAATATGAATTGACACCTGCACCAATGAAGTAGTCAGTAAAGCTCGCTTGGCACGTGCGACCCGATCGACAAACGACCAAAACTTCTCCTTCTCGGTTTTGTTCACCTCGGCAAGTGAAAAACTGGATAGGTTCAGCTAGAATCACTAAGACCAGCAAACATTCTGCAACGTTTTATAGGAGCAAGTGTCTGTACGCTCGCTCCGTTGCACTCCTAAAACGTCCAAATTGATTCATCTTTGTTTTGCAGTTAGATTCACGACTCTAGGGGCCCTGAATGCCGATAATTGTGTTACAACATGAAAACAGTTAAAAACGGCAGCAGCAATTTTACTGGTTGGTGTATGCGTGGCACGTGGCATGTGTGCCTATACATTTGATGCCACGCGATTGCGCGTTCGATACCCTATTGGAGCGTGCTACTCCCAAGGAACTCCGTATTCCGTGTGCGACGATGTGGCACAAAAAGTAGACCCGTCGAAAATAACAAAATCCATCTTTTCACATCGTATTGGTGTGACACCTAGCCCGTGCGACCATGCACGTGACACCGCAAAATTTGGGAATCCGTGGAATTCAACAACGTTGGATTCTCTACAGATACACGACATTCTCAAGTCCCCGCGTACACTGGGTGCTGAAATATGGCGCCGAACGAGAACAGCTGTCCAAAACGGCCCAATCGATCTGGTTAACTTGTGTCGGCGTGACAGGTGGCACATGCAACCCAGCACTTAGACCACGCGATTGCCAATTCATTTCGCTATCGAATCGTGCCATTTCCGAGTCGCTCCGGCCCATCCTTGACGAATTTTGTGTCAGGAATGGCGTGCCTTGCCAGCTGGCCACCGATCTGTCGTAGACTTCCTTTCATTTACTCTAACGTTTCTTCATTTCTACTGACGTGATTCATGTCAGGAGATGTGCCACCTTTAAGTCTGCAGACCAGCAATGTGCACGTCAGATGGCGTGTTTCACATTTGTATGAGTTTTAAACTGAAATAATTATCTTGAAGAGCATTCGGTGCAGTTCACAGCCCTGCCCTACTGAAGATCTAAATCCCTATAATTTATAAGCTATACGCCCGCGAAGATCCGTAACTTGTTCGTGCATACCACTTGAAGGTCACCCAATCATCCATGCAGCTATAATAATGTCATTCAAATGTTACTTTTCCATCAACCATGTCGGGATCAAGGTCAATAACAATTTAATTGTCGAACAGATCACATCTGGCGTTCGTGAGCACGATTTCCAAATAAAACGTCCATCAGTTGGGTCTCAATCAATGTTGTGCAAGGTACAATAAAGTAATCCAGCCGTGATATTGGCAATGTATTCAGGAGTATATTTACAAAACAGAGAAATTGTGCTGTCTAGAACAGTCTTTTCCACTCAAAAGCATACCAATAGGTATGAGCGAGCTTATTTCACCATATCTGAAGTTTCCTTCAGTATCTTCAAATGTGGAACATTATTTCAAAACAGCAAAAAGAAAGTGATGTCTCTCGCCTGTTACATCTGACAAAGGTCCCCAGCAATTCTGCGATCGTCATCACGACGGAACTCGTGGCGACGACACTTGTTGCGGGCCCGGGCTCCACTCTCTGGCTACCAAGAAAGGAAGAAGCGTGGCACTGTGCAAAAACAAAACGTGGGGAACAAGCGTGGATTCGACAATAATCAACATTTATCTCATAATATCTTGATCGTGCTACAGTGGCACTGCTCGGCACTATTATTACGCGTCAATAGACCTGAGGCTGCATCAGTGCTTTATTCATTATCAAATATGCACCGAAGATAGGATACTCGCTTTTAAGGGATCGTTCCACAGTTATATGGGGTTCCGAACTGACATAGCCACCTTGAAGACTTTTTGGTGGTGTTCACAATCACGCCCTTCTAAAGACCTAAGCCGAAATAGTTTTTGAGCTACACGCCCGCAAAAATGGGAGAGTATTTCAGGGAGAGCATTTCAAAGTCACCTTGGCGCTCATGACGTTATAAACATGCTTTTAGCATGCACCATGAGTTTGTGCAGTGTACCGTTGTGCTGAAAATTGCAATCAAGTCGCAATCGGCCAAGTTTTAAATGTCAACACCGAATACAAGCCGCTACCGCCAGAACTGTTCATAATTTAGCGTTGAAAACTAGATCAGCGCGTTAGCGCGATCAGCCGATTCATTCTCTTTTTTTGCCAACCAATTATTGATAATATTTTCACAAGGGTTCCCTCTCAAATGAGCCTAGACGGCGGTTGTTTCAAAGTTAAAGGGAATGTTCCACAGTTGAAGATATTGAGATAAGCATCAGATATGACGGGAAAAGCTTACTTGTAACTATTGGTAAGCTTTCAAGCTTCAAAAATTACCCTGAGAAGCAAAATATCAAAGTTTGTAAAAATGCGCCCCACTACATCATTGTTTGATGGCGTCATGGGATGGTTTTGTGACGACAGCAATACCTGGCAGCATCTGGCAGTCAGACCTAAAGAATGCCTCAAAACGCATGAAAGCTGGCGCCAGCAAGCCATTCCCGTCGCGGATGCTGTGCTGGACGGCGGATCAGTAAACGGCTTGTTTGTGGATTTTTTTGTTTTGGTTCTGGTCGTAAGAGAAGATTTGGTGGGCTGGTTGACATACGCAACGTAGTTATCATTAGCTTTTAGGGGCAGATTATTAATATCAAAGCACAATATGATGTGAAGACTATCTTGAATCTTGCACCGAAACCTGCCAAGGACTGATGAGGATGTGAACACTGTTGTCGGCTTATCCTTGCCTGCAGTGCTGAAGTCCTGACATTGATATCATGCGATGCGCTCTGTAGTTACCTTCTTTATCATTTGTAGCTGAAAATGCAGTTGCATACAAAAATTAATAGATATGTACCATTGCTATGAATTGATTGCCAAAACGTTGTTATTTTTATGGTAAAGATGGTAAGGTTGAGTTACCAAACATGTTTTTTGGCGTGGGATTATTTATGCATTTACTAGTGAACCCTGATATAACCGTTGTGGTGTAACAGCATTCTCAATGTTGATGGTCCTTTGGCGTTGTTAAATCGGTTGTTACCAATCATTCATAAATCATAGGCTGCTATCTCATAGGTTTGAGGTAAAGTAGTCAATCAATGTGATACATCGTGCAATGACACTGGTCAACAGTGTTATCGTGGCAATACCTCAGTGCTGTAATGTGGCATGGCAGAATGAACAATGGTATGGTTTGTATACGGTAATCCTTGCTGCTTTCATAAGAAATTCCATCATGAAAAGATGGGTCAAGCATGCATTCTTGCATTAACTCTGCATCTGACATATGATTAACCAAAAACCCACGACTACAGTATGCAAATCACTTTAAGCAAAGCACATAACTAATAAGTGGCACCTTTGCTCAGCCTGTTCTGGAAATTCACAAAACATGGGTGAAAAGCATGCAAACACGCCTGCTTCCACAGCCGTACAACATGCTGCAGTCATCAGGCTGCTCCACTCAAAAATGTTGCTTCACACAAGTAAAAAGGCATGTATAACAAGAAGATATTACATGTGAAATAACACCACAAAGCTGCTGACCTTGCACAACTCTGGAGACATAACAACTGCCTGCAGTTATGATTAGATCAGCGAAATGCGAGGAATTGGTGAAGCTGCCGATGCACACAAAGCTATGATAAAACATTATTAAGTGCTATCCAAGAAACCAACAACAATGCTTCTCCACCTTTCTCAGCACCCAGCATCTCACAAGTTGCATTGACTATGGCATTGCTGACTCACAAGCAATGCCTGCCTGCATACAAAATTCAGAATTCTTAAGGGAAGGACAGTTTTGCAAAGCTGCATCATGTGAGCTTGTACTAAGCTTGTGCATTAATAATCTGCGCAGACCAGCCCCTACTGCCAAAATGAATTGCAAATATAATTATGTGCAATGGATTAATTACATGCTGTAATGCTTCAATAGCTTCGAAATGGTGGCAAGATCATAATGAAGAAGCAAAGTGCCTTTGCACACCCCTGCAACATAGGTGCTAGCGTTTTTTTTTCTCAGTCGATCAGCATCACCACCTTGTCCTGTTAAAGCACGAACATCAAAGTAGAGGCGGCTATCGATATATTGCATTTTATTGGGAGCCAGTAGACTTAAAGAATGCAAAGGCAATGCTCTCTCTCTCTCAGATGTGCAAATCTCGCACGCACACGCCCCATCACATCAAGATCAATACAAGCCACTGGCACGCACCAGCAGTGATCACATCCATTTCAAGCCCCTTATTCACATTCTTTTGTAAAATAAGTGTGATTCCACACCTGCACAGCTCGCGGGACTATCAACTCGCAGGTTTTCTCGCAATTTCCGCACATGTTTCCGGTCATAAGACCACATTTCACGGTGAGCTCCCTCCAAACAATTCCAACGGGGGTTCATGGAAATGCATATCAAGAGTTTGTACTTGAAGAACACAATATTCTTGTTCAATATTTACACTTTTCGTGCAATATGTGTTAAACATTTACCAATATATATATAGTATATATATATATATATATATATATATATATATATATATATGACTGTAATGTTTCCCGAATTTTTTAATGCCCGACTAACCCATAAACCCGTATAAGATCATTTGCTCCGGTGCACACGGCGCCAGCCAAGCTGTCCGTAAGAAATACGTGCGCAGAAGAAGGAAAAACGCCAACAGGAGAAAAAAGACAGAGTTGTCGTTGCGTCTTCTTTTAAGAACATTCGGGATAGCGTCTTTCTTTTTTCGGTGTCGTATTTTTTTGCAGACAGTGACATTTTTTCTATATCCTTGGCCCATGGCCCAGATATAAGGATAAACGTCCCGTTGACGAGGAGTATCACACAACCCGAAAGTACTCACGCTTACGTTCTCGACACGCATTGAGCAGCAAAATATTACTAACAGCCAATCACCATCGGCGGATTGTATCATATGTACCGCATCATCGTTTTTGCGAATGTATCAGCGGCCATGCTGTTTTTGACCCTAAGTAAAAAAACAGCCTGTAATATCACGGCGACCGCATGATGTTTCTATGACGTCATCACTGCGAAGGTGGGTTTGAAATAGTCCCCAAATAAACCTTTTGCCGCTTTTGCGGGCGTGGAACTCAGGAACTAGAGGGCTTTGGATCTCAAAATGGGCTTGGCCGTGAACTGCATCAAAAGGTCCCCAAGATGGCTATTTCAGTTCAAAACCACATATAAAGGTGGAATATTCCCTTTAAACGGCCGTCTGATCACGTGGCTGTCGGCCGTAATTAACTGCCTCCGACCGATCATGCTATCTCGCAGCGATATCTCGACAATGGCGGGTGGGAGCCATTCGGGAGCCGCACGAAAAGATGTGACATGCAAAACGCAACGGTCGCACGTATCATGTGGCACGCGCTCAAGGATGGATTTTGCTCCCTTCCACGCGTTTATACGTTTTGTGACAATGCCCGGCACCCAAGACACGGACACGCTCGGGAGTGGTACGCTTCGATAAGGAATGGAAACATAAGAGAGCAACGATTAGTCACATGTGCCACGTGTCATGATGCCCATGGGTTTGATAGGCACTCTAACGTCCAACCACCTCGTGCAAGACGTGATGCTGTACGTGTCACGTTGCATGTGCAAATTAGCTGTGAAGATCTACTTTGCTGTTTCGTCGTTTTTTTACGTTTTACGCCACACTTCCGCACTCAGAGCATATAGCCATACGGGTTTGGTATGTTGCGATAAGGAATTAAACAGCCAGTCGTGTGCTTCACATGTGCGTACCCGCAGGTTACGTGTCACAGCCACAATCTCCTGAAAGATTGAATTTCGTATTCTCACAGGCCTAAAAGTGTTTTGACCAATCGCAGTACCCAGCGCACCCAGCGACTGGGGAGTGGCATGCGTTCATAGGCATTCGAACAGAAAATCACGTGTTATAGTTTGTCCATGTCTCATGTTCTGCGTGTCACGCATGCACGAGCCAACAAGATAGATTTGGCTGTTGCAGGCCATTTTCTCATGTTTCGCGCCATACCTCTGCAACCAGGGCACCTGGAACTGTGATTTTAATTGAAAAGATACATGATTTAATTGTATACGATTTTGATTAACCCAGCGAAGCAAGCGTGCAAAAGTTTACATTTACTTAACAGAGAATTGTGCTGTCTAGAACAGTCTTTTCAACTTAAAACGCAAACTTATAGTTTTAAGAGCCCTTGTTTCAGCTCTTCCTTGAATATCTTCAAATGTCAAATTTCATCCCTTTAAGCCATTGCGCGCAGACGACCGCCAAAGCGGAAACGCGTGATGTGTACCCGGCACGGAGCGCAAGTGACAAGCCGCTGGACACGTGTGGGACCCCATGGGCCCCGCGCCTCTTGACATCACTGCCAAAGTGAAGAGTTGAGGCACACTGCGACTGACCTGCACAACGCACCCGCCAGCCACCAGAATCACATCAACATGGGGACGCAGGCGAGGGGTTACGGCGACACCAATACAACAATGATGAGTGGCGAGAGGGTGGAATGAGAGAGAGAGAGAGAGTGGGTGGAAGCGGAGGAGCGAGTGGAATAAGGAGAAGGAGCTCACGTACAGGCAGGGTCGCTAGGCCCTGGGATAAGCAGCGTCGGCTGCTCTGTCGTTACCGGAGCTGGGATCCTAGTGTGCGCTCCTCCCCCACACCGTCGTAGCCGGCGCGCTTTACGAGGGCTCCGGGCTGCAGCTTGAGGTGTTGGTGGTGACGTCCGCTGCGTCCTACACAGATTCAACGATAGCACTTTGGTGTTGGCCATACTCCATGAACCCTAAAGTTTGGAACCGTCTTGACTTTCAGCTGACCGAACCGCCCCAGATGACACAGTAAATCGCCAGAAATCCCTCGGCACTCGCTGCCATGAGCAGGGCGTCAGCTCCATCCTGGTACACCTGGCGGCTGCGCGCCGTCGGCAGCGGAATCTCCGCGTGCTCGGGGGGGGGGGGGGGGGGGGCGCTCGCCGAGGCTTCCCGGCGCCAGATAACAGCGACGCGATTGGTGCGGTCGGACGGAGCGCCCTGCCTCGCATACGGCCGCTTGATCTCGGCCATCAAGACGGTCCCGAGTGCGGCAGGCGTTATTGGGGAAGGCGTCGCTCCACGAATATCCCCCACCGGGACAGAAGAAAGACGGCTGTTTGAGCCATTACCTCAATGTGGACAAGACGATGACGTTTTGGCACGCTAGCGTATGAAAGGGAGCGGAAAGACACGGTTTTGCGGCCACTTCCACTTGTTCCAGCTGCGCTATTCGTACCGTTGTGGGCATTTCACGTTTTTCTTGCGGTGGGCTTTTATTACGCCGTTCCATATGGTACAATGTTATAGTCCAATATTATATTGTCCCAATATAACACCGAACTATATATTAAACAATATAACATTGAACTATATAGGGATACCCAATATTATTGTGCATCCCTATGGAGGTCGTAGCTTTCGAAATAGAAAGTCTTGTTGCAGTCTCTGAGAATGCACTGTTTTATTGAGATGGACTTTGTGATTTCTTTCTGAAAAACGCTCAAAATACTTTCTGTCCCGAATCTGTTGCAAACGAAGGAGCGCGCTCATTGCGCCACACAGGCATGGGTCCTAGTTGCGTAAAGCAATCGACTCGTATATTTCATTAAAGCAGAAGGCTCTCGGCTCCAACGTGGAAAGTCTTGGTTGGGGCCCTGCTTGCACCCTGGTTGGGGCCCTTGAGCGCTAATATTACTTCTGCAGTCGCTGACGCTTCATAAAGGAGTGTATGGTCACGTGCGTCCCGCTTCCTTACACAAAGAAAGAAAACCAACTCACGGAAACTTGGAAGTGACAATTGGAATGTCTTTTAGCTTGTTCCAATGCCAGGTGTTTTAGATAACAGAATGCCTTTTCCCTTAACGCTAAAAACCGACCACGTCCTTTCTGATTTGCAAACATGCGAACATAAAAATCACAAAAACAAACGTGTTGCGGTAACTGGCGCACCGTGATGTGCTTGCAAATTACGCGGGCTCGCGCCCTTCCGTTCTAAGCCGGGCTTTGTTCATGTTGTCGCTGCGTGTGATGGAGAGGCCCTGGTCTGCCTCTGATTGCATGTGGAGGTGACGGCTGACCCTGCCATCTTGCCAACGGCTGTGTATTTCACAGGCCTGCTGACCAATGGTGGTGTCTCGAAACATAGAGTACCGGTCACAATGGAAGGCCTGATTTGGGACATGTCATTTGCATTGTTTGACGACAACTGTTCTCAGAGGAAATCTTGTGCATGAACGCTGCTATCCTTGCTGAGCATATAACTCCCAGAGGTCGCATCTGGATTCTTTGATCCATTTATCTTGAAAGGCATCGTTTGTAAAGTTCAGGCTCTGTGTCTGAAGAGTGTTTCGTTCCTAAAGCACCTCATCGGCCATGTTCGCAGGTCTCCGGAGCATGATGCTTGTCACATGGCCCGGCCCAGCGGCCCGAAAACGACGCACCACAGTCATTCATTCGACCAGTGATCTCTGTCATGCCATTTGACGTCACATGGAGCTTGCGTCCCAGTGGCTCCATCCGCCCTGTTGAGAGCGACGTGAACGCCGTGTCGAAGAGTTCTGTATCTGTACGGGTCCAATCGCAGCTTTGTCGTCGTCATTGGGGCCTTACAATGCACCGAGTCGCAGAGCCTTTATGGTGTCACCTGCTTCTCACTCTGGCAAGAAGGACGGGCGCCGCTGGGAGTCGAATCCCGTACATCTAGGTTCACGGCCCATCATGTCCACAGTTCATCATGTCCACAGTTCATGATGTCAACAGTTCACAGAGTCCCCGGATCACACCGTCCACAGCTTATAATATTCACAGTTCACAGTGCCCTTTATCCGCCGTCACAGGGCGCACCAAGCCCCAGTGTCTCATTTACCTCCCCATGATAGCGGTGTGTTGAGTGCTCCGTATGCTGCTTCGCGGCCTCCGTGGCTCAATCTGTCGTTTCCGGCTCGCTGTGTGGTGGCCGTCCCAGCCGCTCGCCCTCCAGTGACACCATGTGATGGCGGTGGCACCGCGGGACACATCGAATCACTGCAAGTCAACGAACGGCTCCCTGAGGCCCACTTCTACCCTGCTGAGCTCACCATCAGCAGCTGCGCACAGGGGTGGGGCTGCCAGGGACAAGGCAGCAGAAAGGTCCCTTTAAGGGAATGTTCCACGTTTGAAGATGTTGAGGCACCTGCTAGATATGATGAAATATGCCCAGTTATGACTATTGGTATACTTAACGGCAACGTTCCACATTTATATGGGATTTTAACCCGAACTAGCGATCTTAAAAACCTTTCGATGCTGTTCACAATCCTGCCCCCCTTAAGACCTCATTTTATCCGATAAGCCGTGCGGCGATGAAGGCCAAGAAAATATTATAGTTGAGGCGTTCATACCTGGCGTTCGTGAGAGCGATTCCCAGGTATGACGACCGTTAATTGTCTCTCAATCAATCTTGTGCAAGGTGCGATGACGTGATCAAACCATGACGCATTGAGGAGCATGTTAACTAAACAACAAGTTGTGCTTTGTAAAGCAGTTTTTCCCCTTAAGAAGCATACCAATAGTTATAAGTGAGCTTGTTTTATCAAATGAAACATCATAGGTGTAAGCATAATCAATATCATCATAGCCTGCTTCAAAATCTTCAAAAGTGAATAACTCCCTATTAAGGTGAAACGACTGCCCTAGACAACGCAATTTTTCTGTTTACTAAATGCGCTCTTGAATGTGTCGTTGATTGATTACGCTATTGCACCTTGCACCACATTGATTAAGAGCAATTGACGGCCGTTTTATCTGAAAATCCCATTCACGAACGCCAGATATAAATGACTCAAAAGTTATGTTTGAGCTGGCCTTGATCACCCCATGGCTAATGGAATTCAGGAATCTGACTGAGGTTACTACGTCGTCATGGATGGCTGGGTGACCTTGAAATAGTCTCCGAAATAGTATGCACATCTCCGCGGGCGTGTAGCTCAGAACCTGGAGGGTTTCAGGTCTTAAGAGGGGAGGGCTTTGAACTGCGCCGAATGATCTTGAAGACGGCTATTTCAGCTCAAAACCACGTGCAAATGTGGAACACTCCCTTTAAGAAGAAACAAACGTGTTGCGCGCAACCCTTTATGTGAGCTCGGCGTCTTTATTCCTATCAATGGCGTGGCAACATCACTGAGTAAAGAGTGTTCCATTTACATACTCAGCGTTTTGGAAGTCTGAGGGCCGAAAACATAACACCGACATAAAGTATTTACATAAAAGGACGGGAATGCTCGCTTGCATTTCAGCAATCTTGGCGGTAAAGGAGCGTACTGCCGTGCCCCTAGAGTGTGCTATTGACCCGCGGCAAAGCGCCACCCCCTCATTCATCCCCGCCCCATCTTACTCGGCAGCCGGCATCGCATTCCACTTGGCCGCCTATAGCATTCCAGCTGGCTGCGAGATGTCAAGAGTCCTGATTTATGCGGCCAATAACGCCGCAGATGAAATTTCTTCTGCACTCTGCCACAATACTGCACCGAGCAAGAATGACGACTTCGTGCTCGAATTACAAACATCGTGAGAGGCATGCCAATGGACAGCTGAACTATATATATTTCTGTGAAACAACGCTTTTTAAATCTTGGGTATTCCATCCAGCCATGCTTTCTCATGCTGCTACTGGAAGTCATACAAAGAACCGCGTTGATCCAAAATCGCCATTCATGCTAATTTTTTGGCGTTTTTCCTGATCTACAAACTCAAAGCATTAATATAAATACCCGAAGGGGGCATTCATCTGAACGTCCGGCTACAAGTCATGGTCAAAACGAACCAACTCAAGCAAGCTTGGCTTGTTCGTCAAGGTTTGGGGCCATAGAACTGAGACAATACTTACAGCCTTATTTTTCGTGGAGTAATCTGGAGAATGAGGAGATGGGATATCTTGATGTTTCTTTTACGTACCTTTATCGAAACGAATATCAGTAGTAATAAACAACTTATACTACAATTAAGTACACAACAGTAGTACGACTTCACTACTATTATAACACTGTTATACTATTGTCATAGTGCTATTATAACACCATCATAGTGATACCCTACCGTTTTAGTTATGCGTATTATGTTTTCGCGAATACACTTAACAACTTCGTAGGGTTGGGGTATATCTGTTCGACAGCGTCGTGGCGTTAGCTTCTAGAACCAAAACATGTCTGATGTGACACCGACGCGCATGTTGAACTCCAAAATCTGAGGGCTCAGTGCCGGTTACGTGCACACATTCCATTCATGTCTTTGCTCAAAACTTGGCTGAAATTTAATACTTAGAAGCTTTTTTCTTGAAATCCATCATTGAACGCGCTTGTGGCAAATCTTATGCAGAAAATTTTCTAGTATGAAAAAGTAAATTGTTAGGACTAAGGACGTGACCCAGTGCAGCTACGAAAAACATTACACATGGATACATGAGCACATACACATACACCAGCAGACACAGAGAGAGGGATACGGGAGAGAGAGCGGGCGATGAGCGAGAAAGAGAAGTAGAGAGAGAGAGAGAGAGAGAGAGAGAGAGAGAGAGAGAGAGAGAGGAGAGAGAGAGAGAGAGAGAGAGAGAGAGAGAGAGAGAGAGAGGCTTAGAGTTGGTCAAAACATGCCCTCTCCTCTCTTCTCTGTCTCTCTCTCCCTCTCTCTCTCTCTCTCTCTCTCTCCTCTCTCTCTCTCTCTCTCTCTTCTCTCTCTTCTCTCTCCTCTTCTCTCTCTCCTCTCTCTCTTCTCTCTCTCTCTCTCTCTCTCTCTCTCTCTCTCTCTCTCTCTCTCTCTCTCTCTCTCTCTCTCTCTCTTTCTCTCTCTCTCTCTCTCTCTCTCTCTCTCTCTCCTCCTCTCTCTCTCTCTCTTCTCTCTCTCTCTCTCTCTCTCTCTCTCTCTCTCTCTCTCTCTCTCTCTCTCTCTCTCTCTCTCTCCTCTCTCTCTCTCTCTCCTCTCTTCTCTTCTCTCCTCTCTCTCTCTCTCTCTCTCTCTCTCTCTCTCCTCTCTTCTCTCTCTCTCTCTCTCTCTCTCTTCTCTCTCTCTCTCTCTCTCTCTCTCTCTCTCTCTCTCTCTCTCTCTCTCTCTCTCTCTCTCTCTCTCTCTCTCTCTCTCTCTCTCTCTCTCTCTCTCTCTCTCTCTCTCTCTCTCTCTCTCTCTCTCTCTCTCTCTCTCTCTCTCTCCTCTCTAACAGTATTGCACTATGTTAAGAGTACCATGGTGATACAGGAATGAACCTGGGGTAAAATACTTGAACAGAGCAGCGTGTTGCAAAGACCTTGACCTCTACACTGCCGTAGAACAGCTCCAAGACAATGGCTGGACATTATTTGGGTCAAATGGTGTCGAAGGGCCAAATGTGCTCAGACGGCCGCCGGGTACCGCCGTGGAAAAATAATTTTGATGAAATTGCTCAGAAGGTTGTCACATAGTGAACTCCAGCTCCATTTCAAATCTGTCTTTTGGCGGCAGATTTCGATTTAAGCTGCATTCATGCCGTGAAAAGTTCGTATTTAATTTCGAGCCAATGTCATACTAATGCATACTGTGCTGTAATCATTCCTCCAAAAATTGCCTTAGCATGTACTCTTAGGGATGCGAGAACGTGGTAGAGGGACTTTCATTGCGGCTGTAACTTGGCCATAGTGTTACGGCACAAGTCAAGGAGCGCAACTAGAATCCCGTCATTGTGCAGGCACCTTTGGTGTCAAAAGCCTGTTACGAGAATATGGATATTCTGGTGTTGATTTTCAAAATTATAATAAAACGACTTTTGGGATAGATCGAAGTGCTTCAATAACGTGAGACAGAGACAAGTTTGTGTTCAATTATTTTCTCTAATAGCATTACAGGGCGCATTGTCGGGCGCTGGCGCTACGTTCCATGCTCTTGACGTTTTATCACGTGGACGATTTTTCGGGTCACCAATGCCTGTGTCGCATTTGCATTCGCATAATCGGTCTTGATCAGCCCTGGACGTTAAGGTCTGATCGCAAACTTTTATAAGAACAGATTCACTTATTTGCCAGTCTGGATGGTCCAGTGCTCTATAAATGATTTTTAGATCCAAACGGGTGATAGGGTCCATACCTCCATGGATTTCAGCCTGAGCGAATTTGGCCAAAAAACGGTCACCGAAGGTGGTTCCTTCCTTGCATTTTTAGCGTCTTGCAGGTCTCCCTTATATCTCACACGAATAGGGCTCATTGGCTCCCCGACATAGGCTACGTCCCTCCGATGTTTTTTTTTTCACACAGTTGACACGTAGCTTCGAAAACCACGCTTTTTTTGCGTGCAACCCCTTGGAAACAAGGCTTTCAAAAGTGACATCTGTTGCCCTCCTCCCCCCCTCCCCCGAGCACTTGGGCTTCAAGATAGAAGATTTCACTACAGGCTTTTTAGTTTATTGTCGTTCTCATCTACGCTATGCGTACGTGTAGCTTTGGTTTCCTAACGATGTGTTGATTTCCCAAAGCAAGCGCTCATCTATGTAAGGTATCGCTAGGAATCCGTCGTCCGAGAGGGCATGTTCCCGCCTCACGCCACCCATCCCCAATGCGCTCTAGATTTTTTTTTTTTTTTGCTTTTTCTAACATTCTACCTAAAAGTCGCGAAAAACATCCATGGCCCAACAGCAAAGTTCATATTTTGTTCTTGCTTTCTCTTTCCTTTTCACTGCTTGATGAGTTATCCCAAGCCCTATGAAACATATTACGGATTATGCTGAGCTTAGCGGAAGTTGAATTCAACTGCACTAGCGCCGATCGGCGTGACGTAGCCCCATGACATTGATGGGCATGCAGTCTTCACCAATCGATGCACCATACCATAGTCGACATCTCACTTTCCAGCACATGGTGACCTTGAGTCAGTCAAAGGTCACCAAAAAACGACCAAAACCACCAAAATTGGCTGCAGGCAACCCCATGCTCCCAGCCTACGGCACTGATCGGCACGAAACATTCACCAAACAAGCGCCATAGTCGATATCCTATCGTTTCCAGAACATGTTGAACGTAGGTCGGGTCAAATATTACCAAAAAATACAAAAACTGGTGACCTTATTTTTCTTTTTCTTTTTCATTCTTGGTATCCATTGACCTGACCCCAGGTTCCCATGTCCACGTCCCATGTCCTGGGATGTCGATAATGGCGCATTGATTGGTGAAGGTTTCATGCTGACCGATGCCTTAGGCTTGGAGCATGGGGTGTCTGCAAACCTATTTTTCCTATTTTTAAATTTATTTGTAGGTCTCTGACCTGACTCAATGTCACTTCGTGCTGGAAAAGATGGGTTATCGACCAAGTCGCATCAAGTAGGGAAAATCCATGTTAATCGATCCCATAGGCTCGGAGCAGGGGGATGTCAACAGGTTCGGTCGGCCGTTTGATCCCTATCTTATTGATGCTCCGTGAAGGGTTGGTGTTGTGCGTAGGGAATTTGTTTAAGGTGAGTTTACAGCCGTATTTTATGAAGTGTGTTGTGCGCGATGCCGTCTGTGTGTACGGTAGCTGTATGTAAAACTGTAAGAACTGTTAAAGGAGTATGTTTTATCTTTCCGTGATTGTAGTGTAAGGCTGCAATTGGGCCGCTAGTTGCATCAAAAACTGAGTGCCTTTTCTGCTGTCTTGCCCTAAGTTGTGTGTGTGTGGTAGGGGGCGTGCATGTGTGTGGGGGGGTTGGGGTGTGGGTGTATGTGTGGGTGTGGGTGTGTGGGTGTGGGTGGGTGGATATGTGAATGTGGGTGTGGATGCGGATGTGGGTGTGCATGTGAGTGTGCATGTGGATGTGGGTGTGCATGTGGATGTGGATGTGGGTGTGGATGTGGATGTTGGTGGATGGGTGTGGATGTGGGTGTGAGGGTATGCGTGTGTGTGCCGTGCTTTGATATATTTATACTCAAACATATGTACCAACCTAGTGGTGTGAAATATACCATATCATTATTTTCATCATGCAAAATTAAAACATCCTTCCAATCATCCCTGACGCTGCTTGCATTATTGGCCTCCGTTCTAGCTTTTTAGACGGTCATTCATTTGTTCTCTGGCCTCGGCAGCATGGTCGTCGAAGGTTGTAGCCACGAGTTGTTTCCTTGCTGTGCCTGCCATGTTTTGGTTCCAAGTAAGTCGGGCAGTTATTTCAGATGGCATTGGTGCTTTCTAGCAGTAGCGAACCAAGGGATTATCATTTCCGGTTGTGCCTGCCTGGAATAGCTTGATTTTAGCAAGAAGGTATGATGTTTAGGTCACTTTAGTTGCGTCCCTTCTGTAAAACTAAAAAAGGCAAAATAAATTGGTCAGCTCCGATATTGTTTCCATGCTCAGAAATGGCATCCAATTTGAAGCTGATATGGTTTTGATCATACATGTGGTGCTGCTCATACAGTGGTAGTCATAATATGGCTCGAGTCAGATGTGTCGGGGCGGGCTCCTTTCAAGTGCACCAAATGACAATCCCAATTAATTATAAAGTCACCAATTCAATAAGTAGTGCTTCTTCCATTAGTGCCTATAAACTTCTGTGTTAAACATGAAAATGCTGTCGAGCCCTTGTTTGAATTATGTTGTTTTTAGTTCCATGCAGTACAAAAACAACGAGAAAATGTTATTTTTTCTTGTTTGAGAACATTTTGAGGCATAAAATATCGGCATAACATTGACAGCTGGAAAATCTTAGAATGCCGCAAATACTTATGGACAGGGCTGGGTGGCAATCCCATTTTATTATCTAGCATAGTTGTTTGAGAATGGATCACATCATCACATCACCTTCCTTAGGTATACAAGTACGCATACCTAACATTATATGATGAAAGAATAATCATTTGCATGAAAGTGATCATATATGGATTTTTGCGTCTGCTCGATTACATGCCTTCAAATCCAGGCCCAATAACTTGCTGTGTGCGACCATTTATATCAAAGGTATCATCAAGACTAGCTCTTTCCTTGAAAGTTAAAATTCAACTATAGCACTAAACCTCCTTTTGCTTTGATCTGCCAGGGACAGCGATGAAGTTGTCAGAGACAGGCACTTAAAGGGGAAGCATAGAAAGAGGGGCCTGCAGTCCTTACAGTGAGAAGACCGCCAGAAAGACTACGTTGCTGTGCGGAGATGTTCGAACAAATATCTGTGCAAGCATGCCACGAGCCCCCAAAGTGTGAACTGTGCGTGCCGTTAACAACAGGGATGCTTTCACCAGGCCCTTTAGTTATACTCCATTGCTTGTTATGTTTAGAATAAGTATATTGTCTGGCTGCTATTGGTATTGGTGAAAGCATGTTTGAGCGTTTTATTCATGCCCAAGTAAAGGTGCTCTGAACTGGATATTGTTCAGTTGTTATGAAAATGTTTGCTTTCTTCCATTGCTGGCAAATTGAAGCTCCTACCCCTTTTAAAACAAACAAATTTTCATCTTACCCTGTGCAATAAGTAGACTGGAAACATATTCGCATGACTAACTTACTGCATGTCATGTTGATCTAGTATGATATCTGAACGTCCCATCTACATCTTGACTATGCACTGAGTAAAAAACTTGAAGCTTGCGCTTCAGGTGCATGACGCAAGCAAAATAGATGTACAAATGTTTTCAAGCACAAGTCGCAGGAAACAACTAAATTATCACGCTGACCCACGGCATAACCTAGACCTGACCCCCATTGTGGTATCAACGTGCTCGTAACACAGCATTTTCACTTAGCCAGGGAGCGTATGCTTTGTTAAAGAGATGAAATACGCTTCAGTTGGTCCAACTCCTGTCAATAGTAGCGTAAAGGAAGTGTGCAGGCCTTTGATCTGACCTTCGCCGTTCCTTTCAGTACTTATTGTTGTTT
>NW_023597034.1:28218554-28408013 GCF_011947565.3 Pollicipes pollicipes | reverse complement strand
TTCAGCTCAAAACCACGTGCAAATGTGGAACACTCCCTTTAAGAAGAAACAAACGTGTTGCGCGCAACCCTTTATGTGAGCTCGGCGTCTTTATTCCTATCAATGGCGTGGCAACATCACTGAGTAAAGAGTGTTCCATTTACATACTCAGCGTTTTGGAAGTCTGAGGGCCGAAAACATAACACCGACATAAAGTATTTACATAAAAGGACGGGAATGCTCGCTTGCATTTCAGCAATCTTGGCGGTAAAGGAGCGTACTGCCGTGCCCCTAGAGTGTGCTATTGACCCGCGGCAAAGCGCCACCCCCTCATTCATCCCCGCCCCATCTTACTCGGCAGCCGGCATCGCATTCCACTTGGCCGCCTATAGCATTCCAGCTGGCTGCGAGATGTCAAGAGTCCTGATTTATGCGGCCAATAACGCCGCAGATGAAATTTCTTCTGCACTCTGCCACAATACTGCACCGAGCAAGAATGACGACTTCGTGCTCGAATTACAAACATCGTGAGAGGCATGCCAATGGACAGCTGAACTATATATATTTCTGTGAAACAACGCTTTTTAAATCTTGGGTATTCCATCCAGCCATGCTTTCTCATGCTGCTACTGGAAGTCATACAAAGAACCGCGTTGATCCAAAATCGCCATTCATGCTAATTTTTTGGCGTTTTTCCTGATCTACAAACTCAAAGCATTAATATAAATACCCGAAGGGGGCATTCATCTGAACGTCCGGCTACAAGTCATGGTCAAAACGAACCAACTCAAGCAAGCTTGGCTTGTTCGTCAAGGTTTGGGGCCATAGAACTGAGACAATACTTACAGCCTTATTTTTCGTGGAGTAATCTGGAGAATGAGGAGATGGGATATCTTGATGTTTCTTTTACGTACCTTTATCGAAACGAATATCAGTAGTAATAAACAACTTATACTACAATTAAGTACACAACAGTAGTACGACTTCACTACTATTATAACACTGTTATACTATTGTCATAGTGCTATTATAACACCATCATAGTGATACCCTACCGTTTTAGTTATGCGTATTATGTTTTCGCGAATACACTTAACAACTTCGTAGGGTTGGGGTATATCTGTTCGACAGCGTCGTGGCGTTAGCTTCTAGAACCAAAACATGTCTGATGTGACACCGACGCGCATGTTGAACTCCAAAATCTGAGGGCTCAGTGCCGGTTACGTGCACACATTCCATTCATGTCTTTGCTCAAAACTTGGCTGAAATTAATACTAGAAGCTTTTTTCTGAAATCCATCATTAAACGCGCTTTGTGGCAAATTATGCAGAAAATTTCTAGTATGAAAAAGTAAATTGTTAGGACTAAGGGAGTGACCCAGTGCAGCTACGAAAAACATTACACATGGATACATGAGCACATACACATACACATGAGCTCAAAACTATAGAAGAGAGAGAGAGAGAGAGAGAGAGAGAGAGAGAGAGAGAGAGAGAGAGAGAGAGAGAGAGAGAGAGAGAGAGAGAGAGAGAGAGACTTGGCTACAGTTGTTGTCAAAACAGTTCCCTCTCTCTCTCTCTCTCTCTCTCTCTCTCTCTCTCTTCTTCTCTCTCTCTCTCTCTCTCTTCTCTCTCTCTCTCTCTCTCTCTCTCTCTCTTCTCTCTCTCTCTCTCTCCTCTCTCTCTCTCTTCTCTCTCTCTTCTCTCTCTCTCGCTCTCTCTCTCTCTCCTCTCTCTCTCTCTCTCTCTCTCTCTCTCTCTCTCTCTCTCTCTCTCTCTCTCTCTTCCTCTCTCTCTCTCTCTCCTTCTCTCTCTCTCTCTCTCTCTCTCTCTCTCTCTCTCTTCTCTCTTCTCTCTCTCTCTCTCTCTCTCTCTCTCTCTCTCTCTCTCTCTCTTCTTCTCTCCTCTCTCTCTCCTCTTCTCTCTCTCTCTTCTCTCTCTCTCTCTCTCTCTCTCTCTCTCTCTCTCTCTCTCTCTCTCTATCTCTCTCTCTCTCTCTTCTCTTCTTCTCTCCAGATATAGAGATCGCTATAGCTCTCTCTCGCTCTCTCTCTCTCTCACTCTCTCCTCTCTCTCTCTCCCTCTTCTTAACAGTATTGCACTATGTTAAGAGTTACCATGGTGATACAGGAATGAACCTGGGGTAAAATACTTGAACAGAGCAGCGTGTTGCAAAGACCTTGACCTCTACACTGCCGTAGAACAGCTCCAAGACAATGGCTGGACATTATTTGGGCTCAAATGGTGTCGAAGGGCCAAATGTGCTCAGACGGCCGCCGGGTACCGCCGTGGAAAAATAATTTTGATGAAATTGCTCAGAAGGTTGTCACATAGTGAACTCCAGCTCCATTTCAAATCTGTCTTTGGCGGCAGATTTCGATTTAAGCTGCATTCATGCCGTTGAAAAGTTCGTATTAATTTCGAGCCAATGTCATACTAATGCATACTGTGCTGTAATCATTCCTCCAAAAATTGCCTTAGCATGTACTCTTAGGGATGCGAGAACGTGGTAGAGGGACTTTCATTGCGGCTGTAACTTGGCCATAGTGTTACGGCACAAGTCAAGGAGCGCAACTAGAATCCCGTCATTGTGCAGGCACCTTTGGTGTCAAAGCCTGTTACGAGAATATGGATATTCTGGTGTTGATTTTCAAAATTATAATAAAACGACTTTTGGGATAGATCGAAGTGCTTCAATAACGTGAGACAGAGACAAGTTTGTGTTCAATTATTTTCTCTAATAGCATTACAGGGCGCATTGTCGGGCGCTGGCGCTACGTTCCATGCTCTTGACGTTTTATCTCGTGGACGATTTTTCGGGTCACCAATGCCTGTGTCGCATTTGCATTCGCATAATCGGTCTTGATCAGCCCTGGACGTTAAGGTCTGATCGCAAACTTTTATAAGAACAGATTCACTTATTTGCCAGTCTGGATGGTCCAGTGCTCTATAAATGATTTTTAGATCCAAACGGGTGATAGGGTCCATACCTCCATGGATTTCAGCCTGAGCGAATTTGGCCAAAAAATGGTCACCGAAGGTGGTTCCTTCCTTGCATTTTTAGCGTCTTGCAGGTCTCCCTTATATCTCACACGAATAGGGCTCATTGGCTCCCCGACATAGGCTACGTCCCTCCGATGTTTTTTTTTTTCACACAGTTGACACGTAGCTTCGAAAACCACGTTTTTTTGCGTGCAACCCCTTGGAAACAAGGCTTTCAAAAGTGACATCTGTTGCCCTCCTCCCCCCCTCCCCCGAGCACTTGGGCTTCAAGATAGAAGATTTCACTACAGGCTTTTTAGTTTATTGTCGTTCTCATCTACGCTATGCGTACGTGTAGCTTTGGTTTCCTAACGATGTGTTGATTTCCCAAAGCAAGCGCTCATCTATGTAAGGTATCGCTAGGAATCCGTCGTCCGAGAGGGCATGTTCCCGCCTCACGCCACCCATCCCCAATGCGCTCTAGATTTTTTTTTTTTTTGCTTTTTCTAACATTCTACCTAAAAGTCGCGAAAAACATCCATGGCCCAACAGCAAAGTTCATATTTTGTTCTTGCTTTCTCTTTCCTTTTCACTGCTTGATGAGTTATCCTAAGCCCTATGAAACATATTACGGATTATGCTGAGCTTAGCGGAAGTTGAATTCAACTGCACTAGCGCCGATCGGCGTGATGTAGCCCCATGACATTGATGGGCATGCAGTCTTCACCAATCGATGCACCATACCATAGTCGATATCTCACTTTCCAGCACATGGTGACCTTGAGTCAGTCAAAGGTCACCAAAAAACGACCAAAACCACCAAAATTGGCTGCAGGCAACCCCATGCTCCCAGCCTACGGCACCGATCGGCACGAAACATTCACCAAACAAGCGCCATAGTCGATATCCTATCGTTTCCAGAACATGTTGAACGTAGGTCGGGTCAAATATTACCAAAAAATACAAAAACTGGTGACCTTATTTTTCTTTTTCTTTTTCATTCTTGGTATCCATTGACCTGACCCCAGGTTCCCATGTCCACGTCCCATGTCCTGGGATGTCGATAATGGCGCATTGATTGGTGAAGGTTTCATGCTGACCGATGCCTTAGGCTTGGAGCATGGGGTGTCTGCAAAATTTTTCCTATTTTTAAATTTATTTGTAGGTCTCTGACCTGACTCAATGTCACTTCGTGCTGGAAAAGATGGGTTATCGACCAAGTCGCATCAAGTAGGGAAAATCCATGTTAATCGATCCCATAGGCTCGGAGCAGGGGGATGTCAACAGGTTCGGTCGGCCGTTTGATCCCTATCTTATTGATGCTCCGTGAAGGGTTGGTGTTGTGCGTAGGGAATTTGTTTAAGGTGAGTTTACAGCCGTATTTTATGAAGTGTGTTGTGCGCGATGCCGTCTGTGTGTACGGTAGCTGTATGTAAAACTGTAAGAACTGTTAAAGGAGTATGTTTTATCTTTCCGTGATTGTAGTGTAAGGCTGCAATTGGGCCGCTAGTTGCATAAAAAACTGAGTGCCTTTTCTGCTGTCTTGCCCTAAGTTGTGTGCGTGTGGTAGGGGGCGTGCATGTGTGTGGGGGGTTGGGGTGTGGGTGTATGTGTGGGTGTGGGTGTGTGGGTGTGGGTGGGTGGATATGTGAATGTGGGTGTGGATGCGGATGTGGGTGTGCATGTGAGTGTGCATGTGGATGTGGGTGTGCATGTGGATGTGGATGTGGGTGTGGATGTGGATGTTGGTGGATGGGTGTGGATGTGGGTGTGAGGGTATGCGTGTGTGTGCCGTGCTTTGATATATTTATACTTAAACATATGTACCAACCTAGTGGTGTGAAATATACCATATCATTATTTTCATCATGCAAAATTAAAACATCCTTTCAATCATCCCTGACGCTGCTTGCATTATTGGCCTCCGTTCTTCCACAGATAGCTTTTTAGACGGTCATTCATTTGTTCTCTGGCCTCGGCAGCATGGTCGTCGAAGGTTGTAGCCACGAGTTGTTTCCTTGCTGTGCCTGCCATGTTTTGGTTCCAAGTAAGTCGGGCAGTTATTTCAGATGGCATTGGTGCTTTCTAGCAGTAGCGAACCAAGGGATTATCATTTCCGGTTGTGCCTGCCTGGAATAGCTTGATTTTAGCAAGAAGGTATGATGTTTAGGTCACTTTAGTTGCGTCCCTTCTGTATAACTAAAAAAGACAAAATAAATTGGTCAGCTCCGATATTGTTTCCATGCTCAGAAATGGCATCCAATTTGAAGCTGATATGGTTTTGATCATACATGTGGTGCTGATCATACAGTGGTAGTCATAATATGGCTCGAGTCAGATGTGTCGGGGCGGGCTCCTTTCAAGTGCACCAAATGACAATCCCAATTAATTATAAAGTCACCAATTCAATAAGTAGTGCTTCTTCCATTAGTGCCTATAAACTTCTGTGTTAAACATGAAAATGCTGTCGAGCCCTTGTTTGAATTATGTTGTTTTTAGTTCCATGCAGTACAAAAGCAACGAGAAAATCTTATTTTTTCTTGTTTGAGAACATTTTGAGGCATAAAATATCGGCATAACATTGACAGCGGGAAAATCTTAGAATGCCGCAAATACTTATGGACAGGGCTGGGTGGCAATCCCATTTTATTATCTAGCATAGTTGTTTGAGAATGGATCACATCATCACATCACCTTCCTTAGGTATACAAGTACGCATACCTAACATTATATGATGAAAGAATAATCATTTGCATGAAAGTGATCATATATGGATTTTTGCGTCTGCTCGATTACATGCCTTCAAATCCAGGCCCAATAACTTGCTGTGTGCGACCATTTATATCAAAGGTATCATCAAGACTAGCTCTTTCCTTGAAAGTTAAAATTCAACTATAGCACTAAACCTCCTTTTGCTTTGATCTGCCAGGGACAGCGATGAAGTTGTCAGAGACAGGCACTTAAAGGGGAAGCATAGAAAGAGGGGCCTGCAGTCCTTACAGTGAGAAGACCGCCAGAAAGACTACGTTGCTGTGCGGAGATGTTCGAACAAATATCTGTGCAAGCATGCCACGAGCCCCCAAAGTGTGAACTGTGCGTGCCGTTAACAACAGGGATGCTTTCACCAGGCCCTTTAGTTATACTCCATTGCTTGTTATGTTTAGAATAAGTATATTGTCTGGCTGCTATTGGTATTGGTGAAAGCATGTTTGAGCGTTTTATTCATGCCCAAGTAAAGGTGCTCTGAACTGGATATTGTTCAGTTGTTATGAAAATGTTTGCTTTCTTCCATTGCTGGCAAATTGAAGCTCCTACCCCTTTTAAAACAAACAAATTTTCATCTTACCCTGTGCAATAAGTAGACTGGAAACATATTCGCATGACTAACTTACTGCATGTCATGTTGATCTAGTATGATATCTGAACGTCCCATCTACATCTTGACTATGCACTGAGTAAAAAACTTGAAGCTTGCGCTTCAGGTGCATGACGCAAGCAAAATAGATGTACAAATGTTTTCAAGCACAAGTCGCAGGAAACAACTAAATTATCACGCTGACCCACGGCATAACCTAGACCTGACCCCCATTGTGGTATCAACGTGCTCGTAACACAGCATTTTCACTTAGCCAGGGAGCGTATGCTTTGTTAAAGAGATGAAATACGCTTCAGTTGGTCCAACTCCTGTCAATAGTAGCGTAAAGGAAGTGTGCAGGCCTTTGATCTGACCTTCGCCGTTCCTTTCAGTACTTATTGTTGTTTCTTTGAAGCTGAACCCACTAACTCTTCCTGTTTACGCAAGTATTTCCAAATTAGGCGCTTAATTCCGGTGAGAGCTTCGTGAGACCTGTGCCCCCGGCCTTCCAGCCCAAGGCGCCCGGCTGGGATGCCGGTCAAATTAATGAAAAGTAAGCTTTGGAACTGATATTATGACCTGTTCGGGGAAGAAATAGTCTTGTTATGATCCAACCAAAAACATTTGAGGGTTTGTGGTCTTAAAACCGTCTCAAAACGCTAAGCAAACTGTGGTAGGCATGTGTCAGCCGTTAATCACAACGTGCTGAGCACACTTGTGACGTCATCAGTCGAGAACCGCGGAATTCGGCCGGACGGTTACACCTTCTGTTCTAATGCCTTGCGAGGGTGTTCAACCAAAGTGCGCGCAGCCAATCGCAGTGTAGGGTCCTCCCGGTTTCAGGACTCAAACCAATGGAGGTCGCGAACGTTTTGTCGTCTCTTCGTGCATAACTCGCAGACCACGGACGCAGTGCTGCGAGCGACCCTCTTGAAGTGATGTTGATGCTCGCCGGTCGGCGGTGGTCGCGCTCAGAACTTGGACAGATCGGCTAAAATATGGTCACATCGGCCGCAGTAAATACTGGGAGCTTTCGCAGAGTGTCCCATGACTTATCACGGATGTAAGCCACGATCTTGGGCCGTAGTGTTGCTCGTTCAGACAGAACTCTTTCGTAAGCCTGCAATGGCGACAACTGGTCAAGGGAAATCAGCCGACATATACGATACGAGAGCTCCTGTTTTCCGTAGTTCAACATGATTTGTGTCAGTGCGAGCGCAAGATACCGCTGGGTCGATCATTGAATGACAAGATGCTTTGTATGCCTAAGCGTAGGGCATAGTGGTTTGCTTCAATGTCAGCTCAAACCAATCGGTCCTGGGAATACCCAGCACTGGGTTCATTGTCTGCGTACGTTTCACATTCGTGCCTCACACTAAACCGCATGTCACGCCTATGGAGTCGCGCGCAAGCACGCACGCACGCACGCACGCTCATGGCTGCTCGAACGCGGCGACCGTCCCCTGGGGCGATATTGGACGGGACTGTCGACGCCTAGATCGCCCTGATCTCGCCACCTTTGTCTCCGGGCTGATAACGCCCGTCCTCCGGAACTGAGGCCTCCGTCGGGCCTGACGAAGACGCGCCAAAGACGTTGAGCTGAAGCGCCTCCCGCTCCGAGATCCGATTCTGAGACTGCAATGATGGCGAGCATGAAAACAGGGCGAATAACTCAAGTCACACCTCGCTTATGAGATTCAATGAAGATATAAAATACGAGATGTCACTTTTTTAAATTTGGAATCGTGTACCTTAAAGCAGAAACCGCGATGGTTTTTCAGTTCAACCCCAAAAATCTAGATAGTTTAGTTATTAGTTGTTGGTATATATATATATATATATATATATATATATATATATATATATATATATATATAATATCTTGAAAACTTTCTTGTACCTACAACCTCTTGAGTTATGTCGTGTTCATGCAGCGTGCGGGTTTGTTCCACTTCCAGGGATTCGTTCGGAAAAAACGTCAACAAGTCATCACTGATCAAACGACCGCGGGAGACTAAAGGGGCTGGCGTGAATTGAAACTCAAGATTACGTTCCGGGTGTCGTGCGTGCGTGTATAAGCTCACCGTCCCATTTCCCAGTGAGCCTCAATCAAAGGCGACTGTACGTTCATCTAATTAGCTAAAGTTGGTGCTTTTTAGCTCTTCGTCTGGATTAAGCCAGGTTGCGGGTACACATTTCCAGGGCATGGGGTAAGAAACCGTCCTGACGTCAATATGCGCAGTTTGGGAAAGGAGAGTAATCCAGTTCACACCCGTCACTCCCAGCCATGTTTTGTTCGAGATGCTGGACACGAGCGCTGAAGTGTCTCAAGAAGTCATTATTGGTTTTCCTAAAATGCTGCATTTTACTTATGGAAAAACAATAAACGCAACCGACGTGCGAACAGCTGGTCAATGATAGGTTGGCGTTATGACAACAAATATACCAGAGGTTGAAGTCAAACACCTATCAACCAATCATACCCCCTAAGCAGCAAAGCATTTCATTCAATCATTTTTTAATTTTTTTTGTCGGGTAACACAAAACATAAAAAACACAAAACAAAATACCGTGATTTACTGATCGGTTGCCAACATTGGTTCATGTTGATGTCAAATGGCAGCCTATCATTGCTGGCTTTTTTTTGACCGCCTGTTTCAACGTGGAGCGCGTATGGTGTTGTGTCGTAATACCATGCAATATTTTGGAAAAACCAGAGATGGCACCTTGAGTAGAACATCGTAACCATCATGGTAAACACTATTTTCAGTCCCCACACTTGTGGCTCGAGTACACTGATTATCACCTGGCACAATTTTTGGTAAAAGCCATACAAGGTACTGTACTGGTGGAGCAAAACGAACAAAATAGGGGGGGGGGGGGGTGAGCAGTTTCTCAATCCGGTAAACTATTGTTCTCTCACATGTAGAATTCACAAAACAGGATAGGCGAACAAAATGGTAAAATGAGCACCGTTTCTCAAGTTAGTGAACTATTGCTCTTTCACGTGCAGGATTCACAAAACACACACGCACACACACACACACACACACGTAGGGCAGACGGATCATTAAACATTGTGTTGGCTCCAATAGCACATGGGGCATATAAAACAAAACAGCTCATTTACTGCTTGGAGGCCATCAATGGTTGATGTTGATGTTGCTTGACAACCTCCGAGTGGTCTTTCACAAGCTGTTCCAACGTGTGATGCTAATGTTGCGCGATAATGATAATGAAATATTTTTGGAAGCTAGTCATTGTATATTGAACGGAACATTATGAACATCATGGTTAATGTCGCGCCCGATTTCCAATCCGCGCCTTTTGTTCAAGTACAATGATAGCCAACCAGCACAATTTATAGTGAATTTAGTCATATTCACCTGTGCTCACAAACAAGGATGAAATAGCAATATTTGTGCACATAACTCAATCCAGCAGGCTAATGTGTCGTTTACTGTGATGGCAAAAGCAGAACGCAATGATTTCTGAACTCCTTTGGTCATGATTTACAATATTAGCTGTCGATAGCTCCAGCTACAGCAGCTCAGTTTTTCAGCTCGTTTTTTACTTGCAGGGGTTTACAAAAGCACTGCGTAGGCGTAGGCATCGAGAAAGATATTGGTTCCAATAACATGAAACAGGTAAAAACAATACGTTCTACTGCTTCATAGCTAACATGCTACCAATCAAGGCTATCTAACGAGGTAGAACCGTCCGGTCCGAAAAAGCGGCAACATCGAGCTTGCGTGAGAATAGAGGTAGTTTGGAAGCAAAGTCTGCATGACGTCAAGTGTACCATATTTCATGACGTCAGTGGCACGAAAGCCTCTCAATTAGCCAGCTGACTTCTACACAACCCATTAATCTGAATGGTGAGTATGTTTTGGTGGTGTGCGGCTGGCGGTTTCTGGTTGGAATGAGAAGAATTATCTGTTATTTCGCTATTCGCACACATTTCTGGAATGGATGGTGAGTCCCGGAACAGTTAAGCCTCATCACAATGTGCGATTTTTGCATGCATGATTGTATAACACGGGATTATATGTCATGCGGCGTTTGTGGTGTGTTGCATTCCATGACCAGGTTTGTCCAAGGCTGACTTGTCGTTAGATAGCCTTAAGCTTGCCTGTGCCCTTTGTGCCTGGTGGCAGGGCTCAACAACTGAACTTGCAGAATTTGTTCTGCCTATAGGTATGATTATATGAACATTTGCATTATCAATTTGTGACAGCTCCCACTCTGGTCATCGCAGTGATGGTGTAAGGTAAGTGCAGTAAAACCCTATGATATGGGCCTTATGATCCTGCAATCAACAATGTTTTGTACTTCAGGGCTTGCATAGTTTCGCTTATGCGTATATTTGCATTTGCATATATTTTTACCACTTCTAACACCCAATCAGATGAATAATTAATATGGTGTGTTTTTAATAATCAATATGGTGGTTGTGGTGTGCATATTTGTAACAATCATTATGCGTACCTAAAAGCATGCATACACATGCATAACCAAATGTTCACAGGTCGAGCATTTTAAATGCTACCATTCGTTCAAAACAAATTGCACAGGAAATCTCCCGTACAAGTCGTAGTCAGGACAAGTGGTGATAACCCACGGATATGAAATGCTAAGCAACCGCGCTACGTGATGCGCTACAAACGCCGCATGACGTCTAACCCCGAGTTATGCATACCCCCCACCCCCGGAAAATATAAAATTATAATCAGGGTAACCTGTTTCAAGATTAAATCCCCTTCAAAAATAATGTTTGCATGACAAAACCGTGGACCATTCATTCAGAGCCCAACAGGAAACCACCAACCGCACGCCACCAAAACATTCTCACCATTCAAACTAATATCTTGTTCAGCAGTCAGCTGGCTAATTGGGGGTCTTCCGTGCCACTGACGTCATCAAATGTGGTGTACATGACGTCGTGCAGGCTTTGTGTCCAGACTTCCTCTTTCCCACGCAGCTCGATGCTGCCACTATTTGAAAGCGTGAAACGGTACGGGTGACACGCCTCTGCTACCGAATGGCGTGAGTCAAACAGCATTCACAGCGTCAGATTGTTATCTTTGAATAGATAAGTCGACACCAGCCACACTGCCATTCTAACATAATTATTATGCAATATATTGGGGAAACAAGCCATCACATGTTGAGAAGGGCTTCATTGCGTGTTAAAATGCGTCGTGCCCAATGCACACGCAGCGTGCGAAGTCCAACAACCATCCAGAAGAACCATAAACTTAACAATGATGAGCGCCATCGCGCGCAGGGTAAAATCGTCCGAGGCATCAGAAGTACAGTGCAGTGCTGATCTGAAATGTTGACCGTGCAATTCGAGCTAGAAAATAACTAAAATACGTTTGCAAATGACATTCTGTTGGTGATGCGGCTCCGTTCCCCAATGCCAACTGTATTAATGACTTCCCACGAGTTTTGCCAGACCACGTTTTTTGAAATATTTCAAAGCCCGGACACTCCCTTGATGTATCATATATCATAAGTATATGCTTAAAACACACAAATATACAGCAATATACTCAGAAAAGAACAAGGAACGTGACTATCTGGGTTTTGTGTCACCACGAGGCAGAGCCCGTCATGCATGATGTTTTAAAACTACAAAGTGGTATGCTCTAGAAAATGCGACCCTCCACCTGTCGTAATGCACGTTTAATTATTTGCCTAGGAAAATACAAATCAGTACCAACAGCAAAATATATTGAAAACCAATGCACTTATGGCTTCCGCCAATCTCTACTTCCATTACTTTCGAAACGTCGGGAGGGGTTGCATCGATCCCTGACGTTCTGTGTTTTGCAAAAAAGACTAATCAGGGCGGGCGTTAATGTTCCTGACGTGCAAGGCTCATTGTATTTAATTTATTCCTACTTTGTATGGTTTGTCGCATTTCGAGTGTTAATGGAACGGTTCTGATAGATTTGGCTTCAGGTGGCAATTTTGGCTGTGCCGATTTCCTCGGCGACAGAAAAGGCACTATTTACCCCAGCTGAGCGACCAACGAACATGGTAGAGGCGAATTCATTTTCGTCGGCCAATATTCCGCCATCGCAGACCGACGATGCCGATGCAGATGTGCGCGGCTCAATTAGCTCACAAAGGGACGTCATTTCACGGCCGGCCGACTGTGGGTCTTGATGCCCTGCTATTTCGGTCCGCTGGATGGCGCCACTAACTGCAATCTGTGATGGACTTAAGCCGGCTGTCGAACGTCCGGAGTGAATAAATCTCGCGGCTTGATGACCACTGATCGATACTGATTGGGCGTCAAATGCCAAGAATTGTCTCTTCTGCCCGGGTCGGATCTGTTGTGCGTCGTATGCCGACACCTGTAGTGAAACTGAACGCAATGTGAGAGATTTCGTCTTGCATATGTCTTAAGCATGATCTTACGCAATGCAGGTGTTGGTGGTAACGCAATTAATCGAGTGTATTAGACGTCAGACTAGGAGAGGACTTGGTCGGAATCGAGCCGCCACTGACCAAAATTTGGAGCTGGGTGGGAAACTCCCCGTGTCAGCCAGGGTAAACACATTGTATTAAACCACACAAACATACAACGCGAACCCCCATCTGCATGCGGGGTTATGTTAATGCCGTGTTTTTATTGTTGCATTTGAAACCATCTAAGCCAGCGCATTCCCCAAATCAATGACGCACAATAAGCTCCAAGTTGGGCCCCTTATGTCACGCACAGGTAGCTCCAGAGGCGATTTCGCAGAGGCATGTCGGTACGAATCACCGGTTATTCAAGGCGAACGTACCGTCCACGGGTTTTTTATTCATCCTGCCGGTGTTTGCTGGAGCGGGTCAGAAGTGATCTGTTGCATCAAGGACGACCACGTGTAGATTATACGTGATGCTTGCGAAGCGTCGGATCGGATCAAGCAGTATAATTAGCTCTTCGCGTTAGCATGCTACACTTGTGGAAAAATATAGTAGTTCTAGAACATCCCATGAAAAACTTTATCAGTACTGGAGTGCATTCAAGTGACAGCTATCAAATACAGCAACAGCAAAACTACTTTTGGCCATGGCGCCCTCAGGCACCTATGTTGAGAGAAATATAGCGGGCATTGGTGCTGTGCGTGCATTCTTATGTATGTTTTATATGTTCAAATGTGCATATTTGAAAGTGCCCCTGAAAAAATGGCCTAATAAATGAACTGAGGATGCTGATTTCAGTAGTGCTTTTGTGTTCAACCTTTGAAAAATAAGGTGTTGGTGGGTGCTAAATGGCCTAAGTTTGGTGACAGGTCATACGCTGGAGCATGGTGTCTGTATCCGCCCGTGCCATCATGGTGTCTAAGCAGAGCCAAAAAATGGAGGCATCGCCACCGGCTTTGGCGGGAGATTCAGAATATATTCAGACTTAACACCTTGCTTACATATTTGCCACAGCTTGAAGGCCGGTTGGTTGCCTCAGGAAGCAACTTCCAACATGTAGATTGAGCTGGTGTCTCATGAAAAGCAATCCACATCATATGTGCTCACATAGTGTCTTGATTCCTCCATGGCGTGCATTATTTGGTAAGGTTTGTTTTTGTTCAATATGGATGCACAGAGCACATCATATCAACACAGTAATGGAGTGTTTATTGTGTATAGAGGCAAGGGGTCTGTCACACTTGATTTTTCAGCGGCATCGATCAAAGGAGATCCTTGAAACTATTCTCTTTTTGCTGTTGATATAGGCTTATTGGTGCACAGCAAGGAGGTAGGTTTAAGTTCCCAAAAAGGTTGAGGTATGTAGACTAATCTTGGATGTAAAACCACCAGCTGCACGTTACAGATCTCGCTGCAAATCATATTAAGGAGACAGACGGCTCAGGTCATTTAGATTTTGAGGTAGACAGGCGTATGCTGTTTTTACTCCTGACATTGAAAACCACTGGGCGGAGAAAAATTTATCTTTACTACACAGTGCACATTTGTAAGCCTACCACTGGCACACGAACGGCTCATGCGCACTGACCGATATTATGTGTAGGTGATTGAACAAATATATTCGCGTTACGTGTCGTTCAGTTCCACCAACCACGTGGTATTACAAAATGTGTTTGTGCCTGTCCTGCGCGCTCCATCGACATTTGTGAGACTCATGTGACAAAAGTGAGCTAAAGCACCAGCTACCTGATCGAGCTTTTTAAAGGCAGAATCAGGTCAGCATATTTCTTAATCGCACGGTCAGACTGAGCAGGTGGATATGGGGTTCAAGTCGTAAAAAGATGGTGATCATGGGACATTCCATGAACAGGAGAAAAAAATGCAAGAATCGTAGTGCTCACACGAACTACCAGACGCCAAGCAAGGTGAAGCAGAACTGCACAATTGACTTGAGCAGAGTAGGGAATTACGGGGAACAAAGGCAGGGCAGGAACAATGGCGAAACGAGAGGGCAGGAGCCGGCGACGGCGGGCGTACAAAAATCAATGACGGCGGGCGTCGCCGGTCGGTCTTCCCCGGGCGACGGGTCCGGCGGGGGCCACAAATCACGGGCGGAGAGCGTCGGCCGGCCGGCTTCCCCCCGGGCCGTTCAGCGCGCCTGTCGTCGGGAGCGTGGCTAATTGCGGGACGTCCTCGATAACGACCTCAGGGATGCCCGCCCCCCGGGCGGACTGCGGCTGAGGCTCATGTTCCCTCCCTCCTTTCCCCAGCCGGGATGCGGCTGAGGCTCATGTTCCTTCACTCCCCAGCCAGCATGCGCGAGGTCAACAAGACATCTCACGCACCGAAACTCAGCCTGCAGTTTTTCTCAGAGCTTGTGGTACCGAGTGCTTCTTCTTTATTACTATGTTCTTGCTTCAATACACTTTCACTAGTGAAAGTATAGTCCAAGTTCACGACTCCTGATATGGAACTGCTGTTTTGTAGCTAGGTTCGACAAAACCAGAACATTGAAGAAATGATCTAGATGCTTTCTTTTTTGACTTCATCGGGTGCTGTCATCCCATTTGCCGTACTTTTGAGCGTGCAGCTGATAAGCTGGATTTGCTGTTTTCACATGAGGTTGAACCTGTTTTTTGTTGTCTCGAGCCCAAGTAAACCTTGTACTGCGTCGCTACACATGTTGTTTTTGTTGTGCTAAGGTTCAGACAGCTATTACACCGGGTTCAGTCTTTGTGAGGCATTTAGAGAGCTGAACAAAAAGAACTGCAAATTCCTACTAGACATGTGTCCGGTCCCCATTTTTGACTCCCAAATCTCACTGGTTTCTTCGACAAAGCAAAAGCTAAAAGCCTGGATCCCGGTTCCCCGTGATGCTCGCGACAAAACAGCACTCCGGACCCTGGTGCTCATATGTTCTTTCCGCAAAGCCAAACCCTGGATCATGGTTTCCGCTGGTTCTTTAGCTGAAAACATGAATGTCTCCTGGTTTTCACTGGTCCCTTTGAGAGCACTGGTACTGATACTGATACTGAGATACCGAACATCACTGCTTTGCCATCATTACAAAACCCATATTCCTGGTTGTCAACACAGAGTCATGTAGAACTCACACAGGATAACCCACGTATTTTTGCGCTCAATGTTTAAAAGACACGCACCGCAGCCCAATCAAGTAGTCAGCATGCCATTATCCTAACTAACAAATAGCACCACCACCACTAAGGCAGCTTCGCTGTTTGTTAAAGGTCATTGCCTGTTGCTGAGAACCGGGTGCCTGACAACCGAAACTATCACTGAGGATAACCCAGATGTTTCTGCTCTCAAAACAGCTAAATGAAGTGTTCATCATTGGCATGGGGTTTTGGGCTGAAATAGCCATCTTGAGCACCATTCGGTGCAAGTCACAGCCCTTCCCTTTTTGACGCTTAGCCCTACTAGTTTCTGCGCTACACGCCAGCGAAGATGTGCAGACTTTTATTGGTAGGCTATTTCAAGGTCACCCAGGTATTCATGACGTCATAATACTGGCTTTCAAATTCTGACATTTCATTAGCGATGCGTCGAACAAGGCCAAGAAAATTATGATCATCGAGTCATTGATGTCTGGCATTCACGGCACCATTTCCAGATATAACGGCCTGTCAATTGACTCACAAGCAATACTGTACATGGTACAATAACGCAATCAAACGATGACGTAATGAGCAGCACATTAAATGAATAGTTTGCTGTCTTGAGTGTTCTTGTTCACTTAAGAGTATACCAAGAGTCATAAGTGAGCTCATTTTATCACATGTGATGATTCATTTGATATCTTCAAATGTGGAGCATTCCCTTCAAAGGGAATGCTCCACATTTGGTTACACACTACACTCCTATCAAACAGTCACCATATCCTGATACCTCCCACTACATTTAGAACAGTTTTACTGTTAGTACAGGGACATAACGCAAGATTTGTCAATGAGTGCTTGAAAGCTGAAGCCATGTCCTCGCTGTTCTATGATAGCAGGGGTGTATTAGAAATGCGATACAGCTCGCCAACCACATTAGGATGTGGCGATGCCCACTAGATTTCAAGGTAGTAGAAACACTGCTGGAATTCCTAGTACCCAACCATCAGGGTGTCCTAAATGCTTTCCGAGCTGTGGCCGTTGGAGTTGCAAGATTTTTTTGAAAAAAGGCGTTGTGTTTTCCGTCTGAGAGGAGTGCTGGAGCTGGGCGAAGGTAAAAAGCGTCCACTTTCCCACAGACGTGGGAGACTCATATTAACGCCTGTCCGTCATGGAAAGGGACATGGGGCACTGCAACGCTCGCATTATTCGAAGTTCTACTGAAAGGGAGTGTTCCAGATTTACATGGGATTTTGAACCAATATAGCCATCGTGACGACCTTTTGGTGCTGTTCACAGTCCTGCCCTTCTTAAAACCTGCATTCATGGCGCCATAATGACGCCATTTAATTCCTGTCATTCCACAGGCCTATGCGGCGATCAAGCCCAATAAAAACATAATTGTCGAGGTGTTTATACCTGGCGTTCGTAAGCGTGATTTCCAGACATAACGGTAAGATGGTATATGACGGTACGATAGATATATGCAAGGCAAGATAACGAAATTGTACCATGACACTCTAAGGAGCATATTGATTAAACCGAGAATTGTGCTGTCTAGAGCAGTCTTTTCCACCTAAAAAGTAAACCGACAGATATAAGTGAGCTTGTTTTATCCTATCTGATGCTGGCACCAATACCTTCAAGTGTGAAGCATTGCCTCTAACATACTCTTTCATGAAACGTTGATAACGATCAAATTGCGTGCATTACAGCACTGAAGTAGGGATTGCTGTTTTTTTGCGGCCTAGACCTTTTCAGCATTGCCGTGTGGGGAGGCAGCTGGTGGGTACTTTGTGGGCTCATTCCTATGCGTCCCATTTCTTGAAGGGTCATTTTAGTTCAGTTTTCAATAAGGTCCTCGTTCTTGCTGCGTGGCCTCCTCAGCCTAAAAAATCATCGCTCATTAACTGTCCACAGCGCCATGTCATCTCGTTAACACAGAAGCAGTAGATGCACGACATCGGGTCCGTCGTCTCCACTGCCAGCTTCAGCACCTGGAGCTGGCAGCACCTGCATCAACCACGGCATGGTTGATGCAGGCATCGAGCTGAAAGCCACGCATCAATATTTTCAGCTTGCTGTTTGAAGGCCTTCATGACACGCTGGGGAAATGCACAAGCCTTGCGGTTAATGGAACGTAGTGCGACAGCCTCGGCAACACCTTCCAGTCCCTCCATCGACTCTTGGCCAGTCGATACAGGCTGTACGGCTGAACTGAGCGACTGGGTTGCTTTTACTGAAGATGCCCTGGTCTGGACGTGCTGCAGGTCCCGAGAATGCCGCGGGGGCCGGCACACCTCACTACAGTAGGCAAGTGATCCCCGACGTCAGTTCAGACGGTTAGTTCGGTGCTGGGCCTGCATCTGCGCCATTCGTCTCTCTATTCGCAAACGTCGGACGGGCTTGCTCGCGTCCGGTAATTTAGGGTTGGAGGATGAGAGAAGCTCCCACATTAAAATGTGCAGCGCAAGCTGCCTGATATGTAGTTATCCTAATCTTCTGATCTGATGTACCCAAACAGTGCGTAGTTTTTTACACACGTCATATTTGCTACATAACCAACATATGCACCAGAGGCATAGCCAAGCCTCCCCCCCCCGCCCCTCCTCTCTGTGTGGACTTACCAGGTCCCACATCATCTATTTTAGAAATGTAGATAATTTGTGACAGGAAATTAATATCCAAGTAATCGATGGACGTAATCATATTAACAATAAGCGAACCAAGCGCTGCCATGTGCAATGAAATGCACTGGCATGATGTGCACTGATGTGTGCTGATCTTGAATGTAGCTCACAGTAGATGCTCCGAGCTGCATTGATGATCAGTGTCACAAGACGCGTCGGATAGTGGGGCCATTTTGGAGCTTCACTGAACGAACTGTGATATCCCAAGTCGTCAAATTAATATCAAGGTTTCAGATTCCTGAAACGAACGAGTCCGAGTTGCATTATTCTTATTAACCTGGAACTGACACAGACTGAGGCTAGGTGCTCAAACAGTGATGAGTGCAATTTCCTACTTAGGTATGATAGTACCCTCAAAGGTAAAGTTAAAATGAAGTTTGCAGAGAACTGAAATTCGAGTCTGGGTGAAATTTTCAGAGCACCTAAGCCTACATGTTTAATCTGGTCTGGAGGGCTTTATCCTAGCATAAATAAGGAACGCAGAGTTGGATCACAAATGTTCATGGACCAAAGTCTTTTAAAGTCAATTCTTTCCATGTATCAATCACAGGAATAATATTACGCCTTCTCAAAAACCAAAGGCCATGGTAAACTTGTCCCCCGCATTTTTACGCTTTGATAAGTCAACACTTCTTTGATTTCGTGTGACGGTAAGTGATGTGAAGGTGTCGGTGCATCTCTTATGCCTGTTCAATTACATTTCGCGTCAGAAATGATAACTGTGTGCTCTCGAGAGCATACATGAATGATGCCTCAGGCACACGTCCGTCTTGATGTTTTTTTTTTACCCTTTTCAGCGCTTTGAAAGTCTTTCTGATGTTTTCAACGCTGTTTTTTTAAATCCAATTCAATGGTACATTACATTGCTATATCTCCATGAAAACGCACAATGTCTTAAATTCGTATGTGTTTGTGTGTAATTGCGTGTGTCACGTGCTTAAGTGTGTGCTGTACGTGTAAGAGGGTGTGGCATGTGCAGACGCGAGTGCATAATGTTTCTGTAAGTGTGTGGTATGCCCGTGAAAGTATGTGACACCTATATTGTTCTCAGCTGCCTGATGTTCTTCAACACCAAGCGCATGTGCGTGCAGGCGAGCGACCTTGGGGTTCACGGGGTTGAGGGGGATGGGGTTGAGGGGGATGGGATTGAGGGGGCTGGGGTTGAGGGGCTCAAGTCTGAGATGGTCTCGTAATTTGTACCCAGAGCTCAACTTGTTTGACTTGAAAGCCTTCATTTGAGCATGTTCGAACCGCGGAGTGTTTTTTGAATGTTCTTTGTTTCCCATCATTTTTGTTCCTTTTCTCATGACGGCCCAAAACTTCGCGGCTCACGTGCATTTTTAGTCCCTCACCCGAAATGTATGGGACCATTCTCCTAGTCCGTCCACCTTCCCGCGGCTCCGTGCGACTGAATATATGCCCAAGATGAGCGTGTAGCTTCCTCAATATTTTCCAGTGGCCAAACTTGTATGATATATTTTCTTTTTGTTTCTTAGAACCAGAAGCAGACAAGTCAAAGCCTTATAATCAGACCAAATCACGAGGTAAAACAACAAACCATTACCATAATTGTCTACCCTGCAGCCATGTTTTCCAGGCTCTGGCCAGGTGCCGCTGGCGGGAGGGGGGGTGAGGTCCGGCTGGCTGGTGGCGGGCGTGCGTTCCCGCTGGATGGTGGCGGGGTGTGGTCCAGCTGGCTGGTGGCGGATGTGTGGTCCCGCTGGATGGTGGCGGGGTGTGGTCCAGCTGGCTGGTGGCGGACGTGTGGTCCCGCTGGCCGGTGGCGGGGTGTGGTCCAGCTGGCTGGTGTCGGGCGTGTGGTTCGGCTGGCTGGGGCATGTGGTCCAGCTGGCTGGGGCATGTGGTCCGGCTGGATGGGGCATGTGGTCCGGCTGGCTGGGGCATGTGGTCCGGCTGGCTGGTGTCGGGCGTGTGGTTCGGCTGGCTGGGGCATGTGGTCCTGTGGCTGGGGCATGTGGTCTGGCTGGCTGGTGGCGGGCGTGTGGTCCCGCTGGCTGGGGCATGTGGTCCGGCTGGCTGGTGGCGGGCGTGTGGTCTCGCTGGCCGGTGGCGAGCGTGTGCTCCCGCTGGCCGGTGGCGGGCGTGTGGTCCGGCTGGCTGGGGCATGTGGTCTGGCTGGCTGGTGGCGGGCTGTGGTCCGGCTGGCTGGGGCATGTGGTCCGGCTGGCTGGGGCATGTGGTCTGGCTGGCTGGTGGCGGGCGTGTGGCCGCTGGCTGGTGGGGCATGTGGTCCGGCTGGCTGGTGGCGGGCTGTGGTCCCGCTGGCTGGGGCATGTGGTCCGGCTGGCTGGTGGCGGGCGTGTGGTCCCGCTGGCTGGGGCATGTGGTCCGGCTGGCTGGCGGCGGGCGTGTGGTCCCGCTGGCTGCCGGGTGCTGAGCGGCGAGCGATCGATCACGGTGACTCGCCTCGCCCCGGCGCATCAGCACAAAGCCCGTCACGGCCGCGATAATGAACCGAGCCGCGCGACCGACCCGCGGAGACGTTCACTCCACCAGTGTCAATGCCGGCCCTCATCGGTCACCGGTCACGCCCAGCGGATGTGGTACATGCGTCATCCCGTATTAGTCCATTGTCATGGGTGTAAGTTTGTGTTTGATTGCGGGCCATAACTTGTCTTCCCCGCCAATAACTTTGCCTGGTGGCACCACGACAGTTGTGGAAACGACTTTGGAAAACACTGCTAGCAGACAGCTCCTTCAAACGAATATGCGCCTGGTCTGTGATCGTCGGAAGTCATTGATCAGTGCCAATGTTTCATCTATTCAGCTTAATGATATCTGAATATGCTGATTAGAAGACGCCTGTCGATTTTGCGATAGACGAGTAACTGACTGTTTTGGATGATGCCTCAATGTTTTGGCTGATTTCAGTTAACAGGACCGTCTTGTGGAAAATTCGGCCAAACCATCTCACTCGTATTTGTGCGCCGATCAAAGCCAAGAAAAAATATACTTGTCGAGGACGTTCATATCCGGCGTTCGTGAGCGCCATTTCCAGATTAACGGTCGTCAGTTGGCTCTCAATCAGTGTTGTGCAATAGAGCTGCCAGCTTTGAACCTGCAGGCCCACAACATGCGGGCTTAAAAAGCCCGCAGAGCTTTTGGCGGATATTTCTGACAAAGTTGCGGGTAGAAGCGGACTTTCAAAACTAAAACTATTCAGCTTAAGTTATTTGCAACACAAAGACACAATTAATGATCTATTTATTAGACAAAACTGCCTCTCAAGCAAAAAGCAAATTTGGAACATATGTGACAACAAAGCAACAACATATTTGATGTTAAGGCTTTCTAGATACCAAACACGCTCTTTCATAAATCAATTTGTCATGGCACATTCATTAACGCTGTCAGTAGAACATCATGGCTTAAGCCCTGTAGTCTGTACAGCTGCTACTTATTGTAAATCACCAACACAAAACACATTCTGAGTGATTGAGATCCCCACACCTAACAAAAGGGCAAGTCTTATCTTAGTCAAGAGTCTTATCAAGAAGTAGTAGCAGGTAAGGCTAAGCACCATGTATTGAATACAATATACATCATGAGAGCGGCAAATCTGACAAATTCAAGCGCTCGTGTCAAGTTCAAACAACAAGTACCACCCAACAGGCCCTGCTTAAACTGAATGGAAAGGAGGGGCTTGCATTCGAGTTAAACGCGTGCCAGCGTCAGCCAAATTCAAAATACCTAATCCCCAAACCAGTATTCTGTTGCTCAGAACTTAGCTGCAGACTATGACCTGAAAGAACAGTAATATCTGCTGAGTACATTCTGAGCCTTATGGCTTTGCCCACGGTTCGTTTAGCCACTTGGACAATGGTGCACCATGCCGCAGCACCGAAGGACGATTGTGGCGCGCATAGGCCGGCTTCGGCGCAGCCAAAAGCACGGCTCAGGCTGGTAGACGTTGTCAGCTGCTTACGAGGCTTGCACCTATCGATGTAAGGCATCGAAGTAGTTTTTCTCTCCAACGTTGCTATATATTTCATCCTTATGTGTTCATGTGAAATCAGCTGTTTTAGCCACAGACCTTATGACGTAACCATGGAGGAGCGGCGTAACGAAGTAGTGAATAATCCAAAGCTCCGTGTTTACATCAGGTTTAATAGAAATATCCTTGAATGCCCGAGCACGGGTAAGATGCGTAGGCGTCTCCAATTCCAATCGCACAAGATTTTTGGTATTTGTGTCTCGGTGCCGTCCAACAACGACGTTTGCATGGCGTACCAACGGGATTGTATTTGCTGGTTATTATTCACATTTAATCAGCTGTTCACCGACAAAGCGTTTAGCGTCAGCTCATTTTTAGCGCACCATATCGCTGTAACAGCAACACTGGACAACAACATGCCTGCCATGAGGCGTGAAGCTTTATGGCTTCTGGGATTGAATGGCATTGCAGTTACACTCACGGAAAATTTATTTCAAGTATAAAATGAATCAAGCTTTGGTAACATCTTCTCAGTAAGATTCAAAGCTTGGCGTAAGTACGCAAGCAAGCGTACTCGGCGTCGTTCAGCCACTGTTGGCGATACCGTGTATGCAATGGTAAGCGTCGTTATTGAGGGGCGTGGTTGCAGTTCAGCAATGTTTTAGTCGTATGTTTCTGTGAATACATTTGTGTGGCCTTTGAATTGTTTTTGTGAATATAGCACTTGTCTTTTTGAAATACCAGCCCTCTTCAAGCCATGGATGTTCCATTTCGTCTTCACGAAAGGCATTTATATGTGTATCGTAAGGACATAAAAGGGGTCACATGAACAAATGCAAAAATGCAAATTAAATGAAGAGTTATGTCTTCCAGATTAACGCTTGTCATATTTTGCTGCTTTCAAGGTATTAGCCATTACATTAGTTTGAGTGGCCCTCTGAGGATTGTTTTGGACATTAAGAACTTGATAGCTTTGACGATGATTGATGCGTTTTTGTTTGCAATTCTGAGTTCTTAAGTTTCCTTGCTAGCGAAATTTCTGACCCATGAGTAAGTAAAATGTGACAGACTAACTTGAACTGCTGCTTCGAAAACGGGCACTAAAGCAATAAATATTGGTGTACTTCTTACAGCTTCTTAGTTGAGGTAAAACAGTATGAGCTTATGTACAAGCATATGCGCCAGGAATAAAGATTAATATTTTTCAGTGCTAGTTTTGAAAAACACTAAGCTGAAACAGTAGAAAGCATTGCAAAAATTTTAGAGCTCTTAGTTTTGGGACTCAACTCATGCTAAAATTTTGGATATTTCCTAGGAATAAAAGCAATGTTTGCGGGCCTGTGCGGTTTTTCTTTTTAAAAAACTGCCCTGAGGGGCGGTTCAGTTTTCAAAATTTTGGTGCAGGGCGGGCGCGGGGTTTTGAAGCCCAAAAAACTGCCAGCACTTTTGTGCAAGGTAGAGTGACATAATCAAACCAATAAAATACCAATACAATAACAAAATATACCAATATAATAATAACCAATAAAATATTGCGAGGGTTTGGTAGGTTGCCCTGCAATCACAAATAACGCGCGGCTCTGAACGCATCCTTGTGTTTATGTACGTAACGTGTCGCGGTGTTTTTTCAGTGCGATGGATATACAATGATAAGCGCGGTGGTACAAAAACGCATACTTCTCTTAGAATGCGCGGTTTAGTGGTGCATTACAGAGCGTTGAAAGCTGCTTTTTCCGCGCGCATCCGGATGGCCTCGGATTGTTTTATGACCCACTCAGCGGGCCACAACAGTCAGATTGTAGCCGGATTTGCAGCAGGCCGACAGCCACACGTCAGCTGTATTGTTCGGAGCCGGCGTAGGCCGCGTCAGCAGCGAACGCCGCCGGAAAAGTAGCGCGAGCGTCAGCTGACGTATGAATAGCGCCGAATGTCAATAGGAAACAGGCTGCCTGGATCCCTCTCCCTTCCAACGTAATGGGGTTTCAGGAGGTAAGGAAAGAGTTGAGCCTTTCATCCCTTGTCTCCTATCGACTGAAGGATTAGCTGATGAAAACGAGCGGCCTTGTTTTGCTACGGGGCTTCAACTTTGGAGTTCCTGTTCGAATGGTGAAGTAGGGCATAAACCTGAGGTATTATCGAAGCGAAACCTTTTAGTGAAACAGATGGATGCCATGAAGAACGACTTGAGAGCAAGCCGGGGTACGACATGGAATTTCAACGAAGCAGCACAGTTCAGATCAATGACTAGAATCGGGCATCTCCTTTCGTTTTGCCGTGTAAGGGAATGCGCTTACTAAAGCTGCTTGGACAGGCATGTAATCCTGGACATGAGAGGGGACATCAGGGCCGTGAAGGCTTTCAAATATAATGTGAAAGATTAGGTACGGTGCTGAAATTTTGGGTACCTGAGTTTACTTCATTGTTACACATGCTTTAAAAAGTTGAAGTTTTTGACGGTATGGTTCATGTTTTTTTTAATGGTCACAATCATGATCTCATGACTTCTTTGCGGTCATGCAAGCAATATTTTTCTAAAAAGAAGCAACAAGCGCGTTTTCTCTCAGGAAGTACAATTAAAACCGGCTTCTCAAACATATTTTCGTAGTTACAACTCACTAAACTTCATTAGTACTTCCGGGCTGTTTTGCAGCTGCAGGTCATTCAAGGCATAGTTAATGTTGAATTTCAAACTTTGCGTTCCGATTTGTACTTTAAGTGCCATAGGATTTAAACCTCAATGACCAAATTCTTACAGCTGCACAATGAATGTCTAACGTAGTTTTTCGCATCAGTTTTCCGTAGTTTTCCAGTGGGTCGTTTAGGCCTTCAAAAGCCGGATACGTAAATAAAATTATAAGTAGCCCTAAGGTCTTTAAACTGACATAATATATCACGGATCACATGTCTGGATGACCACTAGTACCTATGTGATAGTTTCCACGAGCTATACAGCGCTATTTTCTGTGTCGGTAAAGTGAGCTAGTCGCTGGGACAACACGAAGGGTCTATAGAACTAAATGAATACTTCAATGAAGATATAAAGAAAGCTTACTTTTCCTCCATAAGCTGGCTTTATCTTTTTGAATTTTGCATTCACCACTGCTCACTCACGCCAGTCTGATTCCATTTGACGAGAACGTTCCAATGAAGCTTTCTTGTTGGTATTTGCTGGTCTCTTTGCACCTTGCTTATTTTTATTTTATCAAGCAGTGGGTGGGCTGAGGCTCTCTTGAAGATGAAGGTGAAAAACGTCCGTGGGATGAGTAATAAAAGCACTGTTTCAACGATGAGCTACAATCAGAAGCCCGAAATATAATTAAGCAATAAACGGTGCAGTACCAGTGCAGAGCGGAGCACCTCATGTGCTGTGCCGGACTGCTGAATTCCTAAAACAAAGCAGCTATTTAGCTTCAATGCGTCACACCGCACATGACGTCACATTCTGACCAATCGCGTCACCGTTTGATGGTTGCCCTCTACTCACACCTGGGAGGAAGATTTTGTGCATTGTTTAAAAATTGATTGCGAAAAGGTGTATGCGGCATATGTGGCGTCAGTCAGTGAACATTGTGCAAGCTTAATGGCTAACCGTAGTCATTCTCGCCTCCGCATGTCGTCGTCACCTAGCACATCACGCATAAAACATATCCTGGCCGAAGAGGGCCTTGAATTTAATGCATTCATTCAAGTTCAGATAATATTTGATCTGTCCGGTCCATGAAGGATGTGGTCGTGGATGTCTCTCTTTTTAGTACGATCTGCCTACACTATGTGGAGGAACCATATGGTGACCAAAAAACACCACATAAGTGATTAGGTACGCTCGGAATCATTGTAAAAATAACTGTTGGGCCCGCCCGACTTCGTTACAATGGCCTTGGCCCTAGGCCCTGCCATCGTCATGGCCGAAGTGGCCGTCTTGCCATCAGTGCATGCGGCCACGGCGCAGGACAGATGACGTCGACTGTGGCGTCTGCTGCGCGCCCCACGCGCGAGAATGGAGCGCCTGTCCTCTCTGTGGCCATCCGTCTCCACATGTGGTGCCGCACCGCCACCGGTCATCTTCCCGCAATGCCCCGGCACATGCCTTATCGCTTTATTTACGCATGTGTGACTCGCTCGTGAGCGAGGCACGCGCCCGCGGAAAATCCGAGTCGCCGATTCGGCGTGGACGGAATCAGCGAGACGCACGATAAGCAGATGATGCCATCGAGCCAGGCGGATGCGGCAGCATTAGGCGCACCGCCGCTGGCTTGCCCGATCATCGCGTGGGGGAGGGGGGAGGGGGCGTGAGCTGGCAGAAAACATCCGGCACAATATGGACGGCTTAAAATGCGCGGACACCAGTCCCGTCGCGAATAAAAATTCTAAAATCGACAACACAAAGTGTGAAGAACAGTGCATAGGGAAACAGCGGTATTTATGCCTATGCTCAGGTTGCGAAAGCATCAGTATATGCACGAAATTGACGTATAATCGAGCCATTTACAGGGCACATTTTCATAAAATCTAGAATGAAATCGAACACTTGAAATCAAACTGTGAAGCATTGGGACGTTGCTGACATTACCAATGTTTCCTCGAACTCCGAGTCATAAACCATTCGTAAAAAGGCGAATATAATAGCCGGAACGCCCGGCGCCGTCCAGCAAACCATCTCCATGCGCGGCCCCGCTCCGCCAGCCATCTCCAGGCCCGGCGTCGCTCCGCCAGCCATCTCCATGCCCGGCGTCGTTCGGCCAGCCATTTCCATGCCCGGCGCCGCTCCGCCAGCCATCTCCATGCCCGGCGCCCTCGACCGGCCATCTCTATACCAGATGCCGCTCGGCGATTATCTCCATGCCCGACAGCGCCCGGCCAGCCTTCTCCCCGCCGGGCGCTGCTTGGCCGGAGGCATTTAGCAGCGGCTTCTTCCGCCTCCGACAGCGCCGGCCAGACGGGCGCGGCCGTCAAAAGTTTCCAGATAAACAGGTGGAGCCGTAAACATGCCATTCATCTTGCCGCCTGAAGCCGGCTCCAAAGAGATCACGGCCGTCGGTCAGAAAGGAAAAGAACCGGCATCTGAACCTGGCTAGGGCTCCGGCCCGGTTTCAGCCCAATTCATCTTCAGCTCAGCCCCAGCCCATCTTCAACCCAGCCCTGGATTGAGTTTTCATAGCTGTGAATTCGGCCGTCCTAGCTTTAGAGGACGTATGCTGTATGCAACTGGTTCACAGCTGCATCGGGGTTTGCATATATGTGACTCGACGAGAGCCCAGCCCGTGTTGTCGCCAATCAAACGCTGCGTGCGCTGACGTCTTCGGGCCTGACACATGAATAAATCAGCTGAAGAAGTGTCCGTAGCTGTAACTGATCTCTGGAACGTATGCGATGCTCAATGTTTGAAGCTTGTTGCTTGCACTTGCTTTGCATGGTTACAATTGGACCATTCAATGTGCAAAAACCGGGTAAAAATCGTTTGATTCCATAGGTGGCATCGTATACTTGTCCTTGAAATGTCTGAAATGCCCTCACAAGGCAATATGTAGTCATGAGCATATCCAATTCGCTTGTACGTTGTCACGACTGACAGCTCAAACGTAGGATTTGTCGTGGATTCTACTGGATCAAAACTAGAGGCAAATTTTCTTAGATCCAAATAGCGACATACGGCCTGGAATGTCTTTCTATTCCACCGTCAAAAGTTCCATTCTAAGCTACTACGCGTCCGCCGTATTGCACGCCGGTCGTATTACACGCCACCAGCCCGCCCGTGGCCTGGAAGGGTTGCCGGGGACCTGCAGTGTCCATGACTAGTATCTGGTCTGGAGAGGCTGCCGGACCCGTGGCGGATATCTGGTCTGAGGGGACTGCCGGGGATATGATAGGTATCTTCCTGGAGGGACTGCCGGCCACGCGACGGGTATCTGGCCTGGGGGGGCTGCCAGGGACACAACAGCGTCCGTGACGGGTATCTGGTCCGGAGGGGCTGCCGGGGGCACGACAGCGTCCGCGGCGGGTATCTGGTCCGGAGGGACTGCTGGGGGCACGACAGCGTCTGTGGCGGGTACCTGGCCTGGAAGGGCTGCCGGGGGTCGTGGCGGGCATCTGGTCTGAAGGGGCTGCCGGGGACATGACAGGTATCTAGCCTGGGAGGGCTGCCGGGGGCACGACAGCATATGTGGCGGGTATCTGGTCTGGAAGGACTGCTGGGGGTCGTGACGGGTATCTAGCCTGGGAGGGCTGCCGGGGGCACGACAGCATCTGTGGCGGGTATCTGGTCTGGAGGGGCTGCCGGGGGTCGTGACGGGTATCTAGCCTGGGAGGGCTGCCGGGGGCGCGACAGCATCTGTGGCGGGTATCTGGTCTGGAAGGGCTGCCGGGGGTCGTGACGGATATCTAGCCTGGGAGGGCTGCCGGGGGCACGACGGCATCTGTGGCGGGTATCTGGTCTGGAGGGGTTGCCGGGGGTCGTGACGGGTATCTGGCCTGGGAGGGCTGCTGGGGACGCGACAGCGTCCGCGGCGGGTATCTGGTCTGGAAGGGCTGCCGGGGGTTCCGGCCTGGAAGGGCTGCCGGGGGCACGACAGCATCTGTGACGGATGTCTGGTCTGAAGCGGCTGCCGGTGACACCATGGCGTCCGCGCGTCACGATGATTGCAGCTCCCTGACCCGTCTTGGGTCGGTGTCGGATGACACGTTTCCCTGCGGGGCGGCACCCCGCTTCCTCCAAACGGAAACCACAGGCCGAGCGTGGCACGCAGGCAAACCGTGTGAAACGTGTTTCTAAGCAGCCGGCACCCCAGGGTGTAAATGGTTAACAATGCTGCGAATTGCGAAGTGTGGAACTGGACAATGTTATGACCTGCAACGCTTAATTGCATCAATCCTATTAACCTTCTCACCAGCATTGCCAGATGGAAGCTCACGGTCTACTGCGCTCTCAGCAAGCACGTCGTGAAAAATGGTGCGCGCAACAGTGTGTTGTTTTATTTAAATCGAGAGCTATTTAGAAAATCGAAACGCTCCCCATGTGCTCAAAAGGTACACCTTCACAAGTCAATGTCTATAGACATTGTAAATGGTATCATGTCTTGTAGGAGGCATTATCCATGCTTTTCACTTCCGACAAGTCCTCTCTACAGGAACTCTGAGCATGCCGTCATGCGAAAATCTACTCGGGTTGTCCGATCTGTGGGAGAATCCAAGCCCCTAAAACCGCGCTTGGAGCAGCAGGTAGTTATTTATCCGAAAACCAGGCCTGGAAAGAAATGACTCTGATCTTTCACTGCCTTAGCGGGGATCGTGCCGTCGAACGGCCATTCGGCCCGCATAGGCCAAGGACTGACTTAGCCTGTGTTCTGTCATCTTACTTGTTATCACGAAATGACTCTGATCTTTCACTGCCTTAGCGGGGATCGTGCCGTCGAATGGCCATTCGGCCCCCATAGGCCCAGGACTGCCTTAGCCTGTGTTCTGTCATCTTACTTGTTATCACGAAATGAACCGCGTAACTGGGGCGAAGCGCCATTTAGCCGAGCGTTTCCGGAGGATCCTGGGCCCCGTGAACGACGGATCGGTGGACCCCGCTGACTCGTCGGCCGGGTGAGGTCACGTGACCGGCGCCCGTCGGCCGCCGAGATCGACTCTGGCTGCTCCGATGCGGCCGTCGGCGCCCAGTCGTCGACGCCGGCGTGCAGGGGGCGGAGGTGGAGCCCGCCGCGCTGCCAGGACAAGCCACAGTTGACGGTCAGTGCAGAGCTCGGCGGCACCGGGCCGGTGTCAGGCGTTGTTCAGTGTTTGGCTCCGCGAGAGTAGGTCGGTTACCGGAGGCGGGCGGTCAGTACAGAGGTCTGTTTCATTGAACCTGCCCAGGAGATGACAAGAACCGGAGATTGTATGTCATTTCCTGCGTCCATGTCCTGCATATCATGATAGTTCATCTTCCCTGTGGGCAGCTCTGCTCTCAGGTGTAGGTACCAGATCGTGCGGTCAGCCAAAGCCTGAGCACCGAATTCGTTTGGTTAGTCAGTACCGTTTCTGTGGCCGTTGTAAATTGTTGTACTGAGGTCAGCACCAGCTTAAGTACAAAATAAAGCAGGCGGTTTAAACTCCAGTGGTTTGTATACATACATACATATATATATATATATATATATATATATATATATATATATATATATGCATACGGGAGTCGCCATATCGATCATTTCCATTTTACAGACAACGGCAAAACTGTGAGGTTCGACAAATGCGTGGTAAATACTCCGCTGGTCATGATCGACGCAGTCCTTTATTTGATCTTGCATCTACATTGTCACTGAAGTCGGTAAAAACTGACCAAACAGATCTAAATCATATGGCTGTGCTAAATGAGCCGATGCCTACCAGTGGCCCTGGCATTCAAAGATAAAGAACAATATAAGGTATTACCTTCTGCTTTCAGCAAAACGCTTTGAATAAACAGCAGTACACTTTTAACAACAGCCCACGGACTTTTTGCGCAAGGGACGGTACCATCCTCCTGACGATAATGGACTTCGAGCGATGTTTCTGAAGGATCGAAGTCGGGAACACGATGCTTTACCGAACCGTGGCTTCTACATTGCGGGGTAATGGTTCTGTTCTGGGTTGAAAAAGTTCCATTTCTGTCATTGAAGAAATTCGGAATCGTCTAAATTGCCGCTTGGAGCGAAATATTTTAGAAACCGCTGCAATATAACTCTAAAGGCATTACATTAGAAAAACAAAGACAAATAAAATGCAATGCGGCATAATAATGAAGCATTTTCGTTTCGGGAGTTAATTTGCCCTTAAGTATCACTTGCTGGCCATCAGTCGCTGAATGATGATTGAGACCAAACTAAAAAAATTATTAAATGCACGCATACTTAATATAACCATTCAAGTGGCGTATAGTTCTTAGGTTGTTCTTCTCAGGTCTCAGTTCTTCTCAGGTTGGTGGTGCGGATTTCGCCTCCCAGCCAAAAAGATGAAGCCTCCTGTTTTCACTCATCACCTGTATACACCATTTTTTATAAACCGCAATTCTTACGGTTCAGCCCCCACATCTTATTTTGAGAAACTTTACCCCTGCTCCTGACTCTGGAAAGGAAGTGCATTAAATCTGGGGAGAAAACTGTTTTAAGTGCATTTCGGAGGAAGGTTCAGTCATTTTTTCCTGCTCTCTCTCACCTCCACGTATTTTGCACAACCGCATCCATGTACCCCTATATTTACAGGTTCTACAAGCACTTGAAAACAATAGTACTTTTGGTTTATGACATCGCCGTACAATCAGCTGGAAGTGTTGGCGACCAACTCAATAGATGCAAACAGCACTTTTGAACACCTCTAACACCTTTAATTAGCTCACTATACAATATGGTGAAAAATGAAAGCGTTTTATCTCCCGCCTGTCCACCGACCAGAACGCCAAATCTGAGGTGTGACGGGCAATGTGAGGCATACACCAGCGATGCTCGGCATCTTACCTCAAAGCCACTGATCCTCTCAGCAGCAGGAAGCCAGGATGAATCCTTAACTCGTGTCGTTGCAACGTCCTCCGTTGACCTCTAAAGATACAGGTAGGCTTGTCACAAGAACAAGCCTCCTGGATCGGCAAGGCTGCTTGACGCTATTACCAGAGACGCTCCCCTATGATAGATATTTAGGAAAGCCGCACAAGGCCTTCAAAAAACCTGACGATTGATTATGTTCTTTAAGCCAGTCAGCTTCTCACGACAGGAACACAGCCAACTACAGCCCACAGCCTGCCGCTGAACCCGATCCATTATCTCGTGGCGAGCATTCGAGCCCATCTGCCTCAAATGGCACAACGCTTTAAAACGCCGAGAAGCAAACTGATCACGTTCGTCGCAAGATGCTGTGGCCAGCCACGATTCTCACGACTGGAAATCAGCCTAGTTATTTGCTACTTTACACTATTCAACACTCGGGGCATTGGGAAAGGCACCGTGTCACCACTTATCTGTGACGTCAGCACTGGTATGGTAAAGCCTGTAGTATATTCTGTCACTTGATAGAAACCAGTGTCCTAGAATTGACGACTTTGGGTGTAAATCACCCTAAAACGAAAACCGAGCTAACTTGACACCATCAAGCATCAGCAACGCTCCACAGAACCCGTACACCTATAGCTATATCCTGCATTGCCCATATGTGAATCATGCCATTGTATGCACAGAGCAAAGGCGCCAGGTACCTTCAAGCCCGAGAGCCCAGCGGCTCCAGCCGCTTGCATGCATCAAGTTCGGTTTATTTACAAAATGCATCACAATCTACAGTTGTGTGCCAGATGCAAGGTTTTCACGCATCCCTTTTTGGGTCACACCACGTTAACACAAGCAAAGCAAAGCAAAGCCTGGCAGATAATTTTAGTCCAAATATTTATTTTAACCGAAGTAACTTGACCGCTAAATTGCACCACCTCCAAAATGTAGCAATGAAAAATCCAAGAAATGCTATCTAAATAAAATATAAAAGATTAATATCACCATTTCAGTACTCATTTTCACGAATCTTAAGTCAAATCGGTGGATTGCAAAATGCGACCAAAAAACATTCAATTCTTTATATTTATTTAGGTAATCACTTTTGTTTTTCTTGGTCCCTTGGTCTGGAGTGTGATTAAATGTTATGTTTTACTTATTTTCTGATTGTCTTTAAAGACACCATCTTCAGCTTAAGATATTGACCAAGTTATCTGCAAAACGTGCCATCAGCAAACTTGCGCACATATTTCATGTAATCAATTAGATTAATTCGCCAGCCGCCTAAACATGCTTGATATGCACCCAAGCGTGAATAATTCGTAGGCCATGAAAGAGGCAATTTGAAACACGGAGGTTATTTCTACCGCCATTTTTGACTTGTTAAACCCCCAGTTAGTCGGTTTTTGGGCTCATGGCGGGGCTCAATAATAAACATAAGCCAATGCAATTCCATTTCCTCGCCACGTTATACAGCCTGCCATACATAGCTTTAGGGCGGACCAGGCGCAGCTAATGCAGAAGTGTTTGGTAGCGGAATTCTGCTCTACGGAACTGCTTTCTCATGCAGACCTCCTCTTACTTATTTCGCCTTTTAATGTTATCGTTTGGTGTGCATGACTGATATATATTTTGTGGGTGGGTTGGATGACCCAGTCTATCAGCAAAGCATGCGAGAGATGCTGGCTTTTTGTGGTGGGGGGGAGTAAAAATAATTCTGCCCTTAAAAAACAGTACATTTTTTATGGGGCAACTAATTCCTGATCTTACTTGCTTTCACTTCGAACACATTATTTGTGGCCAGATTTAGTCATTTTATATTTTAGACCATCGACTTCTGTTTATAAGACAAATTGTGATGCCACAAGACATGCAATGAAACTATGTTTTTCCATACTCTTGATAATTGGCCTCAAAATTGTGGAAGTGGTCCCTCATGTCTGCTTTAACAGGATGCTGCTCACAGTGCCGTGGTTCGCTGACTGGCAAGTGACTGTACTGTAGATATGCATATGAGGTAGATATTATTTTTAGCAAAAGAGCATCCCATTTTAAATGTGAAGCCAACATCTCGATCTTGAAGTCATTAGATATGAATAACCAAACCTACATGAATGCCTTTGCTGCAGCTGAAAAGGCAGGGAGCAAAACTGGTTTGTGGCCATCTATAAGTTATGTTGCATCTGGAGGAGGGAGATTGTTTTGTGCAGTATACCCACTATTGCCCTTGACAGGGGCTAACCATGACGATCAGGATAAGTTGTTCAAAGTGGTCTGAAGGGCTTTGATGCGTGTGTTGTTAACTTTGTCTGGTGTCAAGAAACTGACACAAATGAATTGAACCAAACACAAGTTGAAAAGGGTCAAAAACAAGCTTATCATGTTTGTATTACAAGTGCTACTGTCAAGAAATAGATGAGGTGAGTTGAGATGATGTTCAATATATGGGCTGCTCCAAGTAAGTTTAAGTTGGTTAATTGCATGGCAAGTGGAAGTAGGAATCTTGCAAGAATTAGTGACTCACAAATGCCGCCGTGATGCAAATAGGTTAGACAGGATGAGACGAAGTAAGGTTTCTTTAGGCTACGCTTAGCTAGGTTGCTTTCATGGAAATAAGCATTGGTATTTTGAAAGAAATGGTGACATAATATTTGTAAATCCTGACCCCATCTTAACAGAGGCCAGAGGTATGTTTGTTGTGTTTGATTCGGTGACATTTGGTGATGTCTGTTTACTCATAAATTCCAGCTTTTGTGAATCGAATTTGTTATGCTCGCACGGCCTTTTGTGATGAAATTTTCCGCTCGTCCACACATGCTCGCGCTGCGAGCCTTAGCAAGCACAAACCAGTACTAAGTTTTAAGATATACTAAGCATCCCAGCTAAACTTCGTCTAGCTGGTATAGTGCGTTGTAATGTGGTCTGGTCTGTTGTAATTTGGTTCCATTTTTGCTATTTTGTCACCAAGTTGCTTACAAAAGTGTGCGTTTTTGTTACCGGTCAAATCCAGCACATCAGAAGCTTTTTCATCCCTAGTTCCTGTCATCAGTAAGCATCGCAGACCTCATACCGACCGTCCAATCATTGGGTCATCATCCGACTCTCGCTCGATGATGATTAGTGGAACGGCTGCTCGAAAGTTAGCAGATAACTCTGATATACCTAAAAGTTTGGATAGAGTTCCATGATAATTAGGCAAGGTGACGGTAATAGACGAAAGAGTATTACAGGTTGTGTTAGTCACCGAGAAAGAGTTGCTTTCAATTTTTCGAGTCACAGGCAGTTTTCCCAAGTTGTGAGGGTGCTGCAGGCTTTGGGGAAGGCTTTGGACGGCTGTTGGGAGTTATGCCAAAATTGCAGTTGTTTTAAACGGAGAAGCATCAGAAGAGTCAAAAGTGCACCAGTTTCATTGACCCGTTTTGTTTCACCGTTCTTAGACGGAAAATCTTTGTATGATTCGGACCTCAATGCGGTGGCAATTAACTTAAAGGATTGTTTTCTCTTGGTGGTTGTGCAATGAAGGATGAACTCTGTTTCATATAGCACGACGTGAAAGGTTGTTAGTTGATCCCGTTAATGTGCAAAATGACAAACTTGAGGGCCTTTGCTGAAGACACTGGCATCGATGTCATCTGCCAATGCAGCCCGCTCAATTGCATTCTATGGACTCTATGCAAATTGCGTGCGGACTCATCGGACGGATCGTTTTCGGCCATAATGTAAATAGATCTGAGTGAATCCCATTCCGAGGTGCAATCCGGCTGTCTTCCTCGGAACCCCATTCGAATGAGGCACTATCCATCTGCCTTGGACGTCTGGCCCGCGCTATCTTCGCCGTTCAAGCCCCCCTCCCCCCTCCCCCTCCCCACATACACACTGCGGAAAATGACTTCACATGGCATTAGGTTAAACTTCACAGCGCATGAATTCATGTAGGTTCCTTCGTAATCACATGTTTGTCGGGGTAAAAGTGCGTGCGGGCACATCTTTGCGAGGAAGAAAATATCCGCGTCAGCAAAACTTAACTGCCAACAAGTGTACACAAAGTTTGTTGCATCCCATGTCTTGGTATATGCACCTTTTCGTAACTGTATTTTTTACTACATTTTATCACATGCAATTTTACCTGTTACGTTTTTGTAATTGCAGTTCTTTGTGCACGCAATCATTCGCATGTCGTTTCTTTGCGTCTGCAGATTGTTGAATCGTGTTTTTTCGTCTACGTTATTCTGGGTTTCACCTTAAGCACGCAATTCATTTTAAAACACTGGAGAAAAGATGAATGAGGCGCAGACATTTGACGCGTCACCAGTTTGGTTCATCGTTCTATTAAATGTTGTTCCTGGCTCCCTTTCGGTTCCTTTGACAAAACAAAGCCCTCGATCTTGGTTCCGGCTAGTTCTTCCGACTAAACAACCACTGGATTCTGGTTATTGTTGATTCCTTCGACAAACCGAGATCCTGGATCTTGGTTCCCACTCGCTCTTTGAAAAAAACGTTGAGCCTGGTTACCACTAGTTCTTGCAACAAAGCTTAACCCAGTCACCTCTGGTTCTTATGATAAGATAAAGGTCTAGATCTTCGCTCTCACTGATTCTTTCGACAAGCCAAAACCCTAGATCTTGGTTCCCTCCGGTTCTTTCATCAAGACATGACCCGTGATCCCGCTTTTCACAATTTTTTGACAAATTAAGTCCCTGAATGCTGGTTCCCCTGGGTCTTCCGAGAAAAAAAATCCTGGATCCTGGTCCTCACCGGTTTCTTAGCAGACCATGGCCCTGATTACTAATTCTCATTGCTTCCTTCGATAACATCGGACTTTGAACGCGGATTGTCACTGCTTTTTCAAAAGAACAAGACTCTGATTTGTGGTTCTCGGCCACAAAGTCATGCAAGTCAAACGCGATAACCCACATGTTTTGTTTTCACAAGTAAGTCATACACCACACAAAAGTCACATATCACAGGCAAGTCAGACAATCAGCATGCTCCGATACCACTACTACGAATAACAAAGGTTTACTGCTAGTTGAATGTTATCGCCTACAGCTTAGAAGTGAGTAAACCCCATAAATATTAAAGCTGTGTAATTAACATGTTTATATTTAGCCTAGTTGTTTCCAAAGAAGATATCTGAAAAACGTCAGTTGGCCAGGGTAAAGCTGTGTGGTCTGTGTTAGTTTGGTTCGGCGCTACCGACCATTACCATTGTCTTGGTCAAGGCGGATAAGTCGCCTTCATTGGGGTCTTACGACACACTCAGCTGCTGAGGCTATGTAGCGCCGCCTGTCTCTCACCCCGGCAGGAATGGCGGGCACCACGGGAATCGAACCCGTACCTCTGCTTTCCCAGGCTAGCAGTGGTTAACGCACAAAACTGTTGCATGATAGATAGATCACTTAATAAGAAGTCAAATACCGGCATTGTTTTGTGTTACAGACGTGGTTTCTGATCTTGTCGCTCAGGTGGTGTGGCGGAGGTTTGCAGTCAACTGTGTCTGAAGCCATTTTGGGCTTATTGGGTTGGAAAGGAGGTCCATGCCGGCCGCAGGTATGAAAGGACTGGTTGGTAGGCTAATTTTGTAGCAAAGGAATGAATATTTCGGTGAAACTTAGGTGATTGTGGCGGACGCCAATTTTCCATGCCTGCATACATTCCACCAGCCAGTCCTCGAGCCGAGCTTGGGCTGCAAGTGCCAAAATTGGGCATTGTAGCCATAGGTGCAAGATCACATGCATGTAGAAAATTTCTGAATGGTTAATTAATATTATTCTCATCCAGTCTAGGACCTCAGGAACACTAAAGGTGTAGTTTTATATTGCTTGGTGCCCTCGATGTGGCACTTGCAGCGCACGGTGCTGCACTGTTTTGAGAGAAAAAAAAACAGTGCAGACGCTCACTGCTCGCCTGCGTCAAACGTCCACTTAATGAAAACTCGCGTCCCTGAAACGAGCACGTTTCTCGGAATCCCCCCCAGTGACCGCATGTTTTCCGTTCGCCGTTGCTAGGCAACACAGCTGCCCGTATAAATATGCTGGGTCGTGCCGGAAATCTTCCGAAGACATTCCCGGAATTTATCGTGCGCTGGAAACAGCTGGGAACCACATAGCCGACGCATGACAAACTAGTGCATTGAATTCTGCCCTGTGAGCCATGAGCACAATGAGCAATGGGTACTATTATATTTCAATCGAACATCCGACATTCAACTACCACTCCACATAATGTAAACTCGGTTTGGTAAGGCATCATTTGCAATGTGCACTATTCTTTTAGAGTTGGGTAGAATTCCTTGAAATGCCTGACTTTTCCAAATATTTATTTCATGTCCATCTTTAGCTGTGGCATATCCGTCAGACAAATAGCACAATAATGATGCCTATAATAACGGACGAATAACAAAATGAGACAAATAACGGACGTGAGTGTTTCAGGTAATACTAGCTTGTTCAGCCAGCGTAATACGCGTGTGACGCATGGCGCGATGTTGGTGATGCACGGCGGTTGCATGAGACACCGACCATTACATGAGATCTCTTGCCTGCTTTTATGAAATGCCAGACTACGCCAGACGCATACGGCATGTCCATCTTGAACATCATAAACCTATCCCGAAGTCACCGAAAGCAAGCTAGTGGAAAAACCAAGGCTGCAAGCAGACACCACACAGCCTTGAGTACTAGAGTGATCTGGAGTATGTCTCAAAATATTTCCATTCATACGCTGTCAGGGAGAAAAGGGAGAGTTGTGTATCAGATTTTACTCCAAGCTCCCTAATACCATAACCCCTTTGAATAGGACTAAGATTCTTATATCTGCAGACCTTTAGCCATATATATTGTGGTCAAGTTTTGTTGAGCACGCCTCCGGTTTTGGTAAGTGGCTGCTAAGAAACACCCTTGAAATGATGCAACCTGCATCCCCTGGGACAAATTGTGCTAAATGGTGGGGGAAGATGCACTGATGCTTCTTTCGTAGCGAGTAGGCTGGATCATAAGCAAGCGAAACGCGTTGCCATTTGTGAATAACATACGCTCGACTCTTCCATGCCGTGATTCGTCGTGGGCCCGGCATGACATATTTCCGTCCTTTTGTAATCAACCAGCGTTTGTTTCACAATTACTGCCACCTCGGTTTTGGATGCTCAGGCGGAATTATGTACAGAGGCACTGTAAATGTGAACTTTGGTCTGGATAAAATGGCGTGAGATTAGATCGCGCTGAAGTCTACATGGCTGTAGGCGATTGAGTGTCTGATTTTTTAACTAAAACAATGGGCATACCTTGTAAGATTGCTGACCTTTGGAAGGTCAAAGTCAGGCCGTGGTTGTCACAGAAGCCCATTTCTAGGGAATCGTTCAATCTGATGCGAAAACAGGGTGTTAGACGAATTAATACATCTCTGAGATAGGCAAAAACTTAATTTGATTTAGAATTATGACAAAATCCATTGACCAAGGGCCAGGTATGAAGGTCAGACCGACGTCAAAAGGAATCTGCTTTTTTACTCAGGAGCTTGTTTGATAGCGTACTTTCTGCTGCTCATCTCAAGCTTATTAATAACAGTGACCGTAACAGATATGTTCTATGTACTTTTTAAATATCGGAGTAGGCCACTGACTAAAACACCGAGGTCAACACTTTGTTTTCAGAAGCATACCGCCTAGCGTAACATACGTCACCTCTGAAAAAGTGGGGGGAGGGCAGTTAACACGCTGACTCACCCCTCTTGAAATGAGCGGGTCCTGATCCCTTGCCCTGTAGCATCTACCTGCTTTTAAGCGTGCTACAGCCCGTTCTGTTCCTACGCCCATGCACAAGTCTCAAAACGTTCTCAACAATCAACAAAACATTTCCAAAACTCTCGAAAAACTGCTTCGAAGAATTAATAACACTGCGCACCATAAGCATTCGTAGAAACGAGTAATATTGACGTGACTTAATTCGTATGTAGAACATTTGGATAAGGCCAAGGACAGAGAACAAGGGATGCACAAAACGCATGCACCATGTACGGTGAATCGTTCGCAAAGCCGTTGACACAAGGACAAAGTCATCGCGGGGGTTCTGGCCGCGTGAGCTGCAGGCTCCTCAGCTGGGCCTTGTTGGGGACCAGCTGCCGTGGGCGTGGCTTTGTGCCAATCCATTGAGAACTGCGTGCTGTCCCATCTTATGTCGATCGATGGCGCACCAGGGCCCGTCTGATGGCCGATAGTTTATCCTGGCGGCCTGCCCCGGACTGGACACCAGGCGACCCCGCCGCCCTGCCGACTCGTTGGCCCCATCTGGAGGGCATCCGACGTCTGGCCAGCCGGCCACTCGATCTGGACACTGTCTTCTGCTAGGATGAGGTCCGTTACCCGTCTACAGCGCGCCTGCTGTCCGTCCCATCTCAATCTTGTTTGCTGCCGAGCCTGGGCTAGCTCTGGTGCTCCACCCTGGACCCGCACGCTGCTCAGCCCTCCCCTCCCCTTGATAGTTGAGGTCCGCAATGGGACGACCTTGACCTCGCTGTCTGAAGGTCGTCGGCTGCTCCCACAAGATTGGGAGATCGCTTGCTGCCTGTCTGTTGCCGCCTGGCTGTCTGCATGCAAGCCATTTGCCAGAATGCGCGCACAAGTGCTGAAGAGCAGATGATGAGCACTCTTTGACGATTACATTCGTATCACGGCTTTTGTCTGTAATCGATTTTGTGCAGACAGGCTAAGGTACAATGACTCGGGCCATGTGGAGAGCATCGCATGGTGTGGGAATGAGTCTTGATGGATGCAAGTCGGACAGAGACAGTATTTTCTTTAATATATCCCATGTACCGGGTAAGTTGTTGAAGTAACAACACAACTTATTAATGCCTGAAAATACAAAAAAAGATGAATGAGTGTATAGGGGACTACCAGAGAAGTTCTTTGCCCCCGTTCTGTCTGTGACACACAGTTGAGATTGTATAGAACACTTAACACCGGGCCGACCCCCTGCGGTGCCCACCCCTTCTTCAGGAAATTCAGGGAACGTCCTCACCAGACGCGGGCACAACTACAACTTAACAGCTGTACAGCTTTGGGGTGCTTTTTGGGTGGCGGCTGAGAATTTTACATCTCATTTTGAAGTAGCAAAAGGTTGTGCGAACTTATGGCGAAGCACTGGCTCTTGGGCGCTGCTGTGCTTTGTCCGCGGCATTTGTTTGCGGCGAAAGTTCCTGATTAATGCCGCCTCAGGTGGCCGCGGAGGCAGCGCTGCGACGTTAATCAAGTTTTCATTTCCGCTCTGTTAAATCCATAGCTTCTGTGGGACTGTGGAGAGCGTGGGCGTCCCGCGGTTCCCAGCGTGCGGAAGCATGACATTGTGGGCTAGGCGGACCTGTTTTGTCTTCGGCCGTCTGGACCTTGTCGCGTTCAATACACGCCCTTAGGCGGCGCCGTTTCTCGAGACTTCAAACTATTTTCCTTTATCTTGGCGCACTAAAAGTTCCGGCGGCTGCCGATGGAAATGGTGTGGCGGTCGCCTGAATACTTGGCGTAACTTGCTCGGCCAAGTGGAACTCACTGCCAATACAATCAGTCGTCAGTCATCCGCTGCGGCCTCGTGCGCTGAAGTGGCAGCGTTATCTTGAGTTGTGCTGGCTGACTTACCGCACGTGACATCCATTGATGCGGAAAGCATGCTCCATTTCATTATTAGTAGCGTCGGACAGCATCCGCCGTGGAAGTCATTCGCCATGTTTCGTAATGATGGCTGACGCTTTGCGTAAACGGACCGCAGCACTAGGCGAGTCGACAGCCCATGTCGTTTGCGTGGCTCTGGGCCGCTGGCAACTTTCTCGAAAGCGTATGGTGTGAAATGGTTAAATGGTTATGAAACATCCCTCCCACGGCAATTGCCGTGTAAATGCGTTAATCGGTTTAATATGCTTGAAGTTTTTGCCTAGAAACGATTATCGTTGATGGAAGTTTTGGGATAATTATCGTTTGCTACAAATGTTGTACATCATACGGCTGGTGTTTAAAAACTTGTAGGGAAGCTGTACTATATGGATTGCTTAGCAGATATCCCTAACATCAGGCATCTAGCAAGCTCAGGCAAGTCGCGTCGCTCCAAACATGCAACAAATATATGTGCTGTAGAAAACGTATGACATCATGATACATCTTCAAAGGCATTGGCAAGTTCCGTGACAAAATGCTGGTCGCAGCCGATCAGTCCCGACTCTTCAAGCGTTTTTCTCGTGACATCGCCAAGCCGCTTCAGCCAGCTGTCGCTGAAATGCGATGACTGCATGACGAAGCTGAGATACTCCGGGATAATATTGACATCCTGTATTGCCTCGGTGCGGTTGCTTTTTGGTACGAGGCATGTCGGATTGTCCTGCGTCGGGGGTATGTACGAGGATGTCGGGGCAAACCACTGTGTTTTCGAGGACAGGCATGGGTAGATAGTTCCCAGTTATTGAGAAAGATCTTCAACCGTAACAAGTTTGATATCACCCCATACGTGATATGCAGTCGTGTATGTACCATGTCTGTTGAATGTGTTCGATAAGCATGGGCGGATGTAAAGCATATGTGAGAAGGGCATTGCCTTGGTGAACCGAGTTGCCTTCGATAATGAAGTCAAGTTATGTTGTTCATGTGGTGGCTGTTAGGCAATTGCCGGCGGCGCTTATGATGCGAAATGGACACGTATTGCGGAGGTGGGTAGGGACAGAGTCGCATCCAGGGGAAACCTCCGTCGCTGACCGTGTTGAAGGTCAATACCCCTGTTCATGATTGTATCGATGATCAGCACCACCACTGATGATCGTGTTGGTGACCACCACCAATGTTGATGATCGTGGTAATGATTAATACCATCGTTGATCGTTGAGATGATCAATACCACAGTTGATGACCGTGTTCCACCATAGAGCTGGCGGTCGAAGGTCAACACATAGTCTTGATTGTGCGACAAGACGCTTGTCACTGCTAATTAAAACGCGGATTGACTCTTGCCTTTATCACCATCAGGTTCATTGTATTCACACTGCATTGTTGACTGAGGCAGTTTTCGTTATCTTTTTATTCAATAGTTGGACACCTTTTCAAACGAATATTCGATTGATATCAACTTCTTGAAGTGCGACTGCATCGTAGCATTTATGTGTCGCAATGTATGCAAATTTTACAAAAGCCTAAATTGTTGGCGTGGTGAATGAACTGTGGTATGGAGGGTTGCGAACAGTTGCAACCGGACAAAAAAAAAAGCAAAGAAGTCAAAGAACAAAAAGTAAAATGAGTCAAAGTCAAATGGCAAAACGTCGAACAGGATAAAAGTTAAATGCCAAAAAGTGAAAAGGGCAAAGAGTCAAATGGCAAAAAAACGAAAATGGCAAAAGTCAAACGCAGAACGTCAAAAAGGATAAAAGTGAAATGGATAAAGGCCACACGGCAAAAAGCCAAAAGAATAACAAGTCAGATAGCAAAAAGTAAACTGCTTAAAAGTCAAAAGATAAAATTAAACTGTAAAAAGGCAAAAGAGAACACTCAAATGTAGAATCTCACAGCGTTGAAACCCAAAAGGGATAAAGACTACGTCAACAATAGGTTTCCCAATTGTCTCTCATTTCCCTTGTAGTCTTTCTCACTAACATTTAAAAAGCGAAAAGATGAGTCTAAGAAATCCAAGCCAAAGGGAAGGAGGTGCCTGAGAACCCTGAAGCAAGTAAGCTAAAAAAAAAACGTTTTTCCATTGCGCGGGGCATCTCCAGCTCAAATTCAGGGAACTCCCTGGGCTCTTCACAACTGCGAGGCCTGTGCATCTCATTTATGTTCAGGCTGGGCTTCCTTGGTATGGCAGCATGGCCCCTTGCAAGCCTGCAGGGGCCCTTTTGTCGTGGGTGTAGTCAGTGACGGCGTGGCAGGGAGGGAACAGGGAGACATTTACCAACCCGACATTTTAGTTAGCAGATCCAAATTTGCGTTTTTGACCCTTTCTGCATTAAGTCGTAAATTTGACGGAGGCTTCCACATTAAGTGTCTCTACTTGCATAGTCCGTGGAAAACTATGCAGCTCGTCCCATTTGTTGGAATACTGGGACACAGTCAATGTCCAGACAATAATAAAAGCTGTGACTTTATCGGACAGCCTGATAAAATCAGCCGAACACTTTTAACAGTAGTTGTTGCTTTTTACGACTTATTCCTGTTCAATCACAAATGCGGTTTCTAACAAGCAACCAGGTCCGTTTAAACATTTTAGTAGGCACCTGATGTGTCAATATTTTCTTCTTTCATTTGTCTCAGTCATTTACAAATGGGATTACCTGTGCCTCCCCAACACTCGAAATGACTGAGAACGGGGCATTCACTTTATCCAAATTAGGAAAGTATGACAATTTTCTGAGGGGTTTGAATGGAGAATGGTGATAATGTTATAAAATTGGTTCATTTGTCTTCTTGCCATCAAAGCTCAAAAGGCCCATTAAAAAGCCTCGCCCAGCAGGATTCTCCGCGAGAAGACTCCACTTTATGTAGTGTTCCCGAAACGACCTGAAAAGTGTTTTCAGAGCTCAAAATCCGTGGCACCGCTCGTCTGAGAGCATTGTTGTTTTAGGGCCATGGTCTTCTATGTTTGAAAGGATCTAAAGCAGATAAGCTAAAAGACATCATATACCGAAAAATCACTGTGAGTTAACACGCGCTCGGGTGGGAGGGTCAAATTGACCCCCCCCCCCCCAAGGTTTGTCCAGAATGGTTTCCAAACGGAGTGGCGCAGCCGCGCCAAATGTCTCACAGCTGTAAACAATTGAATAGCGGATCGTTTGGTATTAAAAATTTAGATGTACCTTACAAGGTCGCTGACCCATGGTAGGTCAAAGTCAGGCCACGGTTTCAGCGAAGTCAATTTCTAGGGAATTGTTCAATCTGATGCAACAACGGAGTGTTAGACGAAGCTATACACCTCTGAGATGTTTTCTTAGGCAACACAAATATTGATTGAGCAAATTAAGTTCACCTAAGGTCAGGTATGAAGGTCATACCAAGGTCAAAGCCAACCTGTTTTATTACTCTAGGGCTTGCTGTATGGGGTAGTTTCTAGTGCTCATTTGAAAGTCATTGATGACAGAAATTGCATTATACATCTTCCATGGACTTTTTAGAGGTCAGAATAGGTCACTGGCCTAAAATAACCTAGGTCAACTTTTTTAAAGACATACTGCCTAGCGTAATCTTAAAGTTTCTTTTTATTCTTTAAAGTTTTAAATAAACAGGTCAAACGAGGTCACTCACCTTAAAGAGCGTGTAACATTTTGCTTAGCAACAGTTATCTAGGTTCTGGGGATACTTTAGAGACCTACCGGGAATCTGACCTTTTTTGATCTTATTTGACCCAAAGGTCATGACCTGGGAACCTCAAACTTCGGCTGAAGTGAGTTAACGTACACACTCTGTAAATTTGGTGTCTCTAGCTCCCTTAGTTCCCGAGATCTCAGGGGGTCAAACTGACCCCTCCCCATCCCCACCCAAGCGAAGGGTACCTAGCCGGCCACCGGGGCGCATATTAAGACCCTTTACCAAAAGGACAGCTTCCTTTCAGTTGCTTCAAGACACTACATCACGAAAAATCACCTTGAGTTGAGACGCTTACCCGAGGGTGTGGTTTTCTGTTCGGATGAGGAAAGGGCTTCAGCCGCCTCCCTCCCCCCCCCCCTCACTTTGGCTTCAGTCGCCCAAAATTTTGGGTAGAAGTGGCCAAATCTGGGGAGAAACCTGAACGCATATTTTGTGGTAATTCGGGTCATTTTTCTCTGTTCAGCCCCTTCCCCCCAACCATCTTGAAAAACCCCGCCCCCGCTCTGCCACCACGCGAGAGAGCCCTTTTTATCCAAAGCTAGGGCCCGGCCTGTGCTCCTTTCGCGGAGTTACAGAGTCGACAAATGATTTATTCCAACAGGCTGGGCGGGGCGGGCTTTTCAAACACTGCCACCCTCTCGCCTTAGCCCCCCCCCCCCCCCCGTGAACGCCTTAACAGAGGCCCACGGTGCGTTTTGGAGCCCTGTTCAATCCAGGGAAGTGATTTTTATAGCCTGTTCTGCCGTTGTCAGTTTTACGCTCAGCCCTTTGGACTTTTTGTGAAATGACTTTTGATATTTGAATTTCGTCCATTGGACTTAATGCCCGTTTGGTGTTTGCCTTTGACTTTTAGGCCTTTGACTTTTATTGCTTGTGACTTTTGTCTGTTCGACGTTTTGCATTTAACTTTTATCCTTTTGACTTTTTGTCATTTTGCTTTTGTCCTTTTGACCTTTGGCTTTTTGCCATTTTGGCATTTGACTTTTATTTTGCTTGACTTTTCGCCATTTGACTTTTATTTTGTTTGACTTTTCGCCATTTGACGTTTTGCCATTTGACTTTTTGTCCTTTGACTTTTTGGTTCTCACTTTTTGTCCTGTAACTGGAAACAGTAGCCTTGGGTATTGATGGAAGGGATTAGCGGAAGTTTGCCAAATGTTTGTACTTTCACTTATTTTTAGCTCAGGCGCGGCCGACTGCGTCGGTAATACCAGATTTCTCGAAATCATTCTGCTTAACTCAGAAAATAATTCTGCTTAATTCAGCGGGTTAAAACAGCTCAAAAGAGGTATTTCTAACCCGTAACTGCTGACAAAGGCCCTCAGCAGATTTCGTCGTCGTCATGACGACGCCGTTTGACATGATGAAGGCGGTCGCGACAACTGCAGTTGTCGGGAACTCGGGATACGCTTTGGAGCTTCCTAGCAAGCAAAAAGAGTAGTGCTGTTACAAAGCGTTCACGGCGTGACTTCGACTTACAAATAATTAAGATTGATATCAGCATCACATATTGATGGTACTGTGGTGACTTTTAATAGGCGTTAATGGTCCTGATGTCTCACCAGAGTGTGTTTTAGTTGTATTCCCCAAAGGCAGGACACTCTCTGGTCTATTAGACTGGGCCATTCACATTTGTAATGCGCGGTATCGTTGCTTGTTGCGTCACGATTTCTTTTATCGAAGACAAGAGCTCAATGTCGGCCACAAATTCCGAAGGTAAACCACGCCGCGTGAAACGCTCGACTATGGCGGTAAGAATAAAGTGAACTTTTGCGGCAATTCATAATTTGGTATTTTATCTATGCACACAGCAATATCGCTGAATGTGCAGTGGCCACATCACGGCATCAGTTTGGATGTGATCCGATCATGGTTCGTGCGTCATGCTGATGATTCATGATCCACTGCACCGATCGCTGTACCCAACATCCCGCATGCAAAAGAAAGCGCAGGATCACTGACCTCTTATTGGACATGCAAGACGTTGTTAGGAAATTGTTGAAAAATCACCGCCCTGCGGCATTTGAATAATTTTCTTCATTTTTGTCACCGTTGTGTTTACAGCGGGCGTGCCTCCCCTGCGACAACAGAGGGCGAGACTTCACCGATCTTAAGTCGACTCGGAGCCCGAGGCGAGGCCTGGCGAAATATGATAACACCGCTCCCGAGAAGGAAATGGAACCGTCGGGGATCAAGGGGGCATCTAAGGAGTTTGAACAGCAGATTATTGATCTTGAGGCGATCAAAGCAGGCCAGTGGATGTTTTTAGTGGTCGTGTGTCCCAGCTTATCGATTTTCAGGGTGATATCTGTCACACGTTGGGCTTTCGGGGCCGAATCTGCAGGAGTTTTGCTCATCACGCGCGCAAAATACGGTCGGCAAGATTGCTGCCAGTAAATCACGGTCGCATTGGTGGCAGCTGGAAACCGAGCTGACCCTCATCACCACCACAGAAGAACATCTTGAAACACGACAGCTATGCCCACAGAACAAAGGAAAAATACAGAGGAGATGTGCTGCGAAACTCACGTGATCCCGACCACGTTCGGTTATTTTCCTCACGCGCTGGCTTGCTCGCAGGTTGTGAGCACCAGGTGGAGCCTGGCGTTGCCGTTGACATCCAGTCTGCTTGCAGTGCTTGAGGCCTGGACTGAGTGAGCTCCGCACGCGGAAAACTTCTTCGGGCCATCCCGCCAGTCCGGATGCAGCGCCACGTCGCGTGATGAAGCCGCCGCAGGAGGCGATGCTGGTCCCGACGACGGCACCGCTACTGGCACTGGCACTGCTCGTCTGGCACGCGGCCGCCCTCTGTCCGGCGCAGTGTCACTGCAACCACACGGCGCTGACGGTCAGCTGCGAGCGCGGCCGGCTTGAGCACTTCCCCATCCAGCTGAACCCGCGCGTCGAGCGGCTCTCGCTCGCCGGCAACAGGATCGCTCGGCTGCGCGGCTCGTTCGACTACTACACCCGCCTCGTGTCGCTCAACCTCAGCCGCAACGCCGTCAGCCAGCTGGCCGAACAGACGTTCGAGCACCAGCGCCGGCTGGTCGAGCTCGACCTGGGTGACAACCTGCTGACCGAGCTGCGCCGCCGCACGCTGGCCGGCCTGCGGCGCCTGACCAGCCTTTCGCTGGCCGGCAACCGGCTGGCGCGGCTGGAGAACGGCGCGCTCGACGACCTGGCCGGCCTGAGGCGGCTCGACCTCAGTCGTAATCGGCTGACCTCGCTGGCCGGCGGCGCGCTGCGCGGCCTGCCGCCGCTGGCCGAGCTCGACCTCTGCGACAACCGGCTGGCGCGCGTTGGCAGCGCCGAGCTGCGCCAGCTGGCCACCGTCGGTGAGCTGCGCCTCTGCAACAACCAGCTAGCGGCGCTGCCGGCGCCAGACGGCGCGCCGCTCTCCGGAACGCACACGCTCGACCTCTCCGGCAACCGACTAACGGAGGCGCGCGGGCTGGCCGCGCTGCGCGGTCTGCACCGGCTCGACCTCAGCGGCAACCGGCTGCTGACGCTGGCCGCCGCTGCGCCGCCACCCAGCCTGCGTCAGCTCGACATCAGCAACAACCGGCTGGCGGCGCTTCCCGGCGACACGCTCGCCGGCCTGCCGCTGCTCGAGGAGCTGCGCCTCTGCGACAGCCCGCTGCTGGCCAGCGTCGCCGCTGATGCCCTGGCCGGCTGCCCGGTGCTCCACACACTACACTTGTGCAATAACTCGCGGCTGGAGCGGCTGCCGGCGCGGCTGCTGCCCGCCGGCCTGCGCCGCGTCGGCCTGCAGCACAACCGGCTGGAGGGCGTACCGCAGCCACCGGCCGCCGCCAACCTCAGCTGGCTGGACGCGCGCGGCAACCAGCTGCGCTGCAACTGCTCGCTGCTGTGGCTGCGCGCCGCTGTGGACGGTCTGCGAGTGCCGGACGTGCTGTGCGCGACGCCGGCGCCGCTGCGCGGTCAGCCGCTGTCGACGCTCAGCGCCGGCCAGCTGTGGTGCGCGCCGCCGGCGGCGCTACTGCTGCTGGCGCTCGGTCTGCCGCTGACGGTGCTGGCGCTCAGCGCCGGCGGCTCGTACCTGCTTTGCCGGCGCCGGTGCCGCCCCAAGACGGCGACGACCGACGCCGCCTGCACCGCCGCACACAAGCCGGCGGCCGGCGGGCCGGACGCCGGCCTGCGCTGGCCGCGCTACTGGCCTTACGAGGACGCCTGCGCGCGCTGCGACATCGCCGGCCGCACGACCAAGCTGTTTGGGGCCGCGTCGCCGGATCTGTACAGTCCGTCTGGGCGAGACTGGGACCTGTTCGAGCCCGATCTCACGCTGACGCTGACGCCCGACTGGCACCCCGGGGCGGGCGCCTGCTCCACCGCAGGCTCGGGACCTGCCACACCGCACAGCGTTGATGCCACGGCCAGTCTGTTTGGATCGAACAGTAGGATTTTCTCGTTGTACCCGAGCGCCGACAGACGGTCCGCTGTGTGCAGCGTGCCCAGGGTCGGGCCTGCCGCGCACAGCGTCCGTGAAGCGCAGCGTGACGATGCTTGGTCTGCTGTGTACGGCGCCCATGACGTCAGACCCGCTGTGCGCAGCGTCCAAAGCCGCTCGGCGCGCCACCAGGACTTCTCGCGGGCCGGCGGCGGCGCCGCGCCCGACCTGTGCCACCCGCGGTCGCGCGAGCGCCGGAAACGCAGCCCCTCCAGTCCTGACATCTGGCGGCCCAACCCGCAGACTGTCGGCCGCCGAACCGGCGCTAGCCAAGCGGTGTCGGCTACGTCCGTCAGCGGCCAGTTTACTGAGCAGACGAAGGATGGAATCCATTACATTCCAGTAACCGTTGTGTGAGCGCATGGTGGCACCGGTCTGGGCACGCCACATTCCAAATGTTGCAGACGTTGTTCTGTTGTGATATTAGCGATAAGTTGTGCGATTTACGATGTTTTGAACCACGCGATATTTACGATATTTACTAGCACACGTATGCATATATATATATATATATATATATATATATATATATATATATATATATATATATATATATACACTTCCATGTACATTGGCTCCAAAATGACCAATGAAAGGGAATGTTCCATGCCCGAAGGCATTGAAGCAAACATCAGATGTGATAAAATAAGCTCACTTATAACTGTTGGTATACTTTTAAGCGGAAAAGATTGCTCTAGACAGCACAATTTCTCTATCTAGTAAATATGCTTCGCAAGACGTCATTGTTTGTTTGTGTCGTGAAGCGTTTGTATGATGCTGAAGTGCTGCCAAACTAGCCGTGCGTAATTGCCACCTAGCACTAACTTCCAGTACTTAATGCGCTGGGAGACGGCAGCGGCGGTGCTTAAAAAGCGTTCTCTAAACCAAATATCGTTATGCGCTCGTGTTTCGACCCGTTCTCGTGCTGTTCTTGTGTATTTATCGATGAGTTAAAGATGTTAACTTGTGCTTACGTGATCTGTTATGACGTTATTATTGCGTTCTTGGGGTGTATGTTTTGTTTCTTTAATCACTAGCATTCATGTCCAACTTCGCATATTTTTTAGCACAAAACACGATTAATGCTTGGACATCCAGCTCTCCTATTCCCTATCTTGCGCCATCCTACACCCTCGCGACACCCCGCTTGTCCGGGGCAGGCTGTACGCGTCGGCCACGAGCGGGCCGAGCGCCCCGAGGGGCCCCCGAAGAGGAGCGTTGGAAGGGGCCCCCGAACGGGTACCCAGCGCCCATGCGCAATTTAAAGCTTGGCGGCCCCCCCCCCCCTCTCCAGACGCATGGAAGTCTGCCCCTCCGTGAACCATTTTGCTTCATCCCATAGCTCTGAAATGATCATTTCTGGTCGAAAGGGCTCTAATCTAAAAGCCAAAAACCAAACTAATGATTGGAGGTCCGTCCCGCTCAGCTCTATCTTGCTTCATCCCTCATCCTTGCTACACCCCGCTTGTCCGGGGCAGACTGCACTTGCCAGCCACCAGTGGACCGAGAGCCCCGAGGGAGGGGAAACTCTATCGGATTCCCAGCGCACACACGCAGGTGAAGCGCGGGGTTGGCCCCCCAGGCGTATGAACAATTGCCCCACCATAGGCCCTCTTCCTTCATCCCATAGCCCTGAAGTGATATTTTCTGGTCTCAAGAGCTCTAATCCAAACAATCAAACAACCAAACTAACGATTGGATCTTCTTCAGCTTGCTCACTGCGAGCTGACTGGCGCCCACCTAAGTTGGAAATCGTTCTTACGATCAGATCTGACCTGATCTGAACGGTCTGATCTGAACGGTTTGGCGGTATCGTACGCACTGGCCCTGAACGCCGCACGGCTTATGGGGTATTGGAATTATAATGATGTTGCCATGACAGCATATGTGCCTGAATGCCTTTGAAGCATTCAGGATGTACTTTACTGCACATTTTCGCGGGCGTGTAGCTCGGAAATTAGAGGGCTTTAGGTCTTGAAAGGGCTGGGGTGTAAAAGTCCATGGAATGATCTTCAAAATGGCTATCTCAGCTAAAAACCTCATAAAAATGTGCAACATTCCCATTTAAAGACATGTAACAGTTTTGTTAGTGGGCATCTACCATGTAGGCTTGTTAAGGCAGCCTTTCATTTTAAAGGTGAGGATCCAGTACATGGTATATCGTAAAACCTTCATGCCATGAGCAATTATTCGTTTTGGCCGTGAACATCGGCCAAGCGAACATAGTAGTTGAAATGTTTGTCGGGAGCGACGCATGTATCTATATGAGTCGAGCGCCTCTGGTTGAACGCGGTAAGGTAGTTAAGTTAGCTAGTTTTGTGCGACTGAAAATGAGTGAATGCTGTGCAATACAAGACGACGGTGGGATCGAGGACCCACGCAACGTACAACGCGTTCCGCTTGGAGAGCAGGGGACTGAATCTGAAGCGACGCGTCATCTCGTGTGCCGGGACGCTGCTACTGCCTGTGTGAAGTCAAAGTGAGTTGGGGTTGGGATTAGGACGTCAAATGATAGTGTTTGATGCCAAACTAGTGTGTTACTTCAATGCGCATAATTTGCACCAGAAAGAGCCGATGTGCTGCCATAAAAACATCTCGCGGCACAAACGACGTTGCTTCACTTCAACTGCCTTTGGTACTCCAGTAGTCGGGACAGCCGGTCTCGATGATCAGAACAAGAGTCTCTAGACTACCGAAAAATCAAGACGCGTTGAATCTTCAGTCGACATCATTTGATGCCGACCGACAAGGGTGGTAAGAGTGACGTCACAGTCCATGGCTTGCCGGTTATGACTGTGGTAAATGCCGCGACCGTAAGACATCATATATATTTTGGGCACTGTGCTGAGTCGGCTTAGATTAACACGTAACGCATTCACTTGCAAAGATAGCTCAACAGAGCTGGTGCCTACTGACGAAATTATGTCTTTGTGATGCTGATCGCACAGTCAAAATTGTGAATACAGATACAGAGAAGAGCCTTTTGAAACTCGAAGCATGTATAGGAATAATAAACCATTTTGTGTCGACATCCGGGTAAAGCCACGGTGCGCTGAGGCGACGTAGGTCCGCAAGTCGGCAGCTATTTTCGCGATTTCTGCCTTGCCATTTAGTTGGCTGAATTAGCGCTGAATCAACGGCTTCAGTTACGTTTGCTGCCCATTCACAAGTGAACAATCTTCACAAGCGGGGATTAAAGCACTTGCATCGCAGCGTGCATTTCGAGCTGAAAGTCGAGAGAACAGATGAGTTGCCAGAAGTTCTCAAGCATCAAGACAATTAATTCTGAAGCCATGGGCAGTCGCGTCGTACGTCTTCTTGGCGGGCCTTTAAGTGCAGACGCTTTCAGGACGTATCTGGATTGCAGTTAAATGAATCACGCAACCGAAATTTACACCAGACTAGTGCAGACAACTGATACAAAAGACAACGCGGCGATAACTAATGCCCACAAATGCGTTGAGAGCAGTGCAATTAAGCCCATGCAAGCACACTTTGTGTGTGGACTGAAGTACTGCGACAAGTCAGTCAGCACTGTTGTGCTGTAGAAATAAAATGTTTGCAGCGTAGGAATGGCTCAGCATAGTTTATAGCCCACAGCTCGGGTCCGAAACTTGTCATTCGCAATAGCTTTAAAGCATCACTCAGAGTGGGACGCCCTACGTCCAGAACTAACGGTGCTTTTACGGGACTCATCGAACAGCTGCACACCCCATCAGCTAATGCTCTTGTGATAAACGTGTCATCAGGCCAGTCCAAAATGGCCACACATCCAGCCCCGACACGCCCGCAGGCATGCGAGAGCGCAAAGAAGACATGCTCTCAAATGCATACAGATTAATCTGTAAGGAGGTCAAAACTTTGTGTTAAACTACGCTGCAAATCGCTCGCGCTCCAGCGCCACTCCGGGCAGGCAGAATTTACCGACGGGCGAAGCTAGCATTCTCCGACGCTTAAGCCTGTAAGCCGTGCGAGTTTCTCGTTCCCATAGTCAACAGAGTTTCAAAAAGCTATGGTTCCATCTTGTTTGGAAGTTGTTCTCACGCCGAAAACAGCGAAAATGCATAGAAGAAAACAGTCGGAGAAGCTCAACACTGCGTGGTGTATTGAGCACTGACAGCTACTGATTGCATACCGTACTAACATCGTTGTCGGGTCTGGACTATCTTGGTAAGCAGGTGTGGTAGTACTTCTGGAATGAGCATCTTACAGCAAAAATGGGACAATTGTGGTAATTTCGATGAAAGTTGGTGTAGTGTACGCAACACCTACCATGACATATTTTCCACCTGTGCATTCAGTGACTGCGAATGAATCGTAGGCTTAACGAGAAGGATTCAGCAGGGTAGGAACTTTCCAAACGCGGCGGGGCAAATTTCTATCTAGACGGAAAAAATTTTGAGCCATCGTGATCGCTTGGTACGCTAATATGCACACAACACTTCGGTCAGTTAGCTCTTTAGCCATCGTGGGGTGTTGTGGAGTCCTTCGCAGGTCTGGAAGATGTTTGGCTCTCAGGCGTGCACGTGCCGCAGCCCGAATTCTGTCCTTGAAGTTGTTTGGATTCGAACCAGGGTTTTCTGACTGCGAGTCCAGTGCTGTACCAACTCAGCTAATCGGGAAAGAACAAAATTGATCATTTGGCTCGCATTCAGAAGCCCATGGTTCGAATCCCAGCAATACCAAAGAGAGAATTCGGGTTGTGGTGTGTACATGGCTGAACACCAAGCATCATTCAACCCTTCTAAGGACTCCATAAAAACTGACGACTGCCGGAGAGTGAAGTGGCCGAAGCGTTCATTGCATACTAACACACCAAGCGAGCAAGATAGTCCGAGCAATTATTTCGTCCGTTATACTGATACCTGGCCTCATTCCCTACGTCAAACTCTCTTCTCGAGTTGATTTATTGTACGCACCTCCATTGTACCTTTTACAAGAAGTGGAGCCATGGTCCCGTTCTTCCACCGCTATTCTCAACTTCAGTGACATGGCCCGGCCGGGTCCGATAGGGCAGTGATTTTGTGGCGGCTTTAATCCTTCGGGACCATCAGAACTTTGCACTTTTCATCAAAAAGTAACCGAAAAGAGCTCAAAGCAAAGTAAAACAGCAGGAGGTTGCCAAGACATGTGTGTGCATACTGAACAGGCGTGGTTGTTATCGACCAGAAAGCAGCCAGAGTTATTTTCCAAAGGCTCGTCCTGAATGCAACTTGTCAGAGCCAAACCAAGGGAGGCCAGGATCACGGAAATGATTGGAGTGTGTGCTTTATAACCTTGCGACCAAAGTCAACCACGACTTTTTTACCGCACACTTCATAGAAAGGTTCTGAACTGCACCGATTTCGTCGACCGGATTGATCAGGCATTTTTGTGTGAACCAACCATGGGCCCATCCCCGGCCAGTATACAAGCAGCGGATTGTAAATAAGCGCGTGGACATTGCAGAAGGTCACTTCTTGTTCTGGTGAAACTTCATGTAAGTGGGGGGATGGTCAAATAATTGGATTAGTTCTCAGTTCCGTCTCCATGCCTTTTAGTTTAGTCTCGCGACGGATGGGCCCTCTTTATGGGTCCCTGAGTCGTCTGACCCCACTTGCACATGCTTTGCTGCCATCTAGGTCAGCGTGTCGCTCGTCCTCACGCTAAATAAGGTGCATTACGGAAGTACACATGTTGTAGCACTGGCCAGCGTGGAAGCGTAGCGTTCAACCCAAGATTGTCAGCATTATGGAGAAGTGTTAAAATGTCGGGAAATATTTCATATGAAGTTGGCGATGCTTACCGCACTGCACTTTATGCGAAAGTATCACAGTTTTGGCTAGCCGGTCAAATAACCGTCATTTCCTGCCGATGACGCTTACAGGCGAAGGAAATGTTTAAAAATAGAGCTTAAGATCGTGCAATGTAAAGCTGTCACGCAATTAAACAAGCAAACTTTGACAACTTTATGCTTGCATTCTCAAGCTCCAAACTGCGGGTTATGAGGCAACTTTTAACTGCGGCTTCTCGGCTGATGGGCGCCGGCGTGGCTAAATTTCAACTCGGCGCGCCGGAGCTAAGTGCCCCGGGATGAAAACCAGCCGAAACTTTGCAGCCCATTTTCAGGTGGTCCTCGCGCGCGGTGCAGCCCCTCACAGCTCCAGAGCCACGGTACCCGTCAGCAGACACACTTGCCCCGGGCTGAGTCAGGCGTTCCGTGGAGTGGAGTAGGGGGAGGAGGAAGCTCAGAGCCGTGGTACCACCCCGTCAGCAGGCACACTTGCCCCGGGCTAAGTCAGGCGTTCCGTGGAGTGGAGTGGAGGGGAGGAGGAAGCTCAGAGCCATGGTACCACTCCCGTCAGCAGACACACTTGTCCTGGGCTAAGTCAGGCGTTCCGTGGAGTGGAGTGGAGGGAGTAGGAAGCTCAGAGCCGTGGTACCACCCCCGTCAGCAGGCACACTTGCCCCGGGCTAAGTCAGGCGTTCCGTGGAGTGGAGTGGAGGGGAGGAGGAAGCTCAGAGCCGCGGTACCACTCCCGTCGGCGGACACACTTGCCCCGGGCTAAGTCAGGCGTTCCGTCGAATGAAGGAGGGGGGGGGGGGCGGGAAGGCGCAGAGTCTGGTGAGCGAGGTAGGATGCCCACACAGATCACACCCGGGCACAGGCACCAGACGAGCCTCGGTGGTGCCCCGCCCCGACGGCCGAGCAAGAGGCCGACCCCGGACCCCGCCCCATTAGCCAGTTTCCCGGCCTATTGTCAGTGTAACCCAATTTATGTCCGTGCTGGCGGACGTCCATGCCTCGCGTGCTTAAGTGCTCCCCGCTTCCTCCTCAGCAAACTGCTCAGGAAAAAGCACTTACGTTGTCTGGGAAAGTGGATCAAATGTTGCTTGTCACATTCCTGTGGACCTTGGGTAAGTGGTCAGAGTGTAACAAAGCGCAAATCCGAGAGGTGTTCTGAATTTTGCAAACCCGTCGGATATTTTTTAACAAAGTAGTGCTCTAAAATAAACTTACTTTGGTAAAAGCTGCTTAGATTTTCTCCCAAGTAAATATATCAGTTATTTTTGCCCGACTTTGGCCATTCCGGGGGCATAGCCTGGTTTCCCCCCACCTCTCCTGATGCGCCCTTGACTCCAGCAACATCCGATGTGTGGCTTCGCCCATATCACCAAAAACTAATGAACTCATGAAATGTACGATGCCGAAAGTGTTTCTAGTTTGATCTGGAGCGCCTGCGGCTTGGCGTCCCCCCATGTCATTGAAACTAGCGGCCATCTCTTCTGACCCAGCTCTTCCGCGGTCTCGATATCACAATGTGACCCGCGATATGGCCTCGAGAGCGCGGACAGGTTCCAATCAGCTAATGCTGTGGTCTGCGGCTGGGCTTCGTCTGATACTCACGTTTGAAACGAAAGGGTGGGGTGGTGCTGCTGCCGTGGTTGGAACGACAGAGGGTGGCGGTCTTTGAAGTTGTTGGAGGGACATTGCGTGAAGTTGGAATGTCACGTTTTACTATACATCCAGTCCGGTTCTGAAGCGGCCGTGGACAAAAAAGTAGAGCTTTCTGGACAGTCGTCTTGCTCCGTTGTGCCATTTTGTGCGATCTAGGATCCAGACAGGGGTTCCATATAAGGTCATTATAATACTTATATATATATATATATATATATATATATATATATATATATATATATACAAGGTCTGGATGACACATTCCATTTCAATCTAAAATTTTATAAAATAATATGCTGAAAAGTAAAGAAGTGGAGACATGCCAAATAAAGGGCTAGATATAACCGCAAACGTCTGGGGCAAGAGCGAAAGGTGTTACGATTTGGGTCCACATTAACGTTGTACCAAACATTTTTTCCACCAACATCGGGCATCCTATATCCGCCAATGGTCCGGGATATTCACACAGACTACGCACAAGTACCACCAGAAGCGCTTCGAGTTCACTACTACGAAGTAAGCACTACCAGAGGCGCGGGGTGAGGGCTTTGGGTGACTCAAGCTCCCCTCCCAAAACAAAAAATTCGGGAAGAAACTTAAACTAGGCGTACGGTGTTGCATGTAAATAAATGACCTTAAGTGTCCCTAAGCCCCAATCCTATACAAACTTCCGTGTATCTGAATCCGAAATATTGGGTAAAAGGGTAACCGCTGCCCTTGCAGTACCACAACATGCTCAAATCACACACTTCGTTTCAGATCGTTTTCCAAGGTCATGGATCCGCTTCTGACCCAAACATCTGGCTGGCGTGCATGGTCTCGGGTCCATCGATGTACCGAAATGCAAAGGAAGTCAGGATGTTAAATGGTTCATTCAAATGAGGCAGAAAACTCAGATTTTTACCACATTTGCTAGTCTAAAGAAGACACTGATGTCTTTCAAAAATATGGTCTGAATAAAAAATATAGGGATGTCAGACGGCTTTCCTTGAGAACTCTCCCATCACAGTCGGTCTCAAAGAGTGTGAAATGTTGGGAGGAGTAAACCAACGCCCGTACGGATTTCAAGTAAAATTCAGGGCACAGTAGCAGGCAGACATGTGCCGGGATTCTCAAGAGGCATCCCAAGACTGAATCCCTCAGATGTGAATCCCTGATGTTCTTAGATTATGGATGTTTTTTTAAAAATATGTCTCAGGATATGATGGAAATCTGGATCTCGTTTTCAAAATTTGTGAAAGAATCCTCTGCAAAAGCGGATCTTTTTGAAAATTTTCGAAGGGTTTTCTGAAGTCCTGGATCTTCTTTAATGTTGCCAAAGGTGGTTATGGGATCTTGTATTTTTAAAGCTTTGTTTGCAAATGTTCTAAAATCTTAGAGTTAACTTTACATTTTCACAAAGAACCTTTTAAGATCAATTTGCATGTTTGCGTCAAGTGTTTTAGATAGGTATGCAAGCTAGACCAATGGATGGTAGAGCTATCTTGTTTTCATAACTTGAACCTCCAAATACCGCTGCTATAAACTTGGTAAATGTTATGCATACCCTTCCCCTGCTTATCGACACCTTGTCATTGCATTAGCAATCAAGTCATATCTCATAAATGCATATATGTGAAAGATCAACTTGCAGTATTGTCTAATATAATTAATACAATGGCATCCGTACTTTGTAGGTGATCCATTATTATTTGATCGCATACACTGGCTGCTGCCTCTCCATCCTGCTCCTTCTTCAAAAGCGAATGTTTCACATTTGTTGGGGGTTTTAACTGGAATGGCAATCTTGAAAATCATTTGGTGCAGTTCACAGCCCTGCCCTTCTTAAGATATAAACCCTCTAGTTTCTGAGCTAGACGCCCGCGAATATGTGCAGACTACTCCGGGCAGACTATTTCAATGACGTCCAAGCATGCACGAAGTCATAATAATGTCATTCAAACCTGCGGTTTCACTGGCCATGTAACGATCAAGGCCAAATCAAATATATTTGACAAGTCATTCATATCTGGCGTTCGTGAGCACGATTACCAGACATAACGGCCGCGACTGGCTCTCATTCAATGCTGTGGAAGATACGATGACGTAACCAAATAATGCCGCGTTGAGCGGCATATTGACAAAAAAGAGAATTTGTGTTCTTGGGATCAGTGTTTTCAGTTAAAGGTATATCAATAGCTTTAAGTGAGCTTATTTCATCATATTTGATGCTTGCTTCAATATCGCCAAGGTTGGAACATTCCTCTTTACTGCACTGCACTATAAAAGGTAGAATTACAATCACAAATTTAACCTAATTCAGTTTTGATGTGACAAGCCATGAAGTCGGTATCTGAACATGCTGGTGAGAAATATCGTTCAGACGTTTACGTTACTCATTGAGAAATATGCAATTTGTAAATTACTTACATGCATTGTATGCCGCGACTCTTGTGGTGTGACTGTCTAAACCATGCCTTGTATTGGCTACATCAAGGCAAAGTTAAGCCTCATTTCACTTAAATGATTGTGCGCCTGCTCGTTAATCCTCGACTTGATTCGCCGTTTTTCATAACGCGGGCTGAAAGGGGGGTTGATGCGACCCCTGGCGTTTCCAAGCCGATGAAGATAAACCTTAGAAAAATGCCAGCGAGTTGGTCTTAATGAGATCTCGCGATTAGTAATAGTTTTAATGTTGTGTCTTTAATAACTGACCCCGTTATGGTACGTCAAGAGACGAATTTTCAAGACAATCGCACAATAAGTTTTCAATTATACCTACGAGACCATGCCTTGTGGCGAAACGAAACATAAATAGGTGTGTTCCTATTTCAGTTTTGAGTACAACGGTGTATATCTGTGTGCATTTTGAGCGTAAGGGTGGCATGGTATGGTTGTTACATGGCTCCGTCAAGGTAAGAATGCTAACCCGCCGCGTGCTTTCCGCAGCAGCGGTGGTCCAGGCCCGCCGCCCGCGTCGTAGATCGCCGTGCAGTGTTTCTCATAAACCGCTGCTGCTCCCAAATCAAAAAGCTATAAACACGGTTTTGGTGTCCAAATGTGCGCAGCAGATGCCCCATAGGCTACTGAAAGTTTGGGCGCCATTGCACAACATTACAAGCGGGTAAGCTCAGAAAACCTAAGAGGGTAGCATCAACCCCCTATAAGGGCGAGTCATAATTATCAACGGTGGAGGCATATTCAATACAGCATTATTATTATTCTTCAATACAGCATCGTACACAGCATTGCAGCTACAAACCCATTTCACGAGGGTGTGTTTGGCGTCATGTATTCAGAAGCAAGCACGTTAATTCTGCTCGCAAGTCGTGGAAATATATTCAGTCACTTTTAAACGCCGCTCTAATTTTCTAATTCTAAGGACGCATTTTTTCAAGGCAGACTGGTGGCCCGGCCTGCTTTGCAGCCAGTTGGGGATCCAGCCCGCAGACACCTGCTCTGCTACCATGCTGACCTGCCATTGACCCTGATGTTTGAGTTCGTAGGGCAATCTGTATTTTTTTGTTTTTCCTAGTTTTACACATACGCATTTCTTTATGCATGCATGAACAAAATACACATGAGCAAACGTCATATCAGTGCTATCTAATGAGCGAAATGTTTAACTTAGTTTAGCTACAACTCAGAAGGGGAGAGGGTGGGATTTGAAATCGGCTCTCGCCATAATGTGTCAGCAATTTCACCTTGCACCTCATCTCAATAAACCACAAGTGTGTCTTCTAAAATTGCCTGCACCAGCTGATGACTTTGCATTGCAAGAGTAAACACATGCCAGATGTTTTACATCGCGGGTCTCCTTAGTTCCCAAAACTGTTCAAAACCGCAAAATAGCATGCAGTTCAAGGAAAGCTGAGACGTTTGTTACGCGACACCGCCCCAACAGTTCCCACATTTTCAGTCTGTGTGCCCCGCAACGGTCCAATGCGTCACAGTAGCTCCGATGTCAAAACCCCTATTTAAGTTGTTGTTAGGGCTTAGGGTGCTTCGACAGTCGCGGTCATTTTTCCCCCAGACTTTTGCTGTGCAGGGCTATGCCGTGGCGTAATGTAAAGCTTGCTGTTGTAGGCTTCTCAAGCGCGTGCAAAGAGCACAACTTGCAAAATAAACGGTGGGAACACGCAGAGCGCAAGGCAAGTACGCTACGGCGCCTTCAACAAGGGTCGTGCGGCGTTAGAAGATGCCATAAAGGTGAGTAAATGATCGCGAAGGTCGATGTCATTAAGCAATGCGAGAACTATTCCCACGCGGATAGTGGGCTGTTCGCCTGCGAGCGAACGCAAGGACGATTGACGTTGCGCATGACGACCGAAAGTGGCAATACCGCCCCGCTTGCAATGAACACGTGGTTTTAGCTGTCAGTTGCCCTGTTGTAAATGCTTGGCAATCATCTTCAACGAACAGTACGGCTTTATTAGCTGCAGGGCTGGTGTCAGGACATGCTGACTGTTTGACAGGTCTGTGGTGTGTGGACTTTTAACTGCTGCACTGCCAATATGTGGATCATCCAGGTGAGAATTTCAGCTATCAGGCCTCTGCTTAAGAGTTGCAGGCAAATAATCTATAACGGGCAGTCAAGCTGTGTTGATTGCATTACTGGTATCAGGACATACTGATCGTTTGAGCATACATTCATTTTTTGTTTGAGCACACATCTATGATACATGGCTCCGTTAATGTAACAATATGGGCCTGACGCGCGCGTTCTGCGGTATCGTTGATTGCCGCCTGCCGCCCGCGCTGGCCGTAGATCACCGTGCTCCTCAAAAACCGCCGCTGCTCCTGGACAAGAAAAACTAGGAACGCATTGGTGGGGTCTAAGCACGCGCAATGCATGCCACATAGGCTACCGAAAGTTTGAGGGCGATTGTGCAAAATGCCCGAGAGGCACCCTTCAAAAATATTAGGGGGAGGGAATTGTATCGACCCCTCCCCCCCCCCATCAGGGCGAGGGTTGAAAAGAACAGGGCTATAAAGTGCACTGAATGATGTTCAAAATGACTATTCCTGTCCAAAATCCTATGCAAATGTGGAGCATTCTCTTTAACCAACGTTGCCAAGCAAATAATCGTGATATTGTCAATACTTGACGCTTTGTCCATTATATTTACCAATGCTTACTTGAAACAGGTAAAAGCAAACCGACAAACGAAACCGACACGTTTGCATGCATGGTAAGCTAACCAACAAGCTCAAGAGCAGCAACTTAAACCGCATTGCCGGCCGTTGAGGGTGGACCGTCATCACCGCAAACCCACTGGCGTGCATCGAATTTGTGTTTACTTGTACTCGTGTTGCTTGGACATCAGATTAGCACGATCGACTCAAAATAAACTTTTCCTCAGGCCACATTGCGTCGTGCCCCTGATTGGTCAAGACATGCCTCTGGTTGGTGTAGAATCCTTCCCTGCCACAATAGGTCCCAAGTAGCGCGCTGGATCCATGGATCTGGACGTGGGCCTAAATAGTTATTGATGAGTCTAAAGATGTGGGACAACACGCAACTGAGTTGATAATATCGCGTACATTAAGAACAGCATTACTCTCGCAGTAAATAAACTAGACAGCAAATGCCACTGACGCCAACGGACTGGCCACCTTACTCACTTGAGATTGTTGGTAACTATTATTTTTGTCGCATGGGCATGGCGACTGCTAAACGTTTGACATGTTATAAGAGCAAATGGCGAACATCGCTTCAAGTAGAAGCTATACCCGAAATGCTTCCATTTTACCCGAAGGCTGACGACGCTGCCTTTCGAAATGAGCACATACACAAACTGTTATCATTATTTGCCGACTCGTCATTTTGGATTATGGAAAACGACCTTGGAACGAAAATGTTTTAAGGGCTTGCAACAACATTGCTTCAAGAGTCTGGCAGCCAGTAAAGTTTGCTGAATCGGATGTGTACGCTTTGCAAACCAGCCGAGTGTGGGATGTCTTCGCGTATGCATTGTCTTATGCTGCAACGAATGCCCATCTTATGATACCTGTTACCGATCGAAGAATTCCATTGCATACTGTAATAAGCTTTTAGATACCATGAGGCAAAATCAGGATCGCCTTGTCACGTCCAGAAAGCACCAAAAATGCACTGAATCCAACATCTAATATTATAGACTGATCTTGCCACAGTGAAGCAGATAGCGGTTGTTGAGCTCAACGCGTAGAGAACTGAGAAGGAAACCGTTGACCACATCTGAGTGTCGATGCTGAGCCCAAGGACGTAAATCTATTAGAACTGATCTATTTTTCAAATCGTAAAGCTAACAGATCAAGCAAGAAAGCTAACAAAGACAAATAGCGCGCAATCTAGTCTAATCTGAAATCAAAGTGACGAATAACAGTTACGGCTCGTTTTTAACTTGTTTCCTCTCCTTAATTCATTATAAACACCTTAAGTGTTTGGATCTCAATGCACCACATTAACGGTAGAAAGGAAGTAGCTCAGAGCTAGCAGACTTAAAGGAAATGCTGTGTTTAATGAAATGCCAGTTCACCGTCAGGACATAGTGCCCTTTTAAAAATTTCTCTTGCGACGCTAGGAAGTAATTCAAGCCCGCGGACGTGATGCCGATAAGGTCAGTGCTAATGTCGTTGCATGCGCACACAAAGAAATCATGAAAGAGTTTCTACCTGGCTTCGATTGGATCATGGGAACTTTTCCAATTGTTGCCGTTTAATGACTTTATCAGCTGGTGTTGCCCATGTCTTAATTTGAACTTCCTTAACTAAATACCATAAGAGTGTAGAAGTTACCTGGTCACCTACGCGGCCAACACAGTAGGCCACCCAGATCGGCCAATTTCGGCGCCGTAAAGAATTAATAGGCAATATTCAGTGAAATAAGAATTAGGGATCTCAATCATTTTTACTCTGTGGAAGGCAATACCTCAATTTTTATCGAGCTGGGGGGTGCGACAGTTGCGGGCTAGGCTGTGTCCGGACCAACTTCATATCATCAAGACAGCCTGAAGTTCTAAAATAAACATAAAAAGAGATCATCGGATCACCTAGCCGATTACGCCGCGAGATCCCCGCATATTTTTATCGTGCGTCCGCCGCTTGAGCCGGCACTTGACCATCTCGAGATCAGCGGACCCCTGCGGCGCGACGCAGCGGCAACCTGCGCGGCCCTTCGACGCTGCATCATCCTCACACAGGCGCACCGCCCCGCTTCCTGCTGCTCTCTCATTCATCATCCGTTATTATCCGGCTGATAGATTATAATTATGGCGGCCGGCCGTATCTGGCGGCTCCCGGGCCATGCGGGCTTCCGACGGCGCCGTCGGCCCGTGCGACGGCGCCCTGTGCCGATGATAACGGACCCGTCCGTCAGCCGTATACGGCCGCTGACAGACACTCGCCAGATTGAATAATGCGCCATCTGTCACCGCCGACCGAGGCAGCGGGACAGTCCAGCAGCCTATGGCGGGCCTTTTCCGGGCTCGTGCAGGCTCGCGACATGCACGGGAAGTGGGAATACCATTCGGAGGCGAGCAGCGGATGAGGCCCCAGGGAAATGTAGACGGCGATATTGGATGACTTGTATGACACGGACGGCGAAAAAAACAGGCCAGACTGCGGGACTGAATAATTTGCATGCGGCCACTTTCAAATGAAACAGGGCTTCGTTCGATCACGTACAGCAGAAAAGAACTTCGTTATTTCATTCAGAGTGGCGGAGATGGAAGTCCGCACCCGATCAGACGGAACATCATGTACTAAGGCAGAACTAACCAGACGTACTCGGCAGGGAACGCACAAGGGCGAAAACTGCGGCGCAGGTTCTAGGCAGCTAACGTGTGAGCGCTATGATTTTGGAAAATTCAGGCTATTTCAGTGGAGACTTTATGCGTAGTGGGACTTTGATATCTGCTACGTGCGACGACGAATAAATTCTGGAGGACTTGTACCCGTAACAAGTGTAATGAAGTCGGCAGCAAGTGTAACGATTGCAGTATCGACCGGTCCACTTTAAAGCTCTACCCGTCCGCCGCACATAACCGTGCCGCAGGCCGCGTGGCGTCGCTCTCGGCAGGGTGGTGCGCGCTTTGTCATAAGCCGGCCGGGCAGGTTATGTGCAGCTGCTGTAATTATTCCAGCCCAAGCGCAGGCATCTGGCAAACAGACCAGACCACGTGGTTCGCCGGAGGCTACAGCAATGGCCTTATTGTTGTATCAGCAGCACATTTGTGGTAAAGTGATCCAACATTTCTGTTAAAAGTCATCCTCAGAGTCCAACCGGCCAATCCTTGCATCACAAAGTTCCGGGAATCGTAAGGCGATACCGCCCTTTGTGATTGGCTTACCTAACAGCCCCGCACATCCTGCGATGTCGTATGTGCTCCTCAATGGTTAATAATGGCGAAATGCCATATAAGCCTTGTTTACATAGGGTGCGGTGCCAGATAGGAACAAAAAAAGGTTACAAATAAATCGCCGAGATGCCGATTAAGAACAGTTGTTGCAGCATCGCATTAGAAAGTACAGGTAATATAGAGTGATCTTGGCCTAAAATCGCGCCAAAATCGCGCAAATCTCGCCTTCACGCCTTTCCCTTAACTTAAATAGCCATATAAGCTTGATATTTTCGATGAAGGGTTGTTTAACAGCAGCCTTTTCGTACCGTTGCATGACCGCATAGTTGTCTTCATTACGAAATTTTAGGTATTCAGGTGATTGCCGCTAATACCCGGGTCTATCGGCAATTGGTGTGGTTTTACGTATGATTCTGTTACAGGACCTTGAGAGGAAGTCTTTGGGGGCATTACAAAACATATGGAAGAGGTATGAAGGTATGGGCATGAGACACGTAACCTCTGCCTTCCATGCCACTGGCGGCTCTGCTAGGCCGCATTGTTCCATCGAGCAACGCGCCGGACCGTTGCGTTGAGGCTTCTGTAACCACACGTCGAGCAACCCGCCTGACGGTACGTTTTGGATTTCCTGATAATAGCCACCTACTGTGCTAAGACAAAGATAAATATGAGCCAACTTGAGGGGAGGACGGGGAGCACGTGCCACTGTGCCCCCCCCCCCATCCTTCCCCGCCGGCGCCACCAAGTAACGTTTAATTGTGCCCGTGTTGTCTGATATGCTGGCATGACCAATGAAACGTTACAAAATATTATAGTTCCACTTTTCGCTGGTTTTGCGATGATAAGGAACGATGAATTCGGAGAGTAGAATAACTATTTACGAAGGACGTCAGTGCCAGATATGTTGTTATTTTCCAAGAAATAGATTGTTATATGTTATATAGCTTATTTACTAAGAAGTGAATCATTAACATATGCTGATCATCTTTGATCCTAAAAGGACACATACGCTCAGTGCAAACCACAATGGCTCAAAACTTGCATGTTTTCATTAAAAACAAATTGAAACTACCGCCCGCACATGCAACACCACAGGACTAGCCCATAATTCTAAGGACATATTTCATTTTATCACAATGTCTAATGGATATCATGAAGTCATGTTACTTAGCGCTAAACGTTTCTTTAAAAAATTGATTGACTAAAATTCTCAAATCAAGCGAGGAAGACGTCCAGACCAAGATATTCAAGTTAGAACTGGGCCGTAGCATGTAAATGAATGTTGTCGTGTGTGGGGGGGGGGGGGGAGGGGGGTAGTCAGGCTTTGCGAGACATCTTCCCTGTGTGCGTATGCATGTACGTGTCGTGTACGTGTGCGTGTGTGTAGCTATACCAGTTATCTCATTTCAGCAAGCTACGCCGCGCTTGAGCAGGATCGCGAAAAGTAACGCTGACATTACAATACCCCCCCCCCCCCACACACACACACACATAAATCATGGAAAACCGCCCTGGATTCTTTTCGCAAAGTGATGATGTAAAGGACCAAATCCCCGTGATCTTAGGGAAGATGTTACCCCTCCCCGCACGCGGGAGCATTATCAGCCAGCTTCAGTAGTGTCTAAGGGGGGCAGGGGGAGGAAGTGTCGCGTGCATCTGCTGCCGTGATTTGTGTTTTTAATAACCGGAGCAGAATTAGGGTGGATGCTTCTGCAGTGCTCCGGCGCTTGGCTACTTCAACGACGTCTTTAACAGTTGATGATCATCTGAGAACTGTTTATTCAGACGACTGCATTCGGGCGACACCAAGTGCCACGCTAGGGAGTCATTATAGACACATCGCTGCCAATACTCCGCTCGAGCTCGGCGGCTCAGGCGTGAGGTTCCTCAGGGCATCAGACTCAACTCCACAGCAGACTCATTAGCTGAATGACGTCCACGCGGCCCCGGACGCCAGCTCGCGCCCACCGCTCCGCAGGTCCCGAGCTCCCGACTCCGACCAGGTGACTTGCGGGGCAGGAAGCCGGTCTCCGTTAACCCCCGGTTCGTACCGCACATAAAGGCGACCGCCGGTGGGGTGAGAGTGGGACCCGAGGCTGACCTGTGGCGTGTCTGCCGGCAGTATCGGTCCGGTGAGGGAGGCCACCACCGCTGCCGGCGGTGGGTCAGGACACATTTGTCAGGAAGACAGATGTGTAGATTTTCCGCGCCGTTAGACCTCCCATTGTTTTGCTGGGTGGCGGCGCGGCCCCGGCCCGCTCTGAAGTTTGATCTGGCCCGGCTGTATCCCAGACAGACGTCGGAACGGCCAGCAGGACCCAGATGAGCTGAATCAGCTCAGCTACATTCCCCGCGGTTGTGCAAAACCGTTAAGTAAAAAAAAAGGCCACACCTTCAGCTGGGGATGGCATTAGTGTATGAGCGTGCGTGGATGCGTGCATGCGTGGCAATAGCCGAACGTTAGCCTGTTCTTGTCGCCAGTCACGTAGCATTCGAACCGTAACGCATTGCATGCTGCTGCGAGCGACACGCTCGTAGCATGCCCCCGGTTGGTGTGAATGACTGACAGAACGAGCAGCCATGCGAAGTGATTCATTGGGGATCGACAGTGTCAACTTCCGCCAGACCAGCAAACATCTGTTTGATGCACATGACGCTCTCCTCCTGGGGCCGAGTCACGCAGTAACAGTTATGGCCGCAAAGGGTTCATAAGCCCGAGTAATATGCCTCGAGTAATAGCGCCCAAGTAATACGGCTCGGCTATGGCCACCATTGAGGATGAACCAGTCTACTGCGGTTCTTTTATCAAGCAGATAACTATATGAGGGGTAGCACGACTCGAAGGCACGATATCGTTCATTTTTGGGCTAGGAGACGGTCTACTCGTTTTGTTGTTTCTCGGTTGAATGGAACAAAGGGCGCGGCGGGATCACAGCAAGCGTGGTGGCATGAGCAGGCGTGGCTCATCTGATATGGCCAGGGATCAGTTCAGACCGCCCGGAACGCGGAGTAACGCACGGCAGCAACTGGGTCTATCCGTCCGTGGGTGTAGAACGCCTCGGGAATGACTAGGACACAGTCGTTCTCTTTCGAAGTGTTGTGTGCCGAGCCTTGTAAGCCCTTGGTGACGGGATGTTCGGGACGGGAGGAGATCCCGTCAACGCTCGAAGGACAACAGGGCACTATGTCGTCGGGCGGGTCGGCCAGGCCGAGTCTCCACAGTACACCGGCCGTAGAGACCTGTGGCGTAAGCGCAGATCATGCCGGGCGCTCGCTGCCTGCCGATGGGCTCCACCGTCCCATCAGGTGTGCTGTCCACATCCAGGCCCCTGAGGGACGCGCCGAGAGGCGGCGCCTCGCAAAGTTCCCCGGCAGGTGGGAGGCGAGGGCGCAGGGGCGACACCGCGTATGTTTGGTAGGGGGAGAGACGAGGTCGTAAAGCCGTCACATCAGCACTTGAATGAAAAGTGAGTGAGAAATTATGCGTTGAATTACTGGCGCGCTCGTAAATGATCATTGCTGTGCAAATTCCTCATGTGCCTTGCGCTGCACCACCGTATGGGGGCGCGGGAGCCGGAATGGGGCGGGGGGCTGAAACCCAGATCATTCTGAAAATTCAACATTGGCCCTGTAGGCGTTGTCTGGACAGGAACCACACAAGCGGCTATCGCCCCTTTTCCTCCCACGTGGAAGCGCGTCTGTTGCCCCATATCGGCAGAGCCTAAATTATCGCTGTTTCATAGCTTCCTCTGGCCACAGTACACCTTGCCATCTAGACCAATTGGCCATGTAATGCATCAGTGTATAAATGTGTGTTTGTACGCTGGCTAAAGCTTTGTAGGATGGCATTTCAGGTGTATCTATCCCCCATATACGATACGGCTTGGGCGCCCGACTTAAAAAGTTTTTAGTTTGTTCGTGGAGAAATAATAGCGGAGTAAATCCACCCATTTATTACGAATGCGACAAAAGCATCGCTGCTTGCAGATCACCGACTTTACTTACTCCTTCCAGGCTTGCACCAACCGTGTTTATGGTGCCTCTTTAAGCGCAGCGAGACGTTTACGGACGTGATGCGTTAAAAATGGGAAAAGTATATGGAACCTACAGGATGTTAGGTGGTACCAAATGATAATCAAATTTGTGCTTACAGTGACGTCTTCAGGTACCCCGTGTACCAGCATTTGCAAGGAAATGTTTTGCATGTCCTTAGTGTAGTATAAATATGTTGCCACCTTCACTGGGTTACGCTGAGGGAGGACGACCTCAGAGGAGCGTGGAGAGCTCAGGTCAGACTGGGGGGCCTCCGAAAATATTTGAGGTCACGCTCCTAGGGCGGGACCTTTTCAGTGGTTCAAGCTCTTTGATGTCTTTTTCGACCATTCGCCGAGACATATTTCCTCTCTTTCATGTTTTAGCCAACGAAAGAATTTACAGAGGGATGTGATCTTCATTGTTTGTACTTGGCACATGGCTTTCGACCTTCGGAAACATATAACGACTAGGATCCAGGTTACAACTTGGAGCTGATGAACAGGAGAAAATACATACGTGCGTTCAAAGGAAAGAGGTAGTCCGTGGATGTCTTCGACTGCCTTGACGACTGAGTGCGGAGAGGAATGCACGGTTTACGTATGCTTTCGAACCTGTCAGTTATGTGACTAAGCTCACCCGGTACGTGTTGCCACAAAGTGGCCAGATCAGCTAATCGCACAATTGGAACGTTGGTTGTGTTTTTGCGATGCGATGGAGGATGGGAGCTGGAAGATGGAAGATGGAAGCTTGCGACGGCGAGGCCATCACTGCGCTGATGAATGTCGTCACAGCGCTTTGAAGTCTATCTTTCGCGCGCCGACTGACGGAACTCGAGTCCATGACTGGTTCAATCTGGACCGATGGCTCGAGCGATGAAGAAATTGGCCGATTTTTATGACGGATCACGGTGCTAAACTTTTCAAAGCTTCAAAAATTTGCAACATCCATTTACTGACAGCGCCGGTTTTACGAACAATTTTGGTTGATGGCTTTCAGCGATTTAGAAATGTGTATCAAAACACGTATGCATCGGTGGAATTGTGACTTCTTGGTAATAAGCAATGAAAAAACTCACGGGTAGTTATGATGCCTGATAACTTTAAACCAAAACATTTCGACTGTTTAAAAAGATTCCTTGGCATGTCTGACGCAGACGCAACAAACCGGCTCTTATAACGCCGATATTTTCTTGTCAATGGGTGCACATTACTTACATATCTTGCTCATCTAAATGTGATCCGTAATGTGTGATGTCTGAATTGAATGATTTTCTAAGCCAGTCTCATTCCAAACATCAGCGTAAACAATAATGGTGCTGCCCAGCATCCAACACCCTCGACTGACCCACGTCGTTGCCAGCTATGGTATTATCCTGGAAGTTAGGTAAACTATAGGCGTGGACTGATGGCACAAATGTCATTAAGGAAGCTCACACCGCATTAAACTTTTTGAAACTTTTTTCAGCGCATTAATTCTTCGTGACCATGGCTGTTCACGCATTCCTTTTTTGTTACGCAGCGGAGCTCAGGCCGAGCGCAGACCGTTCCTCAAGGTCGCTGGGTTCGCCACGTTTTCATGATGAAGACAACATATTTTGTGTATGGTTCTCGACTGTTTCTAATACATCCTGTGCACATTAGCGCAATTATGTAGCTTAAAGGCTCTTGGGTGAAAAGATGTACCGGTGGCAGCATTGCAGCATGACAACGTGATCCACCGATTAGACTGGAGCGTGCGCGCAAAGGTTCATAGTGTCCAAGTGATTGAATCACGTCTACCATAACTACCGAACAACCAAGTGGTGATGCCACCACTGAAAGTCATAGCCAGAGGCGAGAAGCGGTACACGATAGCGAGAAGTCGCCGTCGAAATAGATCGTTACGATTTGTGCAGTACGTTTTTCACCTAATTGTTTATGATTACATATATCTTGCCAGCAGGATAGCTGGATTGAAAGGTACACCTGCACGGTTTTACGTAAGTTTTATACCAGGGATCCACCTCACCGCCCCACCAAAGAGAAATTCCACACAAGCTCGCAGGGTCTTGCTTCTCTGCACGCCTGGTACTGCTGGGAGTCTACTGCAGTCGGCGACTGCCCGAGCGTACACCCAGACTTTCCCAACTGCACTCAGCCACACCTACCTTAGTATACACCCGGGCTTCCCGACTACGTGCCACGCTTGCCCTAGTACACAGCTGGGCTTTCCTCGGCTACAGTCACGTCTGCCCCGGTATACACCTGGCTTTCCTCGGCTACACGCCGTCACACCCGCCCGCCCGCCCACCCGGGCTTCCCCGGCTACGCTCAGTCACGCCTGCCCTAGTATACACCCGGGCTTCCCGACTACATGCAGTCACGTCTGCCCCAGTATACACCCGGCCTTCCCGGCTACAGTCACGTCTGCCCCAGTATATACCCGGCCTTCCCGGCTACAGTCACGTCTGCCCCAGTGTACACCCGGCCTTCCCGGCTACAGTCACGTCTGCCCCAGTGTACACCCGGCCTTCCCGGCTACAGTCACGTCTGCCCCAGTATACACCCGGCCTTCCCGGCTACAGTCACGTCTGCCCCAGTATATACCCGGCCTTCCCGGCTACAGTCACGTCTGCCCCAGTGTACACCCGGCCTTCCCGGCTACAGTCACGTCTGCCCCAGTATATACCCACCGCCTTCCCGGCTACAGTCACGTCTGCCCCAGTGTACACCCGGCCTTCCCGGCTACAGTCACGTCTGCCCCAGTATATACCCGGCCTTCCCGGCTACAGTCACGTCTGCCCCAGTGTACACCCACCCGGCCTTCCCGGCTACAGTCACGTCTGCCCCAGTATATACCCGGCCTTCCCGGCTACAGTCACGTCTGCCCCAGTATACACCCGGCCTTCCCGGCTACAGTCGCGCCTGCCCCAGTGTACACCCGGCCTTCCCCGGCAATAGTCACGTCTGCCCCAGTGTACACCCGGCCTTCCCGGCTACAGTCACGTCTGCCCCAGTATATACCCTACCCGGCCTTCCCGGCTACAGTCACGTCTGCCCCAGTGTACACCCGGCCTTCCCGGCTACAGTCACGTCTGCCCCAGTATATACCCGGCCTTCCCGGCTACAGTCACGTCTGCCCCAGTGTACACCCGGCCTTCCGGCTACGTCACGTCTGCCCCAGTATACACCTGGCCTTCCCGGCTAGTCACGCCTGCCCCAGTGTACACCCGGCCTTCCCGGCTACAGTCACGTCTGCCCCAGTATACACCTGGCCTTCCCGGCTACAGTCACGCATGCCCCAGTGTACACCCGGCCTTCCCGGCTATAGTCACGTCTGCCCCAGTATACACCCGGCCTTCCCGGCTATAGTCACGTCTGCCCCAGTATATACCCGGCCCTCCCCGATACGCCCAGTCATGCCTGAGGGCACCATCTGTTAAGCAAAGCCTTTCCTGTGAAAAGATGGGGTCCACACTACGGACCCCATTCCAAGCCCGTGAATTTCCTTCAAGCCTGCCTGAATCTATTTAAACTAAGCCGGTCTAGTGCAGTCAAAAAAGGAAATCTTTCACGTATCATGCATTGCTTACGTACCAGATGACTGCCCATCAGGATATTCTTACAATTAAAATGATGCACGGTTAATGTGTATTATTTCTGACTGAGCGCAGACTTGTTTTCGTCGATTGATTTAAACGTAGCTTGATAAAAACATAAATCCAGACGAGATCGAAGCCTTTTATTGTGCGTTTTACCAATCCGATTGACATCCCATCCGATAGATAGCATCGGATTGTACTATTCAGCGAGTTAACCCCGTCTGTTTGGCAATCTGACGCGAGCGGGGATCATGAAAAAAACACGAACTGCTTTCTCATACACATAGAGGACTGCAATTCCCACAACCATCGGCAAATAACGGACTAAGCAAGTTACCGAAACTTTCTCCATAACTGGGTCGCAACTGGGTGATGCAGGATATGACGCGGGTTTTACGCAATTTTTGTCATCACTGATCGTAAATAATACCATCGTTAACTGAAAACATCATTGCAGCACCTAAGAGCGCAGCCAGAGCCTTGGCAAGGGGGGCACAGGGGTGACAAAGGGCCCCTTCAAAACTCGCCTAATAATGCCCAGTTGTTAATGTGGAGGGCATGTTGTTCTTGGATATGATGTACAGTATATATATATATATATATATATATATATATATATATATATATATATATATATTGCCTATGCTTACCTTCTTGAACTGGAATATAGATCAGACGTTACCGCGAGGTCAATTCTGCCCTGAATTTAAAGCAAATGAACTGCAAAAATAATGCGTTATATGACAGCACGACATAGATCGCCGGCGCTCTTCAGTTTACAATGGTCAATGGGCTCTTTTAAACCGATAGAACCCAGAAACTTTGTGAGAATATTTGTCTGATTTGTTCAGAAATCAAGGATTCCACGCACGCAGAATGAAGATCAAAATGGGTCAACAATTTGTATTAACATGGCCAAGCCTTGTTTGTCTTGATATTTCTGACATTTAGTAGGAAATATTAGTGCTACAAACCATTTAACGTGGTCTTGAGCTTGCGCACCCGCATTTAGCAACAAACACCTCCACGCCATGCGTTGCAGTCTCCATCAGCCGCGCAAATTCTGCCTCGCGGCTGACATTAGGCTATGGCCAGCAGGTGGACGAAAGTGATGATGCATTTGAAAGGAACACATTTGAACGCTTTTGAATACCAAATCACACGTTTAAAGATATTCCGGTGTACATTTTACCCGTGCGGTTTTCAGACAGATGACAATAACGTATTGGTCTGTACAGCATGGCGAAGTGGTGCTCGAATCTGGTGGTGGAATTGGAAGAGTAAAGGTAAAATCTTTACTTTTCGTGTTGCTGCGACTGTCAGAAGAAATCGCAGAAACGCAGTTCTTGTTGCCGTCGCAGTTCGCAGTCACAGTCCGCAAAGAACTGCAAAATAAATCGCCCAGTGTAATCTTTCAGCCGTACGAATCAATTTGGAGGCATACAGAAACATTATTTTACAATGGCCATTGTTGCGCGCAGGGCGCCCGCCCCTTATTTGCAGTGACCAACGCCGTTTGGTTTTACGAAAACTGCAACTCGAGTCATTGCTATCCTTGCTGTCCGAGATAACGGGCGTGTCATTGGGACTTAGTGACGCATTCAGCTGCTGGGGTCGTATGGCGTCACCAACTCCTCACCCTGGCGGGGACCAGAACTCTCACCCTGACATTTGAGATCACGGCCCTGGGGACAGAGGTCCCTAATGTGATCTACAGCCAGCCCTTCGGATCCTTCAGTCATCGCATCGGCCCCTTGATCTCTGGTCTCGAGAGACCCTTCGGTCCCTCTCTGGGCCCCTCATACGCCGCTCCGACCCGGGGCCACTTGCCACTTGCCACAGGACCCCTGTTATGCATTGCGGCCCCTAACCGGCACAGGAGCCCCTTATTGTGTCAGGGACTCCGAACATTACAAATCGCGGACTCCGGCTTCATTGCTGCTTGGGGAATGGGTATCAAGGGCTCCGGCGGACGTGGGGCCGACTGTTCGGTGTTCATGGTCTGACCAACTTAGACACCCGCATTGTCTCAGGGGTTCCTCAAACGGTGCGAGAGGACTTCTGATTGATATTTCAGGTCACGACCCTACGGGCTGCGATTCTTCATATGACCTACAGCCAGTCCTTCGGGCCCTTATGCTTTCCATCCGGGCCTTTGATCGTCGGTTCCTGTGGGCCAACCGGGCCCCTCTTTGGGCATCATCGAACACTTCCCTTGGTCCGCTCGGGCCCTTGCGAGCACAGGACTCTCTGCTAGTCGCTGCGGGCCCTGACAGATACGAGGCTCCCGACCAGTGTAAAAACTGGCCCCGGCTTTATAGCTGATTGGGAAGTGAGCCCGCAGGCCCATACCGACACGGAGCCGGCTCTGCGGTACTGATGGTATCGGACCGACGTATAGGCCCGTATTAACTCAGGGGTTCCCGACGGGTACAAAGGGCCCTCTGACCGTTATTCGAGGGTCCGCCTCGCATGTCGGCCTCCCGAGTAAGACTCCGACCAGCCCTTCATGCCCTTACATCCCCCAATCGGGCCCTTGATCGTCGAACTCGGTGGGCCCTCTAGGCTCCTTGAGCCCCTCGAACATTGCCCCTGGCCGACTCGGGCCCCTCGACAACACAGGGTTCCTGTTAGGCGCTGTGGGACCCCGAGCAATGTAAATCACTGGCTCCAGCCTTGTCCCCGCTTGGGAAATGGGCCCTTATGTTCATGCGGCTACGGAGCCGACTGTGCGTTACTGGTGGTGTCTGACCGAAATAGACCCTTGTCGACCCAGTGGGCCCCTGATCAGCGTCCAAGGCGCTCTGGCTAGCATTGGCGTGCCCGGCCCTGTGGGCCGGGGCCCCTGAATTGGACTTCCTGCCGGCCTATCGGGCCCTCAAATCGGGTCCTTAATCATAGGTTCCAAGAAGCCCTTCGGGCCCCTCGGCGCCTAAGGGGAGGGGAGCACGTGCCCCCTGCACCCCCTGCTTGCGCTACTAGTAGCACCACGGAGCACACCTCACCGCAGCAAGTGGAACTTACCAGACTTTTGACGCGAATGAGCGCGCCCACTGACCTGATGCAGGCAGCAGCAGTCTAAAAGATGGTGATACAGGCGGCAGAAAACCAACGGATGGTGACGCAGGCAGCAGCAGACCAACGGATGGTGACGCAGGCAGCAGCAGACCAACGGATGGTGACGCAGGCAGCAGCAGACCAACGGATGGTGACGCAGGCAGCAGCAGACCAACGAATGACGACAGGTAACCAGAGGTCGTATGGCGGGCCCGCGGCACAAACGTTCAGCACCACGCTCATCCACGCTCTATAATATGCTGCATTGACGTACCAAAACAGCGCGGGAGCACAAGACATAGTAAAGCGCACCAGCTTGCCGCACGATTTCATGAGGCCAATCTGATTCGGGATTTCAGATTTCACGTTTTATCAGCAACTTCAGTTGCTAAGCTGTTGGCCATGTTTCCGCCTTCGCCGACGTTTTTAAACTGCTCATTGCCAAGGATGTGAAGATCGCAGTTGATCGTGAATCAGCGCTGCTATCACACTGTTCACTGCTATCACAGATACTACAAATCGGCGCATTTTGCTGAGCACGGTGTGTAGATACGCCTGTACCCAGGTCCGGCAACCCAGCCATGCCACCAGCGACTGCTTTTTAGCACGCCTATGCCGCGCCCTACCATCCCACATGTAAACCACCCGCCTGCATGCTCCGTGGCACGCCGCGCACGCCATATCGACTACGGGTGGAATTATAGCATGCACACACAAAATGGCGCGCTACGGGCAGGCTGTGCCGAACTGCTTATTTCGCCAAGCACGTCCAGGGACAAAAAGCAGTTCATCCGAATTCAGGGATCCCATCGGAGGGGACGCACTTCTTGGCGGCCCCTCAACGGCAGGAGAGCGCGCTTCTCGACGACCCTCAACGCCAAGCACTCGATCTGTGATTCCTGGAAGCTCAGCCAGAGCCGGTCGCCAAGAGACAGGTAACAGAAACGCCATATCGCCAGTGTATTCTGCGAGACACTGTGATCAAGGGCTGTGCGACGCCTCAGCAATCTGGCAAACACGCCTCGGTGTGGTGCGAATGGACCGCTCGGGCGGCAAGCACGCCGCATCCGTCCTAGAGATCGCGTACAACGGCGGCGCGTCGCACTCCGAGCTCGCACGCTACAACCCCGACCACGCTGCTCCGGGCCGACACGTGCCAACAACCAGGTGATCATGACAACACGCTAGCACTCGCTTCATAAAAAAGATCCCGTCATGTCTGAACGGCGTCTGCTTGCGCCGACACAGTCGGTCCACGCCAGTGGAGGGACAGAAACGGGCACAGGCGTCCCAGGCGCCTCAGTCTGTGACCCGGCTTCGGCCAGACGGGCGTGTATCCACACTTCAGTGGCCGGTGGTGCTGGAGACGGGCGGTATACCGGCCGACAGGTGATCTGGCGGGACGCAGCGTCCCGCACGGCTCACTCGTCCCGCCTGGCCTCCGGCTCCGTCTTGACGCAGCGTCCCGCACGGCTCACTCGTCCCGCCTGGCCTCCGGCTCCTTCTTGACGCAGCGCCCCGCACGGCTCACTCGTCCCGCTTGGCCTCCGGCTCCGTCTTGACGCAGCGCCCCGCACGGCGCGCCTCTCATTCGTCCTGTTTGGCCTCCGGCTCCGTCTTGACGCTCATCACCGCGTCGTCCTGCATAAGGAACACGCCCTTCGGCAGCTGGCCCAGCTGCGGAGCAAGCACACGTCTCAGCGTCAGGCGATGCGTGCCACAACTCCGACGCCGGGTAGCTGCGTGTTGGGCCGACAATAGCGGGGTGCGGAATGGTAACTCAAGACCTTTGACGGGCGTGGCATGCCGCTAGAGGAAACTTAACATAGCAAAAACCCTCCTCGAGAGTGCCGCGACACGAATGACATTGGTTAGTGATCTGCCTGAGAAGCAGTACGGCTGGGACCACATATGTTTGCAATAAACTTGTGACAGCTATGAGCCCGTGGAGGACTGAAGGAAAAACACGCGACCTGCCGACTCTGCGACACCAAATGAAAAAGAAAACAACATGGAAGACGTCTCTCCCTTTCAAATTTCGTACCATCGCTCGCAGCTGAATTCGAAATGGCTCCATACTACAGAAAAACACGTACAGGGTAAACTTATGACGGAATAAATATCGCGCGTGTTCAAAAATAGTCATCGATGCAAAAACATTCAAATGTATGCGGAAGCTTGAAAGTAAACAAGAAGTGGAATAACAATCAATATCACGTCAAAACGAATACACCTATTTATTTAAAAACACTAAGGAACCAAACCACCGGCGGGCATGATAACGCACTGTCACCTGAGGCACTCGAACACATTTATCTGAATGCCCTCTAGGGGTGCCCGCGTAGAAAAGTGGAGCATACGCGCGTATACGTATCGTAGCATATGTAGGGCCACAAATCTCTGAGAGGCACCTACCACAGCGGGTATGGCCGCCCGATCAGGGGCCCTACTCTCTAGTAGGCGCCTACCACAGCGGGTATGGCCGCCCGACCCGGGGCCCTACTCTCTAGCAGGCGCCTACCACAGCGGGTATGGCCGCCAGATCAGGGGCCCTACTCTCTAATAGGCGCCTACCGCAGCGGGTATGGCCGCCAGATCAGGGGCCCTACTCTCTAGCAGGCGCCTACCACAGCGGGTATGGCCGCCCGATCAGGGGCCCTACTCTCTAGCAGGCGCCTACCACAGCGGGTATGGCCGCCAGATCAGGGGTCCTACTCTCTAGTAGGCGCCTACCGCAGCGGGTATGGCCGCCAGATCAGGGGCCCTACAGGCGCCTACTACAGCGGGTATGGCCGCCCGATCAGGGGCTCTACTCTCTAGCAGGCGCCTACCACAGCTGGTATGGCCGCCAGATCAGGGGCCCTACTCTAGTAGGCGCCTACCACAGCGGGTATGGCCGCCAGATCAGGGGCCCTACTCTCTAGCAGGCGCCTTCCACAGCGGGTATGGCCGCCAGATCAGGGGCCCTACTCTCTAGCAGGCGCCTTCCACAGCGGGTATGGCCACCCGATCAGGGATCCTACTCTCTAGTAGGCACCTACCGCAGCGGGTATGGCCGCCAGATCAGGGGCCCTACTCTCTAATAGGCGCCTACCGCAGCGGGTATGGCCGCCAGATCAGGGGCCCTACTCTCTAGTAGGCACCTACCACAGCTGGTATGGCCGCCAGATCAGGGGCCCTACTCTCTGGTAGGCACCTACCACAGCTGGTATGGCCGCCAGATCAGGGGCCCTACTCTCTAGTAGGCACCTACCGCAGCGGGTATGGCCGCCCGATCAGGGGTCCTACTCTCTAATAGGCACCTACCGTAGCGGGTACGGCCGCCAGATCACGGGCCCTACTCTCTAGTAGGCACCTACCGCACGGGTATGGCCGCCCGATCAGGGGCCCTACTCTCTAGTAGGCACCTACCGCAGCGGGTATGGCCGCCCGATCAGGGGTCCTACTCTCTAATAGGCACCTACCGTAGCGGGTGTGACCGATATTTCCTAGGGATTAGGGCCCGATCATGGGGTCCTCATCTCTGGGAGGCGCCTACCACAGGACTCTAATCTCTGACAGGCGCCTACCACAGCGGGTATGGTCGTCCGATCAGCGCCACTGTTCCGGGCTATCTGGCCACTGGTCAGGGGCTATCACCATTACAGTGCAATGGGATGGTGTTCGGTAAGTGGAGTGCGAAGATAGTGTCACGTGGGCTTCACGCGCCCCGCAATTAAGTTTCACAACTTCCCGACGCTAATAAAGACCCGCGGCGGAGGCGACCCCGCCGTGGCCCGACGGCACGAGACGACCCATCACCGCTCGGCGCAGCTCGTACTGGACTGGGCCACATCCGGCCCGAGAAGCGTCCGCAACAGAGAGTGGCGGTATTCAGGTAAACGCACCGCCGTCGGGGTGCCCAGCGGGCGAACGGCCGTCAGCGGCGGCCGAGCGCCGCCGGCAGGCCGGCCGGGCCGGTAAGTCCCGCTCGTCATAACAGCACCGACCGCAGCCGTGCCGCTGACAGACGGCCGAGCCCGCCAGCGGCCCAGCGCCGCCGGCAGGTCGGCCGGGCCGGTAAGTCCCGCTCGTCATAACAGCACCGACTGCAGCCGAGCCGCTGACAGACGGCCGGGCCCGCCAGCGGCCGTAGCGCAGCTCCGGGGCGCGGGACGGGGGAGGGGCAGGTGGTACTGCGCCCGGTGCGCCTCACGCTGTCGAGCACCTGTGCTTGCTCATATGAAGGTAGGGGCGGAAGCAATGTTAACGGGGGCGCATCCAATTTGCTATATGCAAAGAAACGTTCGATGCACTAAATTAGGTTCGAATCAGCATTGCCAGCAATACAAATAATCAATTCATCAGCGATTTGCGCTGCAGGCACCGGGACATATTGGGCTCAGATCTCCCGACATCCGTGCGGGGAAGTGGCGGGAGTGATGCGCCCTGCGGGCAGCATACCAGTGGGCCGCTGCGTCCGCGCACTAACGCGGCGCCCAACCAAACTGGCCGCCTTCAGGGGCTGACCTGAGCTGGATCGTCACTGTCCGAACACTGGAAGCAGGACAGGGACAGGTCACAGGACTGTTGCGGGAGGAGTGTGGGGGGGGGGGGGGGTCTATGGATGCAAGGAAAGAGCAGGAGAACATGGAAGTAAAGACAACAGTGACACAAGAATCGATAGTCATCACCAGAGCAGACACTGGCGGCACGCGATCGTTAAGGGAAGAGTACATCGGCATGGACGGAAGCACGGAAGAGGTGGGAACAGACAGGCGGGGAAAGATTAAGAGGAGTTTGAGGGAGGGGAGGGGGAGGGAGGGAGGGGAGAGAGAGGGACAGAGAGAGAGAGAGAAAAAAATGCAGGGATGGGATAAAGTCATATGAAGACGGAACCGAGCGGATCGGGAAATGGAACCTGCTGAGGGCCGTCATCTGGTTTAAAGCGTAGCCATATGAGCGCAGATGGGAGGGATCGGTGAATACAGCGGAGAACCAGGGAACCGGGGGAAAAGTCCCACCTGTTTGGGCGCCGCCGGCTGCTACAGAGGATAGCAGCACGGGACGTAGCGGGCCCTCTCACCTGGCCGGGCGTGCTCGGACGCGATCCGCCCATGATGACGAATTTGCCGCCGCCCGTCGTGGCCGCCTTGCCGGCCGCCGACGGCGAGTTGCTGACGATAATGGTGCGCTGTGGCGTGCCTGCTGCTCCGCACACACCGGGGGAACAAGCGGCAGTCAGTTCTCCGCACACACCGGGGGACCAGGCGGCAATCAGTTCTCCCCACACACCGGGGGACCAGGCGGCAGTCAGTTCTCCGCACACACCGGGGGGACCAGGCGGCAGCCAGTTCTCCGCACACACCGGGGGGACCAGGCGGCAATCAGTTCTCCCCACACACCGGGGGACCAGGCGGCAGTCAGTTCTCCCCACACACCGGGGGGACCTGGCGGCAGTCAGTTCTCCGCGCACACCGGGGGGGACCAGGCGACAGTCAATTCTCCGCACACACCGGGGGGACAAGCGGCAGCCAGTTGACAGCTACGGCACCACACACACAATACACAACACAAGCCACGCACCAACCAACGGACAATATGACGACGCGTCAATCGGTATAAAAAACCTCGTCTAGCTGTCAAATCCAGAGGAACAAGCGTTGCTTACGACCTGGAAATGTGCATGCTCCGATATCAACAATAACGTGTGCGGATGTTGTGTCGGTTTTCCTTACAAAGGGCTTACGCGACTGTCCTGATCATATCAAGCTAGACTCTACCCCCAGGTTAAAAACCAAAGCCAACAAACCGCGCCGACGATGTCGGCGATGACGTCCATTTCCGGAAGATCACTGGAGAACACTGAGCCCGCTTGAGCCGATACAACTATTCACGGGACAGGAAATCCGCAGCGTCCAATGGTGCCCGATCGTGGTACCGCGCCATCAGTGCCCTACGACGACCCATCAACTGGCCAAGCAACTCAACTGCCCTATCGCGTCGTACGCTATGAAACATGACCTAAAGTCAACGGACCAGTCCTCAGGCATTCTCAAAAACACGTAATCTTCTGGTTTATTAGTAACATTGGGCGTCCAAGGTTCATTGACGAGTATTTAAGAACAAGAGGCAATAAAATTATGCGTTAAAATACCTATGACCATCCATCCATCCTCCTCCCACACTCAATTCTTCCTTTCTGGAGAATCTCCTGCGAACCTGTACAACAGAGAACCTATTTCGCGCACCAGACAACCTCTCCCGGAAAAATAATGGAGTAGCTATATGCTGGATGGTGCCTCAACGCCACAAGCGAGTGTCAAGAACGGCACCAGATCTGTGTAGCGCGCCCCCGCCTCCGAAGAGCCTTCGAACTCAGCTCTCATTGGACGCAACTACACGGTGAACTGCAGCGCACCAAACAAGTCCTTGTAAATGATTGCTACTCCACCAGTGCCACTGACCATGAATTTATGTCACAATATCAGACAAAAGCTGTCCCAAGCAAACATAAACAAAATCAAACCAAACTGTTCTATCAGAATCAAATGTCTGATAGTTATAAGACAGGCGAGCAGCGTATCCTGAAGAAAATAATATCTGGCGTCAAGCCGGTGCACCGGACAATATAACGCTCATTATCTTGTCTTCTACGAAATACAGAAAGGCCCTCCAACTCATCACGAGAAATCATCTCACAGCCAAATCTGACCCCGTGAAACGCAACAACGTAGTTTACCAGTTCCCTTCTGACAGGAGATTGCAGACTCGCGAAGCAATCAAACTACGTTGGTGCCAATGCCACCACACTTTCAAGACGGTTGCCGATGCACTTAACTGACGGTGCCCCCAAAGAGCACAACAGAAAAGAAGACGACCGGAACACCACTCGAGACGACCTCAACAGAGACACCAGCACCAAAGCATAATCAAAGAGGGGGCTTCATGCTCTTGAGGCTGTCACGACCAAACCAAGGTCTCCGGGGCTGAACAAATAAACCAACCCCTCAGTCGCCCTCCACTCTATCTAAGGACACCCGTTACCATCACCGTAGAAAGTGTCACTTATTGCTCATCACGTGTTTGTCGCTTGACTCCTCATGCTGACAAAAATGTCAACCACCTAATTTACTGTACAAAATTTGACGACCGAGATAGGCTTCGCCTTACGCAATTGTTACACCTACCTAGTTATACCAAACTGTAACACGTTATCATATATTTCTCGTTTGTATATTGTATGCGTGCACGTTTAATAACGGAATATGCGATGATTTCGAAACTTCAGGCCAACCAATAGATGCCAAACATACGCGAATTACTTGCTAGTCTCAATAGGAAAACTAAAGCAAGTGGGGAAAAAGCTGATCAAATGCACCCAGACCAAGGAGTCAAATAACGCTGGCACATGTATCATATACAGATATATACGTACACGGGTACATATATATATATATATATATATATATATATATATATATATATATATATATATATATATGTGTGTGTGTGTGTGTGTGTGTGTGTGTGTGTGTGTGTGTGTGTGTGTGTGTGTGTGTGTGTGTGTGTGTGTGTGTGTGTGTGTGCGTGCGTGCGTGCGTGCGCGCGTGCGTGCGTGCGTGCGTGCGTGCGTGCGTGCGTGCGTGCGTGCGTGCGTGCGTGCGTGCGTGCGTGCGTGCGTGCGCGTGCGTGCGTGCGTGCGTGTGTGTGTGTGTGTGTGTATTATGTATGTATGCATACATGTACGTGCGTACACGCATCTATGTATGTATACGTATCTTTGCCTTAAACCCAGTATATAACTCAGTATGTAACCTTTGGTCCCAAACGATCCGTGTACCGTTATTTCCAGCGCATCCCGACGGTTTTCAGCGGCGGCGCGGCGCCGCCCCGGGTCGTGAGAAGCGGCCGGCTGTCACATAGTGCGGGCGGCGTCCCAGCTGCCGCCGGCGCCGGCGCCCGTCGCACCCCAGACAAATTGGGGCGCCCAGCCCGAACGTCAATCGCCGAATGCGATTAGCATACATCACGGACGGCGCGTGCCGTCAGATCGAAGTCGGCCCCTCCCCCAGACACCACGCCCCGTCTGCGGCGGCCCGCCCGTCAAACGTCACCCCCCTTGCTGACGGGACCTGTAACGCGTGGACGGGATTTCAACTCGAACTGATTGGCAGAGGTCACTTGGCAGACGTCTTGGAGTATCAGTTAAGTCTTGCATCCAGTTCGGGATTGTGAGCAGTTCTTGAAACGTCGGCAAAGGTCACGCAAACTACGTTAGTCAAGTCGCACAAACGTTACCCCCGCGGCGTTATCTACCGCTAACTTTTCAGGAGGATATGTACTATAAAATAAAGCAAACCAACTTGGCTTGGTTGCTACTTGTGCAGCCCTCAGCATTTCTCAGAATTCAAGATGGCAGCCGCCGCCATCTTGAATGCTAACCAATTTTCATATTTCAATTTCGATGGCGTATATGGTCGCGTAATATCTATTTCAGGAGGCTATCATGGGTGGCGAGCGCATTTCTGGACTTATTTTTGGGTTGCGAGGTTGAATTCAACGCCAAATCATACGTCAAAAGTTAAACTCAATGAAAACATCTGATGTAAAATGTCCCGACATCTAAGGAGACATCAAAGACAGCGCAGTACCACCAGCTAGCACGCGTCGCGTTACTAATTCCTTTTCATAATCATCATCACTATGTATACTAGCTCTCCTCCGTTGTCTTTGACATCCATCTGCTTGCTGGTGCAACAGCTTTAGCATGTGATTTCTCCCTAACATTTGCAGCACCCTGTTCCCCAAAGGCCTAAGTTGTTGCTGTGACCAAGGCTGTGGCTGTGGCTGTGGCTGTTGCAGCTGCAGCGTGCAACGTTGCATGGCTTGTTTTCAGCGGCGCAGCTGCAAGTTTCTATATCCACGAGCGCTTCGGGAGTAACTGCCGCTCTTAAGACGGGCGGTCTAATGGTGAAAACCTCGACGCTCGGACCAAAGTTGGCAACATCTCTAGCTTCTCGTCTTCGGGAGGGGGGGGGGGGCACATCACGGGGAAGCTTCCTCGGGGGAGCTAGGAATGTAGCGGGCCAGTCGGATCTCCAAATCTTCAACCAGGTCTTCTGCGGCCCCAGGAGCTGGCCACAGGATGTGGTATAGCAGCGGACGGAGGTCAACCAACATCGGACATGCCGGCACCGCGGTCTCGCTGTCCGATTGTTGCCTGACGTGCACGTCCACCAGTAGCTCCGGGCATGCCGGCACCGCGGTCTCGCTGTCCGAGTGTCGCCTGACGTGCGCGTCCACCAGTAGCTCCGGGCATGCCGGCACCGCCGTCTCGCTGACCGTTGAATTACGATATGACCTTGACTCAAACCTTAAAAACAGCTGCATAACTGAGCTCCTCACCAACAAAAAATCCCTAAAAACGGTGTTTAACGACCCTACAAGTCGTCCACATAAAACTTTAAAACTTGACCAACGGACAATACGAGAAATAAAATAAATGCCGAGAAATGTGCTAAGCTGCACGAGTAGCAGCCGCTAACTTGACTCTCCTAGGTACATAAAACCAGTTACACCGAAGTTTCCCACAAAAGTTCGCGGTGGTTGACACTGCAGGGTATAGGAGGCCTAAGGATGACAGCTTGACTATATATACCCAACCAAAGTGAAAAGCACCTTCTACAGTAAATGCATTGTGTATGCAGCATATGGTTTAACAATTATGGTTAATAACAAATACAGTTATTTACCAGAAGACGACACGTACCAGAAGACAACGAGCGGCAAAAATTTATCAATAGTGGTGATTTTCTGTATTTGTGGCCATCTTTCTCATTTGATCCTCGATGTCACCTTGAATTTAACTCCGCCATGAAAATCAACTAAAGAAATGGACTCCCTGCCATTAAAACCTCCAATGCGATGTCACACGACACTCCAAGTCGTCAAGAAAAAAAACTAAACTGTCACTCAAGATGGCGGCGGCCGCCATCTTGAATTCTGAGAGGTGCCCAAAGTTGCACAAGTGACAACTGGGCTAATTTGGGTCTCCCCGCTACATAGCATATACTTGGCGGTAGTTGGTCGCAACCGATGTATTTGAGTTTACTACTGTCTACAAAGGAGCATACAACAACTGGCGGTATTCGGATATGACCGCCTGCGTGATAACGCCTGCCTATTCGACTTTCGCGCACTGCATGTCCCGCTTTTCATACGTGCTGTTCTACGTATTCAATACCACTTGCTTCAGTGTGTGCACCACAGCGTGCGCGGACAGCACAAAACAGCGCAGCCACGGAGCCACAGCCACGGGCCCATCTTCCCCTCCCCGGCGTGAGGGTGGTCTGCTCACCGATCCTGGCCGTCTGACCGGCGCCAGCCAGCGCCAGCTTGGGCGTGCCGGGCGCGGCACCAAAGGCGGCGCCGGCGGCCGGCGGCGGCGCCATCGTCTGAGAGCGCGCCTTGGCCACAGAGGCGCAGAGCAGCGGACCCAGGTGGCCAAACTCGGCTTGGTACTCGTCTGGGATGTCCGGCGGCGAGCGGAGCTGCTTCAGCAGCGGCGTCAGGGCCCGCTGAGAACGGCAAACGCAAGCAGTCAGGTCACGGCCAGGAGCAGCCATGAGGCAGGTCAGGCACGGCCAGGTCAGCTGTCAGAGCAGCCATGAGGCAGGTCAGACACGGACGGGTCAGACACGGAGTAGGTCGGCTGAGATACGGAGGGGGCCAGGTCAGCTATGGTACACCTATGGTACAGGCAGCGGGCAGAGTCGCTGCCGGCGAGACGCTCACGCCAGATGAAGCACTGAAAAGTGGCCAGCATAAGCGACACACGACCAAAGATCCGGCTCGTCAACCAATGATGTACACACAAACGATGTCCCAACGGAACACGACCACGCTCCCATGACACTGCAGTCCGGCCCAGGGAGGCGCTCTCTGTCAGCGCCGGGGCCAGCCGCCGCGCCGTAGGCCGGGCACGCCCCACCGATGATGGCCGCTCCGTCCGCCCACCGTCGCGACGAGCCGGCCGACTGCTGAGGGGCCAATCTCGCAGGGCGCCAGGTGGGCCGCCGCCCGTCACATGCTACGGGCGCGGTGGCTGCCGGCGCCGGACCGGGCCGCGCCGCTCGGGTCCCCGGTCGACGGCGCCGGTCGCGATCTTCGGCCGCCGGCGCCACCCTCGACCGAGACCTGTGCGCCCTTTGCACCGCTCCGGCCGCGCCAGCTGTTTCCGAGCCCGCACGGGCGCGGCTGTGGGGCCACAAGCATCGTTCACTCACCGCGAACAGCTGCTTGAGGTGAGTGGCGGCCAGCTTGTCGGCAGGGCTGATGGTCGCCGCCTCAGCCAGCTGCTCTAGCCGCGCGCCCATCGGCTTCAGTTGCGGCATGACGAAGGCCTTGATGACCTCGGGCCCCAGTTCGGAAAGACCTGGCCGGTAGAGTTGGCGGGCTAGAGGACACGCCCCGATGCGGCCGGCCAGCACATACGCGACTTACGACTGATCTGTCACAGCCACCGCTATTTGTTTGGCGCAGCATATCAGAGGCGGTGCAGCGGCCTGGTGCATATCAGGGGCGGTGCAGTAGTCGGGTGCACATCAGAGGCGCGCAGCAGTCGGGTGCACATCAGAGGCGCGCAGCAGTCGGGTGCACATCAGAGGCGCGCAGCAGTCGGGTGCATATCAGAGGCGCGCAGCAGTCGGGTGCACATCAGAGACGCGCAGCAATCGGGTGCATATCAGAGACCGCTAGCTGTGGTCGGGGTTTCCTATGAGAGGCGCTGCATTCCCTACGTTTGCAGGTGAGACTTGAGGGAAAACTTTCTTCTGCCAGACTGAAAATGAGCCAGCCAGCATTTGTAGCTATATCTGAAGACATCAATACCACTCATCCCGGAAAAGCTTTGATTTATGAGCCCACGGGCCTAACAGACGAAGTCCACGCAACTCTCGTTCTGAAAACGCATCGAGAGGCAGTGCGTGGCGAGCCTTCACATCTCCGCAATCTACAGCGGTCTCAGCGCGTCTTCCAGACATAGCACCTAACAGCGCCCCGAGCCACCAGCAGCAGTGCAGCCGCGCACTACCCTCCCATTACGATCCCGGGAGGGGGACGCACCGGCCAGGGCGCCGTAGTGCGCAGCCAGGGGCGCCTTGTCGCCCTGCAGGCAGCCGGTGAAGAGGCGCGTTACACGCGTCTGCATGTTGTTGGTGGACGTGTTGAAGTTCTTGCAGATCTGCGCCAGCAGGCGGGAGGCGAAGTCCCGCAGCGCCCAGTGATTGTCGGCCTCCGGCCTGGCACACAGCTGCCGCGACAGTATGCAGCTGGCCACCGACGGGATCAGCTCGTGCAGCTGCCGACACACACAGACCGGCGGGCTGTCAGCGCGCGCGCAGCTGCCGACACAGTATGCAGCTGGCCACCGACGGGATGAGCTCGTGCAGCTGCCGACACACACAGACCGGCGGGCTGTCAGCGCATGCGCAGCTGCCGACACACACAGGCCAGAGGGATGTCAGCGCGCGCGCGCGCAGCTGCCGCGACAGTATGCAGCTGGCCACCGACGGGATCAGCTCGTGCAGGCTGCCGACACACACAGACCGGAGGGCTGTCAGCGCGCGCGCGCAGCTGCCGCGACAGTATGCAGCTGGCCACCGACGGGATCAGCTCGTGCAGCTGCCGACACACACAGACAGGAGGGCTGTCAGCGCGCGCGCGTAGCTGCCGACACAGTATGCAGCTAGCTACCGACGGGATCAGCTCGTGCAGCTACCGACACAGACACGACAGCTGGCTTGTAGCTCGCGCAGCCGACTGACATAGATGCGCCAGCCGGTGACTGCAGTGGATCATTGCCGTGCCGTGCCGTGTCAGGTGACTGCCCTCAGCTCCGGGCAGCCGAGGTCAGTCGAGCCTCGCCCGGCCGCCGCAGCTGGCCGACAGTCTCCGTCCAAGCCCAGCGGTCTCAGCACAGAGCAATACAGCTGTTCGCGATATCGATGTGCTACCATTGGGGACGAAGGAAATCTGTAAGCAGCCTCTCCCAATGCGGTAAGGCAGTCTATTGTTCTTAGAAGCTTAGCTTCACCTGCAAAAGTTACCGAGAAGACCCATGATGATAATCACATGCTACTTAACTGGCATGTGAAACGCGGACCGCCTGTGACAATGGCTCGATACTAGTATAAAACTTGCTGTAGGAAGGGCGGCCAATCCGTTGCGAGCTGCATTGCAGAACGACGGAGGCTGATCAAGCACTGTGATTTCGGTGACGCTCTGGCTCCTGTGCGGAGAGACAGTGCTGTATGCTATATGTCGTATGCTATAACCTGCCGGAATGTGGCGTTAACAGCGCGCAGATGCAGAGGAAGCTCATATCGGGAGACTCGGCTGACGTTCGGCCTCACCCGCCAGACGTCTTTCTTTAGAAGCGGCCTCCAGGGAAGTCAGCATCATTTCAGGATCGGACAGCACTGCCAACGACATATCAACGTCGGAGGGAAGGGAACCAAACTTGGACGCAAGCGAGGTTTCGCAGGCCATTTCAGTCGGAGTAAAGCAGTGCTACCGCTGAGGAGCTTTGCATCCTACTGACGCTCGTCAGTACGTCTCGTCCGAGTGTTTCAATTGTGGAAAGGTTGCGCAGTTTGACCGGAAGGTGCTGGCTAACAGGGGGTGCCGTGGATTAATTCTAGATCGCCGCAGGGCCCCTCAGTCAGCCAATTTGCCGACAATGACCCGACTCCTGTCCCGCCATGTCTCTGATTCTGATGGCATGTCAAGAGCAAAAGCGGAGAAGCTGCTGGGTGACGCGGCTGGCATGCGCGGATTGCTCCATACCTAGAACTGAACAATTTGGAGATGCCTGTCTGCAGCGAACGTCAGAGATGCTCACGACTTGACTTCAGGAGGCTGCCATGACCGAGAGGCGCCAGCTCTGCGTTGACGGCGTTGAGCACCTGGGTCACAGAATCGTCTCCGAAGACTCGAGCATTCGGCCGCCAGTCTCAGTCCCCGCACGGAGCAATAAAGCCGTGTGTGCAGTAGTACGTCACAGCCATCACCCGACGGAAGCTCTCAACGCAGCCGCGTTGACTGACTGCGAAGTGGACGTCCTGTCCAGTTACAAACAAATGCCAGCGGCATGGTGATAGTAGTGGCGGTAGCTGGCGACACTTCTCTAGTCAGAACGCACGGCCAGGCGTTGTTTAGAGGATGCGCAGCGCGTGCGTTGACAGCAGAGTCCGCACGAGTCAGATCCGACCCACCCACCCAAATGGCGCAACAAATGACCGAATGGCCCACCGCAGGCACTGGTGGCGCGATCCCCCACCAGTCAATCCAGTGATAACTGTGAAAATAAGACAATGTGCTTAAAAAACGATCAAGGCGGTTAATCGAGCTGCGAAAAGCCTACGCCGAACCGACGCCGGGACCGATGAATTCCATTGAGCTGATACGATGGGTGACCACGCCTGACATTCGCCAACCAGACGTTGTTACCACCCCAACGTACGGAAGCATTTTCTACGAATCGCAAAATGCAATGAAAGCAAACTGGAGACAACGGCACTACGCACAAGCGATTCTGACACGCGGCACTATAACCAGCCTAGACCGCAGTCGCCCGCCCAGACCCAGCAAGCGCCAGTCAGCGGGATCAGTCGAGGCACACGCCACTCATCACGGCCCGCGCCAGTCAAATATCCGCCTGCGCCGCCAGCGGCCGGCCACGCAAGCCGGGCCGGCCCGGCCTCCGCCTGTCAAATCTATCGGACGCGCCTGGGCGGCGGACGGACGATGGTTTTCGTCGGAGAACACCGGCAGGCGGAGCCCGATCGCGCAACTTGGCGCGCTGAATGAAAAATGAGCCGGCGCGCTTGTCAATTACTGGCGACAGGCCGACCGGCCCATTGAAAATAGCCACCTTCATTGGAAATATGCTAATGCAAGCCGCGGCATACGTTACGGGGAGGGACGGGAGGCACCGGGGATCGCGGCGGCGGGCGGCGCGCTTCGAGATGGTGGCGCATCAACGACAGACAGCGGTGAAATTAGGCGGGGAAGTGTCGAGAAGGGATATATGCCGGGGTCTGGAGGAAGGGTGGGAACGAGGGGGGGGGGGGGTCGAGATGATAGGCACATCGGGTGAGAAGAATTGAGTGGGAAAGTCTTTGGATGGGATCGAGGTGAGCAGACAAACACTGACAGGGAAGTGGCCTCAGAAAACAAGGCGGTCTGATGAAGACCCTGATGCATACACGGACAGGGTAGAAGAATCTGATGAGGTATGACGATCTTGGAAAGCATATCTATCTCAGGATAGATTGCAACACACAGCACTACAAGGCTATGAACCCGGCAACAACATGACCGCGACAGCCGCAGTAGACCGGCAAAACTGAGCCGTACGTGCTACGGTTCCAGACCACGCCAAGCGCCGCCGACTGGACCCGAGTACGGTGGCAAGAGCCGAGACCAAACCACACCGAGCGCCGCCGACAGGACCCGAGTGCGGTGGCAGGAGCCGAGACCAAACCACACCGAGCGCCGCCGACAGGACCCGGAGTGCGGTGGCAGGAGCCGGGACCAAACCACACCGAGCGCCGCCGACAGGACCAGAGTGCGGTGGCAGGAGCCGGGACCGAGCGTAAGCGATGTTGACGGCGTCGTCGTCTGACAGCCAGCGACGCGTGGGGCGGCCGTCGGCCTGGTGTGAGTCGGCGCCGGTGGCATGTCACGACATCTCCCTGTGGTACACTTGACGTGGGCGCGAGGGATTTCATCGGGGTGCGGTGAAATGGCGCATGTCCGCGGCCGCCTCCGATCGCCGCACATGGAACTGGACCAGCACAGCCTGCGGAGCTTGCCAGAGATTACCTGGTCGGGTTTGTGCCCACTGGGTGACACCCAGGAACTGCTGCAGATGCGGCCTGGCATGACACTCATTGAGTGCTACAGATGCAATCCGACGTGATATCTCACACCAGCGGTGCGCATTCATATAATACAACTGCAATTCAATACAGTCATCTCGAGAGCAGCCCAAGCAGTTTGCAACTAACTGCCCACAGCGACACCCCAAAACAGAACGGGGGGCTGGAGTACAGAACCAGCCGGTCATCATCGGAGTACTCACGTATTTCTCCAGGTAGAGCGTCTGGTTATCCAGCAGCGCCTTCACCATGCGCATCAGGTAGATGAGCAGCGCCAAGTTGAACTGTACCACGTTCACCTTGACGCCCTCGAAGATGAAATTGCAGAGGCGCGGCAGCATCTGGTGCAGGCCCGGGTCCGAGGACAGGCTCTGCAACGCTTCCTGCCGGGTCGAAAGAACGAGTCCGACTCAGACCCCCAGTAGAAAATGAAAGGGCATCAGCGCATGCGACCCTCGACGATGCAGAGAAAGGCCGTAGGCTTTTATGCTCATTGTTAAGATAACCATTCATGGGGTACCAGTGGGGTCCTGTGCAGAGGAATAGTAAGATTCAGAGAACCTACCGGAGGAAACCGTGGATCTTGACGCACAGCGCTGGAAAATTAGAACAAAACGACACTTCTACAACACCTGCGTTGGCGAGCGAGTCATATTTGAAGGCTTGTTAAAGCCAAGTCACGGCAACATCGATCGTCCTGTCGGGAGGCACTGCTCGCTGGGTCCCGGAAACGATCACCCCGCCCGGGGCGATGACCGTCCTGACGGAAGGTAACGAGGCCCTTTCCCGAGTACCACTGGCTGGGAGGTGGATGATGGATGGCTCTGGCTCTGGCTCTGGCTCTGGCTCTGGCTCTGGCTTTGGCTCTGGTTCTGGCTCTCTCCCTCTGTCTTTCTTAGGTGAACCGATTGACATCTTGAGACATCTTTCGACATCGGCATGACATCTTAAGTGAACCAACCTGTATGTTCTTAACCAACAAATGATGATGGAAAAGAAGTCCGCTGTTTGCACACACATGATACAACGTAAGTTACATCTCAGTATGAAGTTTTCCAATTGTGCAACGCATATCATTTCATGGCCAAATAATCCATGGCATGCTATATCTTCAAGAGTACACTACCATAGCGTAATAAATATCCAACCTACAGCTAAGTAATTGGCCAAAAACATTCCGAAACAATCTAACATCAGTGGTACATTCTGCCATCGATTCAGTTCCGTATTCAATTCATGGACTCCAGATCCAGCTCCAATAACAAAACAAGTTTAGCTACTTCTGTCGGCTCAGCCCACCCCCAGCATATTTTGGAAAACTGCACTCATGAATTTTCCGGGCCATTCATCAAATACATCACAGGTCACAGAGAACACATGCCTCATGCAAACACACTATGCCTGCCAGGAATATCAAATGGATGCAACTGCACAGCTCCTCAGGACATGTTCCAATAGTAAACACCATTCAAAAGCCTGAATTGAATTGAAAGCAAAGCCCCGCACTGAAATTTGTAAAAATCATGCCTATGAAATCGATAGCAGCACGTAAATTCAGTCTTCCGCAGCTTGGCCCTTATTTGCAAATCGAGTAACTGCATACAGCAATACCGTCTGATGTATACGTACACTGACCTGGTGCTAAGTCAGAAATAAAACCATGGGAAATACCAATTACCAAGCCTAGCTCTGCGATCCGAGCAATTTCAAACTAAGAGCTTCAAACAACGAAATGGGCGCACGGAGGTCAGTAAAGGTTGGTCAATGTCAAGATCTGTTGAAGGTGCCCGGATGTGTATATAAAGAGGGTCTGCACGACACGTACGGACAAGCTCACACTTGCTAACCACGCTCGAACAAAACATCAGCTGTCCATGGACAAGGCATGAGATCGTTTATGGTGCAACCGTGCTTCACAAAGTACTATGTTTACCTTCTGCATCGATCATCTGTTTGCCACGTGGCATTAAGATGCCGAGGTTGGTCAGCGTTCTGTGTACATCCGTACTCAAGGCACTTTGGGTACAAATCGAGCATTGAAAGAAGAGTTTTATAGTTAACCTCTACGTCACGTTGCTGGACGCAGCAAGGCAGGCAATTAGCCATGATTCAGGTACCTATTGAATAAGACGCTGCCCGGGTGGACACGGACCTTCTGTGCTGGCGGCACAGCCCGAAGGACACGGACCGCTCTCTGCTGGCCGCACCTTGCCCAGGTGGACACGGACCGCTCTGCTGCTGGCGGGCACATGCCCGGGTGGACACGGACCGCTCTGCTGCTGACGGCACACTGCCCGGGTGGACACGGACCGCTCTGTGCTGGCGGCCACACTGCCCAGGGTGGAAACGGACGCTCTGCTGCTGGGCGGGCACAATGCCAGGGTGACACGGACCGCTGTGCTCTGGCGGCAACTGCCCGGGTGGACACGGACCGCTCTGCTGCTGGCGGCACACTGCCCGGGTGGACACGGACCGCTCTGCTGCTGGCGGCACACTGCCCGGGTGGACACGGACCGCTCTGCTGCTGGCGGCACACTGCCCGGGTGGACACGGACCGCTCTGCTGCTGGCGGCACACTGCCTGGGTGGACACGGACCGCTCTGCTGCTGGCGGCACACCCGGGTGGACACGGACCGCTCTGCTGCTGGCGGCAACTGCCCGGTGGACACGACCGGCTGCTGGGGCACTGCCGGTCCGCCGCTCTGCTGCTGTGGCACACTGCCCGCATGGTGGACACACGGACCGCTCTGCTGCTGGCGGCAAATGCCCGGTGGACACGGACCGCTCTGCTGCTGGGGCACACCGCCGGGGGACCGGCTGCTTGCGCTGGCGGAACAAGGGCGTCTGGGAACTGCCGCTGCGCGCACACTGCCGGGTGGACACGGACCGCTCTGCTGCTGGCGGCACACTCACCGCTCTCCGGGATTCATCGCTGCCGACGCACGCCTCCGTGATCTCCTTGTAGTACAGCTGCAGCTCCACCGACAGCTCGTGCTGCGCCAGCTGCTTGACGCTCACCGTCTCGATCGTCTTGGCGCGCTGGTTCTTGCTGCAACAGACGCGCCAGCGGCTGGAGGTTAGCGACCACGCAGTGCCACAGAGCGGATCCGGTGACGGGAGGCTCCGGCAGGTGCCAGGCTCCTCGGCCGGTAACGTACAGTCCACGGCTTTGTGGATAACGCCAAGATCAGTGAAAACGTGGGGGCTTATCGCTCCCAGCAGCAGAGGCCAGCGTGAAGAACAATCAGACGCCACGGCCACCGACGCCATCGCGTTCGACATGGACTGGCCGAGAGCGGCCTCTCATTGCTCGTATACCTATCAAGGACGCCATCGCCAGCCCGCTGGCGCCGTGCCGTCCCGATCCAGCTCAGAACAGCGCACAGCAGGCACATTGTTGGCATCGCCACCGGTCAGACCACGCTATTGTCGACAGAAATCGGTCGGAGCGGGCTCATATGTGCACGTCTGAGCGGGCTCCGGCTAAGGCGCCGCCCTATGGCATTCGGCAGCGCAATAACGGCGGCCGCAACAAGATACCCGCTGATTGGATTACAAAGCTTCGGCTGTCGTTGCAGTACAGTGAGGCGGAACACGTGCCTTTCGCTTTTGAGCCACGGCATGCAAAGACTGGTCCCTGAGGCGTGACATGACGCTCATGGAACACCGCCGCTCTAATTTATTGGTATCAGCAACATGAGTAGGGGCGCGGTATTGCACTCATTCAACGGCATCTTGTCCGAGCTTATTGGACTCGACATGGTGTTCCGGAGCCGGCAATCCTGCTCATGAACAGAAACCAGACCGCGGTCCTATGACGCACCCTGAGGTAAACCAGATCATGCAACCCGGCACATCCCGCAGGCCATACAGCTCTCCCCGGGTAACCAAGGACGACCGCAATGTACTGCACGCGGGCGCACACCGGACTTGGCCATGTAACCCGCCCGAGGATTCGCCCAGCAACAAACAAGCAACGCACACTGCTGGGGTAGCCGGCCTGATGGCACGCGTACTCCGGAGTGAACCAGTCATTGAATGTAAGGTATATCTCGGGGTAAGTCGGATCCCATCTCTAAATGGGTCTGGCAGGCTGTGAGACATTTATAATAGGGCCCCAGTTATCATTACTATCATTGAGGTTAACAGGACCAAGGCGACAGGGCGTAACACGGCGCACGCTGCGACCAGACCCCCAATTGTATACCCAGGGAAACAACCGCTGCCTCGAAGTGCACAGCAAGACTCGACACCCAACGAGGTAAGTAAAGCCCGGGAGCGCTCCCCAGCCGCCAGTAAACACCCGAGAGCGCGTGCCCAATGCCGAAGCTCACGCCCACAGGCTGAATGCACAGCCGACCGCGGCCACGTCTGTCCTCCCCCAGCCTCCCCCGCGGTCACCCGCACACGGAGCCGGCCGGGCGCGCGGCGCGAGCGTGACGCCTCACCTTTTGCTGGGCACGGCCTTGGCCTGGCTGTGGCCGGGCTTGCCAATCTTGCTGGCCGGGTTGGTGGACTCCTGCTTCTGGTGATCGAGCGCCACCGGGCGGCGGGTTCTCCGGGATGGCTGGCTGCACGCCGTCGATACACAGCCAGTGCACTGTCGGGGGAGCATCACTGCCAGGGCGGCCGATGGTACACCGCTCCCCGACGGGACTGACCAGGCCGGCACGAACATGTCACACCGATACACCCTACATAAAGAGGACGACGATCCCTGCACCTCAACATGACTATACGGAAAAAGACGTGGCACGGCTAATGACATGAATGTTTGACATAAATGGCATAACATAAACAAGGGACGAAAAGTCGGAACAAGACGGCTGAATGCTAAGATTGAAAACTGTCCACACGTAGGACCATGGAACGATATAAAGCGACATAAAAAATACGGACTGAAATTATTGAATGACTGAAGTGGGAAACAGATACGATAACAAGTGCAGATAGGATGATGTTCAACAGCGAAGACGTCGAAGCGGAGAATGATCTAATGGAAACCCATGATTGTCGCCCTGGTGACTGACAGGGCTCACCATGAAGTAAATGACTGACGGGGCTCGCTATGACGTAAAACGATCCGTTGACCAACGATCACCAGGCTTAGATGGCGAACCGTAAACTACCAATCATACAGCTCCCTAGTCCCCCCCCCCCCCTCCCCCCCCCCCATCACCGCCACCAACCAGCGCGGCGAAAGACCGGACTTAGCTCTGTTTAAAGTTGGTTTTCACGCACCGTCTTTTCAACTTGCTCCCAAGTTGCAATGCTTCTGTCGTGAGCTAACCTGGCCTGATACAAACTACCTTGATCAACCAAGCGTAACCCTACCGCGCGGATATTGCACATTCGGGAAGCTAGGGAGTCACGTAAGCGCCTACAAATTCAGACCAGCGCCTGGTTCCGCTCCCGTTCCGCTCCCGGTGTGAAACGGCCTCAGGCGTGCGGAAGCTACCCCAATGTGTATGTTCCCTTTATCACACACAAACGGCACGTGTGTGTACCACCGACGGCAGCCGGCCCGGCCGGCCCGCACCTCTGATGGTGGTGTCCAGCGGCGCCTTGGGCATCTGGGCCGACACCAGGTCGGAGAGGTCGACGTCCTTGTCGTCCTGGAAGCTCAGCTCGCGGCCGCCGCCAGACGTGAACCGGAACGGGATGTGCTCGGCGCTCTGCACTCCGTACAGCGGCTGGAGGACGACACGGAGGGACGGTGGTGGCGCCGACACCGTGCCGAGCCGCGCCTCGCGCTGGCACCGAACAACGCCGAGCCCGCTGGCACAGCGTGTACCGGACGCGTGATGAGAGTGAAGCCGATGCAGAAAAGCGGCAAAGAATCACAAACACACCCGCACGACCTTAGTTCGTAATTTCATATTTTGTAACTAGACCGGTGCCGCTGGTCGTCCTTCGTCGCTATCGCCGAAGGCCATCACTGCATCAGGCGCAGCCTGAACATAAAGAAGAGGAGCGACATGCGACCCGAGTGCATCGCCGCAATCCTCAGCCGAAACGCGCCCTGACAGACATTCACAATGTCAATGGCGAAGCGGCAATGCAGGCGACACGTAACTGACCTCCATGTTTCGCATCCTCAAAGCATTGTCGAAGTCAATCGGGAGCAGCTTCTTCCGCTTTCCGTGAGCTTTGAACTTGTAGGCATCCTGAGGAAACGCGGACATTGTACGTCAGGTTAGCCTGCTGCTGCATGCGCACCGTACGATCACGGAAAGAGACCGAATACCAGCCAGAATTTAAGACAGCATAGATCGCGTCGTTCAATGTAACATTGATATGTTTATGAGGAATTAACATTTTAGGGGAATGCACGCACCACTGCATAGGGTGCTGGCGGCTGCAATGGCTATGCGAGGGCTCAGGGATCACGGCGCCACCGGGACTTAGACTCGGGCGCCCCCCACGTGGGAACCGAAGACGGTAACCACTCGGTCACGACACTCTGTGAATGATGTTTGATGCCATGGACGGCAAGACCATCGCGGTGCATTTCGGCAAGAACGCAATAACATCACGCAACACACTCCCGTCTTCCTGTCTTTCCGTCTTTCCGTCTTCCTGCCCGCCCGCCCGCCTCAATAGAGCCGCATTACATAGAACGTCTTCATGTGTACATAGAAAGTCTCCATGATGTCAGAGTCGTAGCCAAAGTGACCGCGCCAGAATTGCCACTGTAGCGGACGGGCCATATCAAGTGCAGTACTTCAGTTTGGAAAGAGGTGGCAGTGCTGGCTGGTGCGTGTTTGCTCAAGGTCAAGAAAAAATATGACCATTGAGTTCAACATATAAAGTCAAGGACACACACACCAAAAGATCATGTGGAAGGGCCAAACACGCGCACATCACGATCGTCGGGTTGATAACGCGCGTCAATTTAAAAGCCACATTACGGCGCGTGATGCAAATTAACCCGTCCGCTACAGTGACAATTTACACACGGCAGCGGCTCTGACGTCATAAAAGCATCCCTTACAATGACATACTGACGAGCGCATTAGCTAAATAGTGGAATACCGTTAATAGAGCAACCCCGCGGAACGTCTCTGGCCCGACTCCGGCACTCGGAGACGCGACTGTAGACAAGGTTGGCGCGCATGTAGCGTACATTATATATTGTGCGAGAGGAAACAAGGCCCAACTGGAAGGTCTTGGCATTGGAGTGTGAGTGAGGACGGATGGGGTACCGTTGGTGGACGTTGGTGAGAAAATCCCTTAAGATAGCTTACTGGACAATAAAATGAATGTGACGTTTGCATGTCTGGTGCTTATTGCTTAGTGTACACCATAATTGCGTGCTTTGTACACTAAAGCCTCACGATTTTGCTTCTTATAATGGAAATCTGAAGCACAGATTTGATCTGGGTTGAAATCCCCCATTAAGTACCGAACTTCCAACACCGTCACACCCCCCAATTGTCCACCACGTAAGGTTTGGGGGCGCATTAACCGGGCGTCAGACACCATGAAGCATGCCCACCTCCTGACACCGTGACTCGGCCTCAGCCCATGCCGGACATTCACTCGGCTTCGGATCGCAACCCCGTCGCATCGCAGTGTAATCCACCACAGCGTCTGCTCGCGCCTCGGACGACGGACATGAGGCGTACCTGAATTATCTGCCGCAGCCGATAGGTGGTGTCCTCGGCCAGCTCGCGGATGGCGTCGTCCGGCACGCCACAGATGCCGACGCTCTCGGCGGCCACCCGCACCGAGTCCAGGCTCAGCGTGGAAGCCTGCGCCGGATCCGGCTCGCTCCGCTTGTGCTTCACCTTCATCGCCGCCACCAGCAGCCGACGCAGGACGGCAGGGGGGCGTCACCAGCTCGCGGCAGGAGCGTCCGAGCGCCACCAGCCAGCGGCGGGGGTCGCCCGGCGTCACTGGCCAGCGATGGGGGGCCACCTGGCGTCACCGACCGGCGACAGAGGATCGCCTGGTGTCACTCACCCGCGGCGGGGGACCGCCTGGCGTCACCAACGAATGGTGGAAGATGGTCAGGTATCACCAGCAGATGGCAGAGGCTGACTGGATACCACCCATCATCTGTGGGCAATCAGGGGGGGGGGGGCACATGGGAGTTAATGACCAGTAGTGGGGGCAGCCTGGCACCACCAACAGACAGGACACTACTACTGGGTGGCACTGACAGCAGGATGTTCAAAAAAGGCAATTCAAGAGCAGATAGTTGGCCATCTTTCATACTAAGACAGCAGAAATAAGAGCCATCCAAAAGATATGGTGGCACCCACATAGATATGTGAGTTCTGCACTGACCAATAGGCAGTGTTGGTTTAAAAACATGCAACACAAATTTTCATATCCTTTTAATGGAGTGCCAGTGACCACACTCCATAATGACCATAACGAGTTCAGAGGCCACGTCATCACTAGAATTCAAGCCTGGATTCAGCATTATGTTATTACAAAAACAATACTTGTGATAAAATAATGTTGGAACTGTGTCTTAGCTGGCATGTGGCTTGCACCTCAAACGCACATATAACTGCACAGGATAAATGTGGAATCAGGACAAAGGGCCAAAATAATAGCATATAATCATATTTGGTTCAGCAACACTTCTAGCAGTGCCACATGCAGCCACCTATCCACTTCCTCTGAGATTGAAGTGGATAGGAAGTGCCTCAGTCCCATATCAGTATTTCATGATGTAAGCCAACAATGACACATTGAGGAGCAAATTTACTACATAAAGAAATTGTGGTCTTGGGCATTTTTTCCATTTCAAAAGTGTGCACACATCTATAAGTGTGTTTATTTCAGAGCTGACGATTGCTTCAATATTATGTATCTTGTTCAGTGCACTCGTGAGAAACATTATGCACATGGATAGCCCAGTGCTATACATCTTATTCCTCATAGAATGACCTGGAGAAGGGACATGGATCAGGTTTTTACTGTTTTTACCTCATTCTGTGATATTATGCACCCATGTCACCTTGACTGCCCCTGTCCCAAGCAGAGAGCTTGGTGCCCCATTTGAGGCAGATTCAGACCTACCCCCAAATATCTTACTGACTGGTCTCCCACCCTTTGCAGACCACTTCAAATACAACACAACAGCTTCCACCAGTATACTGTGCCATTTAATGAAACAATAATATGTAGCATTTATGTGTGCTATAAGACAGTTCTATGACCACATTTCCTTGCCTCAACAAAACTGTTCTGAAAAAACCAAGCTGCTAACAAGTAAAAATACAAATGTGCAACTAACGGTAGCCACCAAACAGAACTCACTTACTACCGTGCCTAAAAATGGCTTTAAATCGTACGATTCTCTTAAAAATCGGACCATACGTTGATTCAAAGATACCCTTTCTGAAAATCATGTCGTTTTTACCTAGGCCTCCTTAAACACTTCCGCATACCTGCAACACCACATCCCTCTCCCAATTCATGTCATTCAACCGCTCTCATGCAGTTAATAATTTGGCGGAGCTTTTCAAGGAAGTGTGTTTTGTGCATATATGTGACAGCTGATGATGACGTCATTGGCAAGCTAAGGGTTTATCAGTGAAGTGATTTCTCAAACATGGTTGGGCGACGTGGGACGGGAGGGGGGGGGGGGGGGGAGAGCTGCGCCGTGGAACAAATGAGGCCTTCTCTTGAAATCTGTCAACAATCGGGCCTCCGCCGGATTTGTCCACACAATCATTATCACAGTTTAGGAGCTTTAAGCCAGGTGGGGCCCCCCAGTGGAGAAATTGGAACGAACGGGGATGAAGCCCCAAACTGAATACGGAACTTAACCGCGTACCGTGCTTCACAAGCTGCTACGTTTGCAAACGTGACGAGTGTTTAGGGAAGCAGGAGACTTACGGAGGTACGCCAGGCGTATTTACTCCATCAGATAAAAAAAAACACTGCGGGCAAAATGGGCTGCGAGGCTACCTATATAGGCTAAGTGTAGAGGTCTTTGCCTGCGCTCCCAGAGCATTCTGCTGTACACACAGGATTGGTGTATAAAATAAATACGCATTTCGAGCACGAAATTGAACTGGGGAGTACACCTGGGTACTGTCAACACAGCAGTAATACGAAACGGGACCGGAACGAGTCAGTCAGAGCACCAACCTGTTTTATTACTCCATGGTTTGCTGTATGGGATAGTTTCATGTGCTCGTTTCGAATATGTTGATAGCAGGAACCGCATTATACATCGCTCATGGACTTCTTTGAGGTCAGAACAGATCATTGACCTACAATGACCTAGGTCAACATTTTGTTTTCAGAAACATACTGTCTAGCGCAATCTTTCTCACTTATTCAAATGCAAAACTCAGAGCGGTCTTGTATGATTTTGGTCACCATGACCTTCAGCAGGTCAAAAAAGGTCAATGATCTTAACTGAACGTGTGACCTTTTGCTAAGAAACAGTTATGTAGGTTCTGTGGGCACTTTAGAGACGAACCTGGAGTTTGACCCTGTTTGACCTTATTTGACCCAAGTTATGACCTAGGAACCTCAAACTTTGACGTAAGTGAGTTCACGTACAGGCCAACACACCCTGTGAATTTGGTGCCTGTAGCTCGTTCAGTTTCAGAGATCTCAGCAGGGGTCAAATTGATCCCCCACCTGAGCGAAGGATATCTAGCAGGCCACCCGGGCGCGTGATAAAAATGTGAACAGAATTTTTCACGGTAGCTTCTAGTTTCTGTTCTGGTTTCAACGTAAAAATAACAAGGAAACGAAGAAAACCGCATCCCTTGTTAGCAAGTTAACTATATCCGGGGATATTTGTTGTGGGGATCACCATTTTATTAACCCTGTGTTCCTCTTACAAGGCACTGGCTACCCCCTGCCTACACACAAAAGCAGATCAAGTCATCTACGCTGAATGAGGGGCAATTAAATGTCCATTGGGGGCAATCCATACCTAAACAGGCAGCTTACCGGTGGCATTATTCTGGGGTGGTGTGGTGTAGGGGAAGATAATCCGGAAAAGGCACTTTCGTAGGTGTCCAACACATGTTTTACCTCCCAGTTAGCAGCAATCCTGACCCAGAAATGTGCAACAAAGCAGCCATACCATCAGATCGCGGTCAGTCATTCGGAGACAGCCGGGCCAGGACAGTGGCCACAGACGTCGAACGGGAGCAGGGCTCAGACAAGGAATATACGACAGAAGGGCCTTCATTCTGCGGCTTGGTTTTCAAAAAAGAATCCTCAGTTCTATGGCTCTTGTGACGTGTTTTTGGCACTTTCAAGCTCGCGACTTTGTTTCCGCCTAAAATGCCGCGACAAGTCTCATTTCTTGGAAAGCAGCCAGCGAAATGAAGGCGCATGCAAAATCTGTTGTACTGTGAGCCATCGATTAACTTTCGAAATTTTCACCAACCCATGCTCTGGCCATATTTTGGCATCTACCCTGTGGAAGCAGATGCTTCCTCAACGTTCCAAAATGCCTACCCGCTATTGGAATTTCGGCTCCCCACGAAAAACAACGTTGAAATGGACGAATAGTCTCGGGAAGCTGGATAGGCTTATTTCCCGAGTGACATAGAGGATTCGCATAGGTAAGAGTGTGCACCAGTGAGAAGCAGCTCTAGATGCATATCTAGAAAGCAGTGATTACATTTGAATACACTGCGATAACCCCCATCTTTACCCTCCCCCCTTCCCCTAGTCATTGGGCTTGTTTTCCAGAAAAGCTCTTGAGGTACGCCCTGAGCATTTCCCCCCCCCCTCCCACTTTTTGAAAAGTTCCTACGTCTATGCACGCGCGCCCATTCTAGCCTGCAGATGGCCCATCATAGTATGCAGGCGAGTTATGTCCTGAAGGAAGTTTATCATTTGCTTCGAAAGTTTAACTCTGTTCTGGCTTGCAGAGGGCCCATTGTGGCCTGTAGGACCCCACCATCTAATATGAGAGGGCTCATTCTGGCATTTTGGTGTCCCCCAGTTTGAGCATAGTTCCCGCGCCCCTGCACCTGAATGCCTCTTGGCTACATCGCCGCCAATTGCACGTTGTAACGTGATCAGCGTGGCGTCAGCTGTGCACCACAGGGCTGGGGCTGGGGCTGGGGCTGGGGCTGGGGCTGGGGCTGGGGCTGGGGCTGGGGCTGGGGCTGGGGCTGGGGCTGGGGCTGGGGCTGCGGCTGGAGCTGGGGCTGCGGCTGGGGCTGGGGCTAGGGCTGTGGCTGGAGCTGGGGCTGGCAATGGGGCAGGGATGGGCAGGCACTTGGACTGGGGCTGGCGCTGAGCCTGGGGCTGGGGCTGGAGCTGGGGCTGGGACTGGGGCACGGGGTGGGGCCGGCACTGGGACTGGGACTGGGGTTGGGACTGAGGGTGGGGTTGGGACTGAGGCCTGGCATAACATGGCCATGGACGGTAGATTTGGGAAAGGCAAGGGTAGTTACCCCCAGCCAAATCCGGGCAACATTTAGGGCAGAAGACAGGACCAGCAGCTGAGGCAGGGTGGAAATGCACAGGGTAGAAGGGTGCAGGACAGGAGGCAGCGGGATGGGACAGCGCAGGAAATAATGGCACAAGGCAGGAGTTCAGATGATAGCACAGGGCAGGAGGCGACAGGAAGACAGGGCTGGGGGAGGGCAGGGGGCCAAGACGGATGGGGCTGTATGTTTAAGAGGGAGTTTGTCGCGTAAGATAGGTTCTAAGTACACACAACAGGTTCTAGAGATGACAGAGCAGAGAAACACGGAGACATTACAGCGAAGGACACAGACCCAGCGCTGGGGCGCATGCGGGCCGCGGTGCGGTCAGGCTGGCCGGCGACGGCGGACGCAGGGCTCTCGCCGTACAAACAAGGGCAGAGCAGCTATCCACAGAAGCGGACTGTATGCTCTGGGGTGGTCGCATCGTGGTGCCGAGGAGCCTCCGTGACCGCGTGAAGCGACAGCTGCACGAAGGACACGTCGGCTACACGAAAATGAAACAGCTGGCGCTTCGCTTCGTCTGGTGGCCGGGGTTGGACGCCGGGCTCGAGGCGCTTGGCCGCGGCTGGCCGTCCTGCGAGACGGAGCGCGCAGCTCCACCGCACGCGGAGCGCCATCCGTTTGAGCCGGCCGAAATAAGCGTGAGTTCGATTTAGTAGCTCCTGCGATTGTGAGTATATTAGGGCCGCGCTCTGTCGTCAGCACGTTTGTCAGCGCCAATCATGGCCCAGTATTCGCCCTACGTTACGTCACGTGGCTACAAAGTCACGTTCCTGTTACGTCACACGCTGGTTGACTGATGCTAGAATTTTCTGTCAGCTCGTCAGCATGGAGGGAAAGCGCTATCACATTACAAAATCACTCTGACAAAAAAGCGGGAGTTTAATTTGGCACCTCTTGCGTTGGCGAGCACGTCGTTAGGTGGGGTGGGGGCACTTGTCCTCAATTTTGGGGAAAATGCGACAGGAGATAGATAAGGAGGAAATTGAAATGCCAAGAGTAGCCATGAAAAGGTGAGTGGCTGTGATTGGTGTGGTGTGTGGTTACGTTGTCCAGGAAATTAGTAGCGTTATAAGTAAACACTGAAAATAAGGGGGAAAAATTGAAGTGCGTTGGAAGCGGGAAGAAGCACTCAATATACGGATGGAGTAGATGATGGTAATACTGGAGCAGAAGCCACGAATGGCCGAGCAAACGTCACGCATTCCAGCTGCTCAACGTGCTGACCACAGACTAAACGCGACCTAAATGGGGTGGGAGCACTTGACTCTAATTTAAGGAGGAATGCGACGTAAGATAGAGAAGGAAGGAATTGAAATGCCAAGGGTAGCCGTGAAAAAGTGAGTTCAGTCAGAAATGTAAATTTTTGTAAGTTGTTGGAGGTGGGAGCAAAACGAAGGCCCAACGACCTACCTCCCCATTTTTTTTTCACGGGATTTAGCCCAATTCATTTTGATGCAACACAATGTATGTTTTTAACCTTTGCAAAATTTCTAGAAGTGTTTAATTTAGGCGGCATGGAAGTCATGCAGGGTTGGATGCAGAAAGCAGGCACTGGACGCACGCGTCTCTTCTGATCGGCACGTGCAGGCGCCCCTTCAGGGGTCACCTTAGGGCGCTGATGGCGCTCTTCTTCGGCGGTCATGGGAGGTGGCCCGTATTTTGGTTGTGGAGGACGGGAACGGGGCTAGCCATGAAGGACTTAGGCCATTCCCATATTCCAGAGCTTTTCATTTCAACCTCATGAACCATTGCGTGTCTTATGGCGCTAGGCATGTGAAGTTTGTTGCATCGTTTATCCGCTCAGCTGTTACGATTTGCATCTTACGGTGAGAGCAGCCCTGACTTTCTGTTATGAGAGTGGTACGGGACGCCACCACGCAGAAAGATCAAAGAAGATAGTATTTGTGTTATGAATATCTTTTACCCACGTTTATTCGTAGTATTCCCGCCAAAAACACTGGGGGGTCAAGTCAACATGGGGGATGGCTCAACATTGGCGGGGGGGGGGGGGGGGGGGGGAGGGGGCAGGGCCTTCACAAAAGAATACAAATCGACACCCGTGGTAACAGTCCTTGGTGTGGAGTGTGGTTGCGTTCCCCAGCAAATTAAGGTTGCTTGTTAAACACGTGAATTGAGACGGAAGAAATTGAAATAAATTGGAAATGGGAATTAGGGGCAACCAACACACGAATGGAATAGGTGGTGGTAACTCCGGAACAAAAACCCAACTTCCAAACACCACGTTATAGGTAGTGTGTCATGGCCGGCAGTAAGCGAGAACTAGTGTGTGGTCTGAGAGGAGAAGTGAAAGTAAAGTTAATACACACCCGGGTGGCCGGCTAAATACCCTTTGCTCGGGTGGGGGAAGGGTAAATTTGCCCCATGCGGACCCAAGTGCTTCTTCCTATTTCCAATGAATTTCAATTTCTTCTCTCTCATTTTAGGTGCTTACTTATAACACTAATAATTTGCCGAGCAACGCATCCACATACCACACAAATCACTGCCACTCACCTTGTCATGGCTACTCTTGGCATTCCAATCTCCTCCTTATCTATCTCAGATCGCATTTCCCCCAAAATTAGACAAGTGCCCCGACCCCATCCAACACATTCGCCAACGCAAGAGATACCAAATCAAACTCCCGCCTCAGTCAGTGCAATTTTGTAATCTGGTAGCGCTTTCCCTCCATTCTGACGGGCTGACAAAAATCCTGACAGCAATGTCAGCCTGCACGTGACGTAGAAGACCACGTGACTTGGTTATCACATGACGTGAGGGGGAAAATACTGGGCTGTGATTGGTGCTGATGACTGCACTGACAACAGATCGAACGCTGCAATTGAACGCTCCGTCGGCACGCATGACGTCACGCATTCCAGCTGACAATCGTGCCGACGGCAGATCGAACAGGGCCTAGGAGTGGAACTATTTTACCTGTCGGAATAAATACGCGTTCCATTAGTGTGAAACGGAGGGAGGTGGAATGTTATTGATGCTGTCTTCGGAGTAGTGCTGGTGTGGTGTAATCGTAGGTGGGTTAGAAGTGACCTTTGACTAGTTAATTCTTTTATACATTGCCCTACATGGATGTGGTGGTCCGCGAGCTTTGTCCTGATGCTAGTAATGATTGCGTTATATGCCTGCGAGCTGAATTTGCGAGGCCGATCACGATGTTTTTACGAGTTGCACGCTTTTCTCAGCATCTGATGCATTATTTTCTCGAGATATTGCTAAATGATATTGACAGAACATTATAAGTTCAAAGGCTCAAACAATGGTTCGATGCAACATAATATTAGGCAACTTCTCCGCTGATACAGACCATTTTGCTGAGTGTGAGGCCAGTGTATGCCAGTGTTACTGCATGCTCCATGCTATTTAACATGGCTACAGGTACCAAGTGTGGTGGGAGAATAAAATTGTATCATTCAAACTAAACTGGTTTTCTTGAACATTATGCTCTATCTATTCTGAGTTGATATCAAACACATGTGTACCAAACAGGCACCATATCATGGAAATAATGGTACCAGTTATGTATCCAGTGCCCATCTACAAAACATAGTTTGAATTGGTTTGACATGATTTGTGCAGTACATTGCTTATGTAGTAGAGCTGTAGATCACTGAGTAGTAGAATTAACTTGGCATGCCAATATATCAATGTTAATTTATCAAGATGCTTCATTTTTTTCATTCATATAGCATGCCAAGTGATATATTTTCTCTGATGCATCCCAGATTTGACTTTTCCTCAGATTTATGCCTCCTCGCTCTTACATTCAGATACAAAGTGAATGTAGATGTAGGCAAGTGTATAGATTGGGTCTGTATAGAGTAAACAGTTATGTTGTAATGGAGGTAGAAATATATGGGCAGCAAGGGATGGGTGAATTTGACTGGGTGCAATGGAATTTCCTTCTACTTTTAATATCTTAAAATCCTGGGTTGTGGCCATAATGCTGGGCATTGCCAATGTGGGAATGAAATGAGCATACTGTGTGTGCTCATGACTCAGTGTTCAGACTTGGGAGGGGGAGGGGCAAAGGTCACAGACTGTGAGACATCTTAAGTCCATCATTGACAGGTGGTTGAAGGGGTTAACCCTTGATCATCCAGTTGAATACCATTATGCTGGGCAGCATGCCTTGCAAGAGACATGCTGAACATGGCATGCCCACACTATGGATGATTGCAGATGATTTTCAGATGTGTGTCCTTCATTGGCACTCACTGTCATTGTCTGCAGGAATCAAAGTATTGTCTAGCTTTAAAGTGCCAGTCTGTTATCCAGAGGTTTGCCTTACATTTGCTTCCATTGCCATTGGCAGTCTCCCCCTGCCATATGCACTGATGATGCTGAAACATTCTCAGGTTTGGCAGATTAAACATGAATGAGAAGTTGAAGGTCATTGTTGAAGAGCTTGCTAAAGAGCCCTTCAATAAGAAGTACAATGTCATTAGTTTTGATGCCTTGGGCTCTGAGCAGCTACTACAGGTGAGAAGCTGTAAACCATTAGTTTAGAAACTAATTTAGGGCTGGTTTTTGCACACATTTCTTCACATCACATTTCTTTGCAAGGAAAGCTCCCTATCCTGCATACTGCTATAGAATGTGTTCATATGCAAATCCATGCGAGGTCAAATCTGTGAACATAACCCCTAAAGCCTGAAGTGAGCATGTGTGCTGAAATGTAGTGGTTTTGTGCCCTATTGATAATTTTCCATTTCAGTTTGAGAATGCAGGCATTCAGATTTCCCACAAATGTGCCAAATTACAGGTGGGGCTTGACTAGAGAATGTTGAATCAGTTTTGGTCTGTGGCATGAACAGCTGACTACACCAATGTGAAGTGGTACATGAATACTGTAACCAGACAAGAGTATGATTCAAACATGGTGGTCCAAAGCATGAGCTGCAAAGCAAAGTTGTAGCAGCTGCCAAAATGTTCTATCAGGGATGGGTAGCATTGTGTGACATGATGTTATTTTCAGCATGGAACCCAATTAGCTATGATCTCTGGATATACTTTCAATATTTTGTGTTGGTATGACTGGCCTGCGAGACACAAACCAAGCATGAGTCACCACCTCTGTATGTGTGGGATTCACCTGAAACCATTGAAATGAAGGCACCGCACCCACTGTTAGCCACATTCGGTCATCCTCAATGCCCAGAACAGTCTTGCGATAGATATTGTTTGGGTAGCGAGGACGTCGCGTTATCGGAGGTCCGGGTCAGAAACAACAAAAATGTTGGTAGATTAAGGCAACTTGAGATGAACACTGACCTGCTCAGTGCCGACCTCCACTAGAGTGATGGCACATTAGCATGCTCCCACATCTGAACCATCATTGAGTGGCCACAAGATTCGTGACACCTTAGCCTGGTTTAGCATCCAGCCAGTATGAAGTTGACCACAAGATGATCACAAACTGCGAGACGATGCGATGTTGACGTCGTTACCACTGAAATGGCCGCATCGGCTCGAGCTGTGTGTGCCAGCGGAACAGGACGTGGACGATCCCCGGGAACGTTTAGCGATCCCTTTCGCTATGATCTACGTGTGTACGTGAAACAGCCAGCAAGCAAGTACACAGCCAGCAAGCTACAGCGACGTTTATTTATGGCGAACAAATCATCACTGCTCGCGCCCACACGACGCACATTGCGAACCTGCACAATACCGCCGGCTGTGGAACAGACATGGAGCACTCAGCAGGAGAGCTGGACTGCGCATGCGCAGCCAGCTGGCCTGACCGCGCGCAGCGTTACAGGATCCGCGGTGGCGGCACCGTCTCCACGCAGCGTCCGGCTTCCATGACTCAGCCACCTGGACGAATGTTTGACGTGCGACAGGGCGGCTGCCTCGGGCCTCCGCATAATCGACAATCAGTGCGAGGATCGTGTGGGCAACCGCCCCATCTGTCGGTTTCATGTCGTTAGTGGTACAACAAAGTTTCCTACCGACAGGAGTGCTCCGACATCACTGCGACTGTCTGCGACTGCAACTGCAGTCGCAGTCAGTTGCGACTGCAACTGCACAATATCAGTGCTACGTGACAAAACGTCTTCAGCAAAAAATTATACCCGCTTTTACTTTAAGTGCAGATACTGAGGAGCCGCAGCTTATGCTTGTTAATTATTCTGCGAAGACTTGCACTCGATATTAGTGCCACACGACGAAATTCATGCTTCAAAAACGTATGGCCGTAATGGCCTCTAGTGCAAAAACGCACACAGTCATTACTAGCGCACGACATTACTTTCACAGCACACACCTATGCTCGACATTAGTGCCACAGGCCAAACTTTTACTTGCGAAGTGTGCGTCTGTCATGACTTGCACTGTAAAAACGTAAACGGTCTACGTTTGCGTAACATTGCTTCTACTGCGTATAACTACCGTGAAGTGCAAAATGCGTGGACACCTAGTAGGGCTGTAAGAGAATTCCCAGCTTAGGAGAAAACCCCAACTAAACAATATTGCAATTGAATGTTCGTGGTGCCGATACGAAAAAAGCTATCCATGGCACTACGTTATTCTGTCGATTTGTCACTTATGGCTTGTCAGCAACGACTGTAGTTTTGGTAGCCAAATCTTGATGACGAATACTGTCGTGGCATGGCATCCGCGCTAATTGGGCCACCGGGGCACGGGGAATCAGCATGTCGTTGACTTGGCTTTTGCCACTCTGCAGGCGTTAAACGATGTGTTCGCCGAGATCGATAATCAGCACGCCATGGACCTGCGGGAGGAGCCGCCGGAGGAGACAGTGCTCAGGATGCTGTCCTTCCTGCGCATCCTCAAGTATCAGCCGTCGGCGGACCCGTAAGTAATCCGATGGTTTGCCAGTGTGTTTAATCGGATAGTCATGCCGTGCACTTCGGTGTCGCGTAAACGGCGAGTGGCAGTGGCATGCGCCGTTAGTTGTAGGCACAGGGAGGGAGGGAGGGAAGGGAGAGAGGGAGGGAAGGCAGAGAGGGAGAGTGGGAGGGAAAGAAAGAGAGAGAGAGAGAGGGTGAAGGGAGAAGAGAGAGAGAGAGAGAGAGGAGAGAGAGAGAGAGAGAGAGAATAGAGAGAGGTGAGAGAGGAGGAGATAAGAGAGAGAGAGAGAAAGAGAGGTCTCTCTCCTCTTCATCCTAGGGAGAGGGCGGAGAGCTGCTCCCCGCTTTCTTTCTATTTAGAGAGAGGGGTCTTTGCTTTCTGGGTGCTTTCTTTTGGGCTCTTTTTTTCTTTCTCCTCTGAAGATCGATATTTTGAAGGGGAGAAAGGAGAAGAGAGGGATATGGAAAGACATTGCTCAGATGAGGGACTCAACGGATCTTTTTCTTTTTGCGCAGAGGGGTGAAGAGGGAGAGAGAAAAATCAGTAGCTGCCTAGAAATAGTCTGCTTTCCTGTATATTCCAGGGACCCGGCGTTCTGTCTGAACATCACGCGCTACCCTTCTGTTTTTTTGTGTTAAGGCGATCCATGTCGAATTGGCAGGACATATTTTGTTGTTGAAATTGCATGCAACAGCTATCACTTCGCAGTCTTTCCAGCAATGTATTTGTGCTGCGTAAGTGATTACGATGCCGGTTATTCAATGCTTGCCTGCCCTCGCAGGAGCTCATTTCGCCAGGGCCTGGTATCGGGTGAAAAGTACATTATATACCCGATTCTGGAGTGGTGCCTGCTTAAGCTGCCGGACCTAAAGAAGCGCGCGTACCTGGCCCGCTACCTCGTCAAGGTCGAGATCCCCGGAGACATCCTCACCGATCCTGAGCTGGACGTCATGTACAAACAGGTGGGCTCAGGTCCTCAGCTTTGCGTGTTACATGTGCTCCCCGCACAAAGTTCTATGTATGTGTTTTGCTGGTTGCCTGTGGCCTCCGTGTACGCCACTTGGGTTAATGACAGGGACGTGCCGAATGTCGTCATCCCTCCCGCTTTCCGTTTTTCTCATGGACAGGTGTCGTATGCAATCAAGCACTCGTCTCCACTAGCCAAATAAATTGTGATCATCCGGTTTTGTTCTTCACCGTTTATGGTGTGCCCCGCTTTGTTGATCCAGCTGCGTGGCCGTGGCGCTGCTGCCGTTCCGTGACCTCACCGGGTGTGGCGATCCCTCCTGTCACCAACAGTACGAGGACTTAATCGAGGAGTTCAAGGCGACGCACAAGGAGTACGAGGCACTGCGCAACTCGGTCTTCCAGACCGCCGAGCTGCGCAAGGATATCGCCGCCATGGAGGAGGAGCGCGAGATCGTCACCAAGAAGATCGAGCGTCTCAAGAACAAGGTATGTGCCGCCACTAGCGCGCGTCGCTGCCTCGCCCGTTCTGGACTGTATATGTGTGAAAACACATGACAACTGCTGGTATTGTGACTGGTTGGAAGTGCTCCGCACTTGGTGTACACGTTAAGCCGTGTTTTTGCGTGCGTGCGTGCGTGCGTGTGTGTCCTTAATCCGCTCTGTAAGTTGTCCCTCTTGTGTTTTACTGGTCCTCAGCGATTGGCGGCTGCTATCCCTTAGACGCAGGTATTTCGTACCCATCAACAACATGGGACGCACCAGCAGCAGGTCTGTCTGGTCAATCATGCCATGCCGTCAACGGTCGCGGTTTAGTCTCACGAGAAGTCTGGTTCGTTCGTTGCACTGGGCATGCCACGGTGAAAGTGGTGTTCACGGTCGTTACAGAATGGAGCCGGTCGTGATTTGCCCAGATTCGGTCGGCTTCGGTTTTTTTCTCACTCGGTGTGTTTTTGCAGGTGGAGGGCCACCCCAACAAGGACGTACTGCTCGAGTCCGCCAAAAAGTTGCGTTTGGAGAAGGATCGCGAGCAGGAGCTGGCCAATCAAAAGATTGAGCAGGAGCAGGCCATCTCGCGCGCCGATCAGCGCCTGGCGCGAATGCAGACCCAGCTCAAGGACCTACGCGCTGCCAGCATGGGCACCACGCCGGAGGGTCAGTTGGGCAGTGACGGAGACAGGCTGAGGTCGGGCGTCTGCCGGGGTCACTAGTACAGGCTGAGGTCGGGCGTCTGCCGGGGTCACTTGTACAGGCTGAGGTCGGGCGTGTGCCGGGGTCACTTGTGAGGACCAGTGAATGGGGCGCTTCTAATTGAAACAGCTGTTCTCCCCGTCCAAGTAATGGTGCGACATGTTGCTCTTTAGCCTTAACTTTAGCCTTTAAGTATACTGGATGTCATTACCTCACCATAAGAACTTTGAACTCCTCATGTCGAAAACCAAGATATAAAGGCCATCTTAAACACTTCATTTAGAATGTGTAAGATATTTTTGTCTGGTATGAGTAGAATAGACAGCAAAGCGTACATGAATGGAGTTGCATGCAGTCGCGCAAGGTTCTTTCGAAGAAAATAAGGTCAGAGACTACCATCTTCCAAATGCGTTTTGTTGCTAAGTAAACAGGGGAACCATGCTGCTTTGTAATGCCTGGTCGGGACTTGGCTGAGCAATGTTTGCCGTTGTCATCAGCTCTGATACAGAGGCTGGAGGAGGATGTGAACGTGCACACATACTTGGCCAATGAGAAACTGCCTAAGGAGCTAGAGGTGAAGAAGAAGCAGGTGGCCAACTTGGAGAAAGTGGCTAACGTGCCTGCACTGACTGCCCAGGACTTGGAAAAGATCAAGAAGAAGGTGGGTGTTTGGGCCTATACTGATTAAGAGGAATGGGTGTGCTTGGGCCTGCACTCATGCAGAGTGGTACAATTTGACTATTGTCCCTGATGTTGATCAGCCATACATCAGCGTAATTTCAGTGCAATAGTGGGGCGTGAAGCGTCATAATGTCCGGAGAGTTTGTCACGACTGGTGAGCAGACCGACGTCCGGCTTGCTCCCCAGATCGGGCTGGTGAACAGCAAGGACTGGTGAAGGGACTGACGGCCGGCTTGCTCCCCAGATCGGGCTGGTGAACAGCGAGGTGGCCCACCTGGTTGAGCAGCGCATGATGGCGTCCGACTCGTCCGACGACAAGCTGGGCATGTTCCGTCAGCAGGCGGCTGTCGTGGCTAAAAAGAAGGAAGCGGCCGCCGAGAAGCTGCAGGAGCAGCAACAGATGCTGCAGCAGATTATGGATGATCTCGCCGTATGTCCAGGGCTTAGGCGCTTCGTCATATGAACATGTGGACATAATATTGATGTGTAGGGCTGTGGGTTGCTGGATGTGTGCCATGCATCTGCTGGTCTGATGGCGAATCCGAATGCCGCTAATGCGTTTACTCTAGTGGTGTGTTCCAATGTTTTACCCCGCCTCTCCCCCCCCCCCCCCCCCCCCACGCCACCCCGCCCGATCCCTGGTTCCCATTTCATGTCGCATTGCTATTCGTAGGGAGAGGATCTTTTCCCCAATGCTTCCGTAATCGTTCACAAATATCTATCATTTGATCAAGCAGCCTCAGCATTCAAAACCACAAAGCAGCGCCATCACGCTGCAGATAAGTGTGGCGTCTTGTCCTTTACTGCACAAGTACTTCGTTGTTTTTTTAGTACGTATTACGACATTGGGGTTCTAGATATATTTTTTGGCAGATCCAGCCTATCCGTTGGAGATCATGTTGTAAAATAACCTAATTGCCCCACACTTGAATTTTTGGGACTTGGTTCGCGACTTTGCTTTTGGGGGAAAACTAAAAAACAGTTGAGGGAAGCTTGATACCGTTGGTAAGAAAATTCGATAGTTGCGACCTGTATTTGGGTTTTTGGCAGCAACCGTATCGTTTTTGCGCGTTCTTGCAAAGACTGGCTCGATGTAAGTAATCAACGCAGCTTAAGCTTAAAAATTGCCTTACAGTAGAGCAGAAGGTTCCTAAGATAGTTTTGGAATATCTTCTGAACAGTTTTGGCGCGCTGCTGATATTTTTGGGCGCGTAACTGCGTAATCTACCCGTATGAGCTCATAGTCTGGTGTTGACGATTCTTTACCCACGATCTCTTGTCAGTGAAATTATATTCAAAAGTTGTCTGGTAACGATTATTTCTCGCGGGAATTTATCTGAAGAAATGTTATATACACTCCTTTCCTGGTCTTTATCACTGAACTGCAGTCCTATCGTTTTGCTGGCGTGTGCCAGATCGGCTCATCTAATGGCAAGCCAGGTCAAACTTTGTCTTTTGTGACCAATGCGTCTGTTAGAAATTCAAGCGACCTCAACGCCATTGGCACAGCTCTGACAGCTTTGGGTGACCCTTTTTAAATGGACCCTGAATGATGTGGTTTGTCGAGCTCTTGACATATTAGGAGGGACCAATGCAATAATCTCTTTCACCACGCTTATCCGACATGACGTAGGAGTCAGCGATGTGTGTGTACCGCGCCTCGAAAATGTTGGTATGGGTTATGTGCTAGCTACTTGGTTTTGTGATTTTAGACTTTGCTGTATAATCAAGAGCAACAACTTTCGTGCAGTCCCGTTGAACTGGGCAAGAGAGTGTCCTCGGTCCCTGTGGTCCATAGTGTGCCTGTCTCGGCCAAGCCTCATTCCTCGGGTTGCCCCCGTCTGAGCCGCCCCTCCCCCATGTGACCCGCACCTGTCGGTGTGTCCCACCCTCCCGTTAAACCACTGCCCCGTCTAACCTGCGCGTCTCGCCGTCTGACCGGGCCACATCTGACCTCCGCCCCGTGCATCTGCCAGGAGAAGCGCGGCCAGCTGGAGGAGCAGGGCGGACCGGATGGCACGGTGCGCGGTGACGACTTCAAGCAGTACGTGCACCAGCTGCGCGGCAAGTCGGCCGTCTACAAGAAGAAGCGGCTGGAGATCGGGGAGCTGCGCGCCGAGTTCGGCGTGCTCAGCAGGACCCTCGAGATCCTCAAGGGCAAGGACGCTGTCATCTCCAACATGGTGGTGAGTGGCGCGCCTTACGAGGCCGTGTGCCGTGTGGGGGTCACGTGAGGCCGTCACGTGTGGGGTCGGCTGCCACGGGCAGTGACAGTGGCGTGGGAGACGCCTGGGGCCGAGCTGCCTCCTCTGCGCCAGTCTGACATGGAGAAGGAGCGCGGCGTGAGCGGCATCACGTTATGACGGCCGTGCCACCCTTGTGTCGTTGACTCCGTGCCCATGTCGGCCTGATGGCGTGCCTCCTCTGCGCCAGTCGGACATGGAGAAGGAGCGCGGCGTGAGCGGCATCACGGGCACCCAAGAGAAACTGGAACAGGAGTCGGAGAGCAAGGCCAGCCTGGACGAGCAGAAGGGCGAGAAGCTCAGTGACATGTCCACCATGGTGCTGCGACTGAACGAGAAGATCGCCCAGCGCAAGGCCAAGCTGGCGCCCATCATCAAAGGTGGGTCACAGTGTCCGACGGTCACTGTAAGCTGGTACGGTGTTAGCACCCATTTTCGTAATTATCTAATCTGACAGTTGCGATTTCGCGCACGTTCATTGATTTCCTGCATTCCACAGGTCATGAGTAATCTAATCAGAGGAGTTTTGACAGCCAATTTGTCAGTGTCATCCTGTTGGCAACAGTGGGGTCTATGCTCCTGATTACCATGTGTGGCCTTTATCACCACCATGCTAAGTCCCGTGTGGTACAAATACTTCCAGCGTCGCCTCACTCCCTCACTCTACTTGTATGTGCATGCAGAGGCGGCGTTGCGGCTAATGACTTTGCCGCCACTCTAGCATTAGTTGTGTGATGACTGCAGCGGGTGTAATCTGCAAAGATGACTGTTAATTGGGCCGTCGCGGGGCTCACTACGAGCCGTACCCAGCCGGTGTTGTGTGCGGTGAGTGGGTTGTGCTGTCCGGATGTGGTGGTAACCGCGCCACCCGCGCGCCTCGCCTGTGAAGAGCTGCGCGGCATGCGGCAACAGAGCCAGGAGGTGACGATCGACTACGAGGAGAAGAAGCACGCCTACGACTCCATGGCTGCGGGACTGGAGAGCAACAACGCCAAACTGGAGACGGTGCGTTCCCGCTCCAGCAAAACGGCTGGGAGCCGGCGCCACACGTTTGCTCCTTGAGCCATGCAACATAACGATATCGCACTGACACTCCGCTGATGGGAGGGGGGGGGGGGGGGGGGAATCCGTCATTACGGCGAGCGTGGGGCTCTGCTGCTGGGGCTGGCACCGGACACGTCGCTGGGTGCTTCTCATGAATCCGCCATTATGTTGAGCGTGGGGCTCTGCTGGTGGGGGCTCGCACCGGACATGCCGCTCGGTCCCTCTCACGAGTCCGTCATTATGGTGAGCGTGGAGCATCGGGTGCCATCGTGTAGATCTGGTGTTGGGTCATTCCTCTGAACTGCACTGAGGAGCGTCGCGTGGGGCGGTCGAGCTGACCGAGGAGTTCGGTGCCGAGAGTCTGGAGCGGGCCCCTGACGCGGCCACGTCGGCCACGCGGCAGGAGGTGCGGGACATGAAGCGTGAACTGGCCGAGTCCGAGTCGCGCATGCACTGGCTGAACGCCCAGCGAGAGATCTTGACGGCGCAGAAGCAGATGGTCGAGAAGGAGACCAAGCTGTACACGGAGAAGGGCAAGGGCAAGTCACGACGGGATCAGCTGCAGGTCGGTGGTGCTGTGTTTATAACAGTCTCTACAGTGACGTTTATGCTATCAGTTACACGTGAGCTGGTCAGCCTGCAGTGACCTGATTAAATAAAAATAACTTCTGAGGTATTTTGCTGGTCCGGCCTTCGAACCTTTTCAAGCGTACTCTCATCATGATAACGTGGGATGACATTTTAAAATTTTCAGTCAAGAAATGACCACAGCCATCGTCAGTTTCGCGTGATTGCTATGCTGGTATACTTATGGTATGTGTTGGACTGTTATGAGGACGTCTTTGTAGGAAACCCCAGGTGACCATTGTTCGTTCTCCAGGCACTGATAACGGAACAGGAAAAGCAAAGCAAGGCTCTGAAGGAAGACCACAAGAACCTAAAGGAGAACTCCGCTGGTTCGGCAAAACAGATGCAGATGTGGAAGGATTTGTTGAAGTAAGTTAATTTGGTCTCTTTCAGTCCTGTATTGTGCACCACTAGTGCACACTTAGGTGTGTGCACTATTAGAGCCAACTGCTAGAGTATGAAGTCGAGTCATTACCAACAGTAGCTGAAAAGAACGCGTAAATGAGTTGTATTGCATTTGTGCCTATTAGCCATAGTCGAAGGAGCGGTACGGACCATGCCAAAACATTTCGGCGCGTTAAACTTTTACCACCAAACTCTGCCGTTAACCTTCATGGGATGTTTGTTTTTTGAAGATGTTGAGGCGAGCATCAGGTATGATGTAGCAAGCTCGCGACTATTGGTATACTTTTTAAATGGAAAGGACTTGTAGACCGCAGAATGCTCTGTTTAGTAAATATGCCCAATGCGTCATGGTTTGGTTACGTCATCATACCTTGCACAACATTGATTTAGAACCAATTGACCACCGTTATAGCTGGAAATCGCGCTCACCAACGCCAGATATGAACGCCATGACAGTAGCTCAGAAAGTAGAGCGGCTTGGGTCTTAAGAAGGGCAGGATTGTGAACGGTTCCGAAAGGTATTGAAAATGGTTAGTTCAATTCAGAACCCCATATAAATGTGGAACACTCCCTTTAAATTGCGCGGTCGTGTAATGGATTCCAGGGCTCGCACAACAGGCACCGGAGAGCGTGGCCGCCGTTCCCAGAAATCCATCCATTAAAAAGGTTGGGATTAATTGTTTTGTTCAGCGTATAATTATAGCGCAAACATATTAGGCCCAAAGCGGCATTCATATTAATAACACAAACACATTAGGCCCAACGACATTCTCCATGTTTCATTCTGCAATGTGGTAGATGTTTGTAAGATCTCACTGGGGCAGGGTTACATGAAACCAGTGAAAATTGGGAAGGCCTTCTGAAGTGGTTGATGTAAATATTTTCATTTATTTATATCAACATAACAGAACACCAGGGGTGTGGTTTATGTTCTGATTCTTGCTGCTTACTTTGGCATCACTCCAGACTAGAGATTGTTTCTTACTGGATCTCAGGGGAATCCTGAGCCGTAACTGGGCCCTTGCTGGGTCGCAATCTGTTACGGGCTGTATGTTGGTCTTTGCTGGACTCGTTGGCACATTTAAATCGATCCTTAAACAAAATTCCAGGCTCGATCTTGGTTCTTGCTGTTTTTCTTGGCCTGGTGTCAGTCTTTTTGGATCTTTGATCTTGTTGTCAGGCTGGATCTTGGGTGTTGCTGGATCTTCCGACTTCATATTAGGCCGGATCCCGGTTCCCGCTGGATGTTTTGGCCTAATATGAGGTTGGATCCTGATTCCTGCTGGTTCCCTCGGCCTTATTCCAGACGTCTTCCTGGGTTATTCCTGGTTCTGGAACCACGAACCGGGAGACGGTTCCCGCAAAGCAATATTGGGAACCAGGCACATGCCTGCTCTGAATGCGCGATGACTAGGTACTTGCCTAGATCCTTTTTATTAGGGAAGTGTTTTTTATCTATGTACGGCTTGGGCCTGGGCTTGAATGGTGTCGGCGACAATCAAAGAATGAGTCTAAAGCTATTAAATGACGAAAATGCTTACCGTTGTGATTTTTTTTTTTGGGGGGGGCACAAGACGGAGCCTGCTGCCCTCAGCTCTAATGTCAGTAACAAAATCAACAAGGTTGATGAGTTATCGCTGCGTCATTGCGCTGTAGCTGCATGACGGCTTATTCCTTGTGAAGGATGCCTCGACCCGATGCTCCACTTGACGATACAGGCGTCATCGTTGTCACCATCTGTGAATCTCAGGCCGCCAGAATCACAACCCGGTTGATACCGGACAACTAAAGGCATATCATAAAAAACAGGGGAGCCAGGGGCACTATCACGTGACTGCTGGCATTTGCTAAAAGCTCATCGGATTTCCCATTGTCTCAACCTTAAGCAATCATAATTTACCAGGTGTAGCTCTAACTGATGATTGAATCGTTGAACGATAATTTATCGATCATCCCTGATACGTCGTGTTTGAGATCGTGCATTAATCATAAGCATTTTAAGCCAAAATGAAATTGCTCAAGGTGGACTTCCATACCATACAGATATCGATATTCTGCCAAAAAAAATCTGTTCGTTAACGCTCTTTAAACTTATGTGGCATCTGACCGCACTGAGCTGAGCTCGTACGTGTTGCAAATCTCCTACGTGCGATGGTTTTTAAAGCATGTTTAAACCGAATTTAACCGGTATGATGACTGAGTTCCGAGGCCCCATTGGGTTAGGCGGAACAGCGAATGAACCCGGTGTTTATCCACGAAAGTCAGTTGATGAGGATTATGACCGCTCAGACGACGAATAGGAGAACATGCTGATGTGTGGCGAGATGAGGCGTGTGGTGAGGCGTGCACGCAATCCTGCCCCAGTTAACGTCATTGCTCGCTGCAGGCTTGTGGAGATGAAGCGCCAGTGCTGGGACGCGCCCAAGCGCCAGGCGTCGGCCGGAAAGTTCCAGAAGGAGTCGGCCGGCGAGCGCCTGGAGCTGTGAACCGCCGCCGTCCCCTGCGGCGCTCAGCTCCACCGGCTGTCCGGGACGCCTCTACACAGCTGCAGCCGCCATATCGCACGTCTGCCTTAGACCCGATCTCTTGGCGATCTCAGACCCGATCTCATGGCGATCTCAGACCCGTTCTTATAGCGATCTTAGACTCGGGCTCATAATGATCTCAGACCCGGTCTCATGGCGACCTTAGGCCAAATCTCACGCGATCTCAGAATATATATTTTAATGTCGGGGGCTCCACGGCTGCCTGATCTACGCGTAACGGATTTGTGATCTCATCTGGCTAGTCACACGCACTGCGTTTGGTGTGTGTTTCGTTAAGTGGCACAGCCAGTGTGATTGCCGTCGCCCGTCATTACGTGTTCAACGGCGGACCCGTCGGCTATGGGTTAGGCGTTCTTCTCGCGATGACTTCGTTTGTTTTATTTACATTTTGAGACAAAATTATATATATATATATATATATATATATGTTATTTGTTATTTGGTGCGGGTAACTTTGCTTGCTTTAGGAACAACCATTGGTACCTGAGCTATATGAACCAGCCATAGGCTTCCGGATATTTTGTCCGGCACTTGACTGCGTAAATATGTGACATTGGTTATCTAAAGTTTCGTTGTTGGAACTTATGGGAATTACGGGAAGTTATGGTTCAAAGGTTATTTCCGAAATGTACTACTTAGTTGTGTGTATTATCTCTGCGAATCGGTGAGTTTTGTCCCATCAGTGTTTCACTGAATGCTGCTTGTCTGACCGAACATGAAGGCGTTCTCGATAGGGCGACGCACCGCCTCTCGACAGAGCTGGCGTCAACGGAACCGTCCACCGCTCAGTGTTGGAAAATAAATGCACCCAAGCTTACTCACTCTGGTTTTCGGTAGTTTTGCTCGTTATACCTAAGCATGACGCCTAACCCGTGGCAATACTGACGACTTTTTGGCACCATGATGTCATCAGCGTTTAGCCGCCCTACCGCAACGTAACGCTGGTGCATAGATGGAGAGTGATTGACAAATGTGCTGTCTTACCGGTATATGGCAAGCACTTGCTGCTGGCATGGACATTGCCGTGGGTGTCCGACAACACGGGAAAGCAGCGTTGGCGAGGCCGACAGAAGCGGGGCCGGTGGTCGACCCCTTATCTCCTGAAAAAGGACAAAAGTCATTAGGGGTTAAATGAAAAAACGAGGTGATAATCGGGACCTGTCCTTAATGTTCAACCGACTCGTCATGGAAGCGTGGGAGGGAATGACGTTTATGACAGAGAACGTGGTTTCAACCCTGATATGGGCAGTGAATTATACGAACTAGAGCGCGTGTTCTCGGTTTTGGCGCTTTTTCGGTATTTTAAGCTTCACTTACAACACCTGATCACCCTCTGGGCATATCGCGTTGATCATGCTGTTCCCGACGGCTGACTTTTGTGCCAGGAAAACAGGCGAATGATGGCCAACTGGTTTACTGGGCATTTTTAAACCAGTTGCGTAACACGTCATCCTTGATTCCCTGGAAATGCTGATGCGCTGGGAAATAAACACCGTAAGAAAAACAATGTCACTAAAAATGCCAACAGAGGCAGGAATAAAGAATACACACGCGCACGCACCATCTAAGTTAATGCGGCAGTCGCATCCGGACCAAAAACGCCACCTTGTGGCGCGTGAGAGCACTTAAAGTAAGTGTCGGTGACCACCTGGCCCGTCACACCGCCGCCCACCGGCCCCCGGCAGCTGGAGAAGGTTCCTGGCCCGTGCAGAGGCGGGCAGATGCAGGCTGCCCAGTGGCCGGGCGACCCCTCCCTAACGGGGTCAATGCGTCCCCGCGCTGTGAACGCCGCCACCGACTGGTCGGCCCGCCGGCCTAGTGAGGTTAGGACCGGTATGCACAGCGGGGGACCGAGGCAGCGAATATTGCGGGAAATTGACAGGCGGCATGAAGCTAGCAGACACGGCCCCTAACATTGCAAGCAACTACCCTCTCCCTTCCCCTGCCGCTGTGTGTTGGCCACCACACTACGTGCCGGCCGGCTGCATTCGGTGATGCGTCGTGAGGTGGTTATGTAAACAAGCTTGATGTTGATCAAACGCTGTTTTACGTTGTCAGCCGATAGCGTTGAGAGAGAGAGGAGAGGAGAGAGGAGAGAGAGGAGAGAGAGAGAGAGAAAAAAAATAATAAGAGGGGAGAGATCGGCCTCGTTCCTGCTTGGGAGATGGGTCTCAAGGGTTCGGCGGTCATGGAGCCGACTGTTTGCCTACGTGCGGAGACCCTACATAATAGTATTAGAAAGCCTAGTAAGAGGGAACCAACAGAAGCCCTCTGACTGATATTTCAGGTCATGGCACTGCAGGTGGGGGGCCGGGTCTGAGTCCAATCGGGCCCTTGATCTCTGTTCCCGAGGGGCCCCGCGGCCCCTCTTCGGACCTCCTCAAGCGAAGTCCGTGACCGACGGAGGGCCACTACCCTGTCATGCGCTATGGGCCCCTGGCCAACAAGGGGGCCCCAACCGCTGTTTCAGGGACGGGACCAATGCAAATCACTGCTCCCGTTCTCGCTCCTGCTTGGAAAATTGGCCCCAGGGTTCAGATTGACAGGGAGCTAAGTGTTTGGTGTTCGTCGTCTCTGGCCGAGTTAGACACCCGCATTGTCTCAGGGGATTCTCAGACAGTACAACAGGACCTCTGACTGATATTTTAGGTCACAACCCTACGGGCTACGATTCTTAATGTGACCTAAAGCCAATCCTTCGGACTCTTATGCCCTTCAACCGGGCCTTTGATAGTTTGTTCCGTCGGGCCGCCCGGGCCCCTCTTCGGGCCTCATCGACTGCCCCCGATTGCCTGGCGGCCGCTTGCGAGCACAGGACCCTCTGTTAGGGCTGTGGGCCCTTGACAAATATGGAGGCACAAACCAGTGTAAATCACTGGCCCTGGCTTTGTAGAATCACTGGCCCTGGCTTTAGGGACCTGTTTAAGTTGACCGGGCGTGCTGATAGTGGAAGGAAACAGGATGAATGACAACGAAAGGGTCAGTGATGAGACAGTGGAAGGGCCTTGTGTCAGATGTTGGCCCAGGGACGAACATGGCGCAGGACCACCACCCCTTTTTGGTCAGGGGCCCGAAAGACCGAACTGGAGTCACCTGCCAATTATTAGAGCCCCGTGTCGGTGAATCCTTTGGCTTCAATGAAGCCTCCTGCGTCGATACGGAATCAACTGCTCCGTTCTGAGGGCCTTCCGCGTCAGGGAGGGGATCGATACATGATGCATCCCTGTGCGGCCCTCCTGATTGACCAGGGGGCCCGGCCGCCGTTTCTCCAGAACAGCAGCCAGCAAGTACCCCGGTTGGCGGATGGCAACGGAAACCCCGTTCAAACCCTGACTGGGAAAGGCAATGGTCCCCCTTGTGTTCTACTTGCGGGACTCCCTGTCCGCGAAAGGTAAGGGGGTCTCGGTGCTCAGTCTACTGGGTCAGTCCTTTTCCGGATCTGAAATGCCCACTTTCTCAGTCTTAAACGTGTCATTTCATGACCTAAAAGGGGAACTGCTCGTGTCTATGTTGGGTCCTGCCCAGAGCTGAGATAGGCAGTTTCTGTGCTCACGATGGGCCCCACCAAGATCTGAGGCGAACACCCTTCTGAGTTTGCGATGGGCCCGTCTTGAGTTAGAGACGGACCCTCTTGAGTTTACAAAGGGCCCTTTTCGGACCGGAAAAGGGTCCTTCCCGTTCCTGAAACTGTTATAGGGATTTCCTGCCTTGATATTTATCCTTCCCGGACCAGAGATTGGCTCTGCACGCTTACTTGGATGACACGCAATAAACGAATCTCTTCCGCAAATCCGCCAGGGCCCATAAGGGCCACCTGATGTATGGGGAGAAATAGTTTTGGCCCTTACCTCATACACGGGGGATAGTTTGCCCGCTGATACACCGCCACTGACTTTCTGAGCGTGCGATGGGTGCAGTCCATATCAGAACTTTCCAAACTCAAAAATTGAGACAGACCTTTTTTCGAGCCTAAAGTTTTCCGATTCTCAACCTGTACTGGGTCTCTAACTTGAGATGAGCCGTTTCTAAATTCATGATGGACCGTTTCATGACTTGAGAGAACCCTCTCTGAGCCTATGATGGGCCCTTTTCCCGGCCTGAGACAGGCCATCCTTGGACTTAAGATGAACCCTTTCCAGACCAGAATCGGGCCCTACTGTGCCTGGAAGTGACATGAGTGTTTTCCCCATCTTGAAGTGGGCTATTTCTAGCCTAAGATGGACCCTTAGAGGACACAAAACAATTCACTTCTGAGTTTAAGGTGTGCCCTTTCCGGACCAGACATGGGCACTCTGCGCTTGCTTTGATAGCACGGTAAGAAGCAAGTTGAAGCCACCTGAAATTATGGGTGGGGGGGGGGGCAAAATATATATTTTGTACCCGTCCTCGAATAATGCGTTGTCCCGTTGTCCCCCCCCACCCCTCCTCCCCCCCCTCCTCCCCCCAGATGCGCCGTCACTGTCCCGTCCCCTCCTCCTGGTTACGAGCTAGGCATAATGAGCCAAAAAGATAACACCCGTTTGGCCGTTCATTAACCCATAGGTGCGAAACTTAGACATGTGGGCTGCTTGTCATGGGAGGAAGCCAACGGTGGCCGGCTTAGAGGCTTCAAAACCTTTTGAACACAGCACTGCATAATTTGCAGCTACACTTGAGCGTAACGCTACGCGGTCTGTCCCCTTTTAACACTTTGGCTACACTCCAAAGCCACACTCCTCCAACGTTACACTCCTTGGCTTCACTGCTTCTTCCTGTCCACGCGAGACATGATTGTATGAGCAGTCCCTTACCAGCATCTCATTTTTAAACCCTAATCGGCGGTCCGCGATAGCCATCCCCCACCGCCCTTGACCACTGCCAGGCGTGCGGCCGGCCGCGCGACGGCCCGGCTGCGCGGCCCGGCGGCCCACGCCGCACGCGTCAGCTGACTGCGGGACACGTCAGCTGAGGGGCGGCCGCCCCGGGAAGGTAGGCTGCGCCGGCCTGCCGGCAGTAGTGCCTTTCACCCGCCCGCGAGCGGCGGCCACAGGTGGAGAAGCGGACGGTCAGACAGGAGGGGAGAGGGCGAGGGGATGGCGGCCGCCATGTCCCTGGGACGCGTAACGGTGTCGTGCGCGGTGGTGGTGTGCTGTGTAATAGGACTCGCAAATGGTCAGGCGCAGCAGCAGCAGCAGCAGCAAGTGCCAGTGCAGCAGCAGCAGCAGCAGCAGCAACAGGTGCCAGTGCAGCAGCAACAGGTACCAGTGCAGCAGCAGCAGCAGCAGCAACAGGTACCAGTGCAGCAGCAGCAGCAGCAGCAACAGGTACCAGTGCAGCAGCAGCAGCATCAGCAACAGGTACCGGTGCAACAAGGGCAGGTGCCTCAGCAGCAGCAGGTACCGCTGCAACAACAGCCTCCACCCATGCAGCAGCAGCCGCCCCATATGCAGCAGCAGCCACCCATGCAGCAGCAGCCGCCTATGCAGCAGCAGCCGGTCATGCAGCAGCAGCCACCTATGCAGCAGCAGCCACCTATGCAACAGCAGCCGCCTATGCAGCAGCAGCCACATATGCAGCAGCAGCCACATAGGCAGCAGCAGCAGCTGAGCCAGCAAGAGCACGCCCAAATGCAGGCCCAACTGCACGCCCAGATGCAGGCTCAGCATCATGCCCAGATGCAGGCCCAGCAGGGCGGCCAGCGGCTGCCGCCGGGCGTGCCGCCGCCGCAGCAGCCGCAGCCGAACATGGTGCCGCCGCCGCCGCCGGGCGGACAGGGCCAGCGGCTGCCACCTCCCCCCGCCCCCGGGCAGCCGGTTCCCACCCTGCCCGGCGGCCTCAAGTTGCCCGTCGCCCATCACCAGCCTCTCGGTAAGCCGGCCGAGCCCGCCCGACAGGACTGGTGGGACGGAAGTGTCGTCACACTCCGCCGCGCGCCGCACCAGCTCAGTGCAGCGGGCACTAGTGAAATGGACAGCGGCCGTACCACGCCTGACGTGACTAGGGGAACCGGTGTAGCAATATTGGGCCACGTGGGCGACAGGGATGGCTATATTTCTGCCTGCTTTCCAGGGGCAGCGCAGGGGGGGGGGGCGGGGGGCAGAGTATGTTTCGCCCCCCCCCCCCCAAAGAAAAACATCGGAAGACCCCTCTTGCCCAACAAAAGGCTCACGTGGATTACCGAAATTTCGATCGAGGAGATCCTCACACTTTAGCTGCAGGGTGCTAAATGGGGTTCGACAGGCTGTTTTCGGCATCAAAAAACTCGTTTTATAGAACATGAGACTGCCTTTATGAATTACGCACCTCATGCTCTAGATCAGGAGGACCTATTTTGTGTTAGCTGAGGCCCTTTACTGAATCGGGAGGTACCGTTATGAACTAAGAGGTCCAATGATAAACTAGGAGGCACCGTTATGGACTAGGAGGCCCTTTGATGAACTAGGAGGCTTCTGTTTTGGACTGTGATGCACCCATTTCAAAATGCATGACCCCTGTTATGAACTAGAAGGTCCTCTTTATAAAAGAAGTAACGGGATGAAACAAAATACGGAATACGAAATAGCGGGTGCTCATTATCTTTTTTTATTTATTCCGTTACGAAATAGGAGATCCCATGATGAACTAGGAGCCGCCGTGATCAACTAGGAGGCACTTGATGTGCACTAGGAGGCCCCGTTTTCTTCTACGTGGCCCCCATTATTAACTAGGAGATCTCCGTTCTGAGCTAGTAGGCCCATTTTGAACTAGGCGACCCCGTTTTGAACTAGATGGGGGGGGGGGGTCCGTTATGAACCAGGAAGTCTCCGTAAACTTCGAGACCCCTTTATGAAGAAGGTCGTCTCCGTTATGAGTTACGAGGTCCCGTTATGAACTTGGACCCTCCATTATGAAGGGAGGGACCCTGTAATGAAATTGGAGGCTCAGTTATGAACTAGGAGGCCCAATCATGAACTGGGAGGTCCCATTATGAACTGGGAGGCCCATGTTATGAACCGGGAGATCCTTGTCCTAGATTAGGAGGCGCCCTTTATGTATATCAAGAAACCGCTTTTGTGGAATAAGAGCCCCTTTCATCTATCAACAGGCCCATGCCCAGACCAAAGCACTTGGGGTGCATAAGTAGACCAACAAGATCCGACTTAACAACGTTCCTTTGAACAAATTTTTAGCACCTCAAGCAAGCTGGGCTGCCTTGGAGGTGAATGGATGTACTGTCTGAATTCGAGGCTTGGGACCCAAATCGGTGAAGTTAAAAATGTTCTAGAGGTCGTGCAGCAAGCCACGAATGTGTAGATGTATTCGAAAAACTTTGCTAAAATCGTGAAGTTTGTTTCAAATACGTGAACACTTGCTGTATAAACATGTTGGTGTCACCATCGTGCGGAGGGTGACACTTACGCCTAGCCAATCAGCCTCATTTCATATCAGCTTCATCGATGTGCCCTGGCTAGTTGGTGTTCTAGGTCAGTTGAAGCGTCAAATTTTACATGTCTTCCAAAATGACGCCCTCATGCGTATTTTGGATATTATGCAGACACCGGGTTTATTATGCAGATACCGGGTTTATATATTATGCAGACACCGGGTTATTTGGATATTATGCAGACACCGGGTTTATTATGCAGATACCGGGTTTATATATTATGCAGACACCGGGTTATTTGGATATTATGCAGACACCGGGTTTATTATGCAGATACCGGGTTTATATATTATGCAGACACAATATATTATGCAGACACCGGGTTTCATTGCCGCTACTCCATTTTACACTAAACGGCTGTTGGTGTCCATCCCTAGCCAGCCCTACATTTTTACAAGGTCAAGTTAGGTCAGATGAGATGATGAGAGGTCAAGAAACATCTTGAGTTAAGCCCTTTACTTTCGACATTGCCATCGGTAATCATGGATTACAACGGGGTTTTGTCGGCTCCGCAGTTTTGCATGGTTTTCCAGATCGGACCACGTGTCGCTTGCATGGTTATGTTGGGACCTTTTTGGGAATTCAGTGCCAGATGGCTGCAGTGTTTTCAGTGTTATGCGCCCGTTATACAAGTAAGCTGCATTATACGCTTAACCAGGCTAAAGGAAGTTTTCCCTGCTTGTACACTCATGAGGAGTTTAATTATTTGATGCGTATGCTTGAAATTTGGAATTCTAACAACTGAAGAACGCATTTTAACTACTTCCGGCATATTAGATTAGTGAACGAAATTCCGGAAAGTTTTCATGGAAAAGGGACCTAGCACGCAGGCAATTGTAGAGTGGATGGCTTTATGAGTACGATTTGCCTTACCAACTCAATCCGGGGTATTTTGAGTCGTGCTCATACTAGATATCCCGTCAAATACCCCGTCAAATACCCCTTTCTTTTCTCAGGCTTCACGGGAAATATTTTGTTAACCCAGCTCGCTGTCCACCTTTGGGTGCTTAAAAGTACTTTATGGAAGACTTTCAGGGACGTTTATATCCGAACATATTCTGCTGTGTGGGTAATTGCAAAAATAGCGTAAATGAAGCTAATTATCTCAAAATACAGCGCAAGCAGTAACGCTGTGTAGTATTTGCTGGAGAATCTACCGAACATTTCGTTTAGTCTTACCCATATCAGTTCACATACTTGTTCAAAATCCATGCCAACCCATACCAACTGTTATCCCTATCACCTGGGCACCTCTGGGTTTATCTGACCCATAAAGTTCTCTAGTTCACACCCACCTGTTACCCATTCCTAATCAGTTCTACCTACACTACCCACCCGCTGGACTGCCTTGCCCTACGTAACCTCTGCAATTTGCGAAAGGTTGAGGAAAGTTTTCTGTCTTTTCCAGTAACTCGGTTGGTGTAAGCGTCCGCTTTCCAGTTCATTCATCAGTGGCGGGCTGGGCTTGAGTCGCTTTATGCCCTAGCCAGAGAGCAAGGTAGGTGTAGAATAATTCTGGTTTCCATGGGCGCCCCTATACTTCGCATATACTGAAAACTATGGTTGATTGAAATGTATTATATAAGATGGACATTCACCCATCAGTTTTTTCGTTGGTCCCTCAGAACGGGATACAGCAGGCAAGGAAATTTTCTGATTTTCTTAATCTTCCTTTGTATCTATTTTGTCAAAGTTTCGCCTACCTGATATGCACAGGGGCGGTTGTAGTGTCCGGTTTGGGAAGGGACGCTGAGTGAAATTTCGCGAAAACGCAAGATGGTGATCGCCGCAGGATGATGTGCGCGCTGCAGGATAATGCGCGTTGAATGGAACAGTTTTACCATGGGTGTCATCGCTGTAATCTAAAAGTAGCATGGCAGAGGCGTTTCCAGGGCCAAAAAAGTTTCCATCCAGCGAGAAGAATATTGCTGATCGCCAATAGGAGAAAATAAGGAATACTTCGAGCATCAAGGTGCAAAGCTTTGTACTTTTTTCCTTCACAACCAAATTGTAAAGTGGCAAAGGCGTGTTTAGGCAGACCAAAAGAGGGTGCAAAAGGTATAGCGTCGAACCTAAGCCAGCTGTACGGTGATTTAAATGGTCACTGGAAGAAAATGTTTACGTATGTGAAACAGGAGGAAGGAAGACGTTGCAAAGAGAAGTCTCCAGGGGTGGGGGCAATGTGAGGTTGCATCATGTGAAACTATGGGCACAGGAACAGCATGTTACATAACATGTTTTCACTTATGCGTTGTCAGCTTTGCCTGAAAAAATAGCTATTAGCTACATGCCATAAGTAAGCTCAGAAATGACGACAGAGGAGAGTAGGAGATACCTTAGAATGTGGGGATCATGGTAGCCGATAGCGAACTGCCAGCGGATGGATGGAGGCCGCTTCAACAGGATGGAGGCCGCTTCAACGTTCAAATCGCGTCTCCCCACTTCTTCTCCTTTTGAAAGCTGGATCGTTCATCACATATGTTCATACACGTCACTTGAACACCGTAACTCATTTAAAGCAGAAATCGGCGTTGTGATTCAAAGTATAATTTCAGACCGCCCCATCAGCTTTTTCGTCGAAATGAAATGTCTTTGTTGCATAAGGTGGATGTAAAAGTTTTGCGGAACATAATCAAGACAAATGTCACACCGACTGACCAAAACACTGAAATAAGACTTACTATATATTACAACAGTGGAGCAACCAGCAGTCTTATAATGAAAAACAATCTTACAGCAGACCAAAACCAGCTAAAGTGCACCAATATGATGCATGAATTTAAATGCTACTACATGCTTCAGTAACTATACCTGTATTGGAATGACCACCACATCTCTATCACGACGCATGACTATGCACCTGCAGGAAGGAGCGCCAGACCAACATATGCGCAAAACCCATAACCAAAAGCTCCTACGCTCTGACCCGACTGAAAGCACACTGACTTTAAGATTATGTCCGAGCAAACGCCATTTACTAGTTGTTGAGCCATTCTCATCAGAGAAAGAACGCCTGACTTAAACAAACAACTTAAGCCATGCGTGACTGGACCTGTCCAGTCATCCATTAACAGCAGGGTGATTCGATGCCTTTACCTTTCCGTGGTGTTCAAGTGGCTGGAGAAGCGATGTGTGTCTGTTTGAATGTGTTTTGTAATTTGACTAGATATATTTGGATGCATTATCTGTTAACTGATCGTTCACCAATGATTATATTCTCGTAGAGCATGCGTCCTATTTGCCATTTTCGATGGTTTTTCGTCCGGCCGTTTTATATTGCTTTCAGAATGGGAAATGAATGTTCTTGAAACGTTGGTTAGGTTAACGTATTCAACGTATCTATATCTATAATATATATATATATATATATTATTATATATATGGCAGCTAACGACTCGACGAACACACGAGGAGAGCAATGCACACAGCCCCACAGCACACATTAGACAGCCCTGCGCTAACAACGACACACACCAACACCACACCACACACACACACACACACACACACACACCACACGCACACCACACACACGCACACCACACTCACACCACACACACACACCACACACACCACACACACACCCGCACACGCACACGCACACGCACACGCACACGCACACGCACACGCACACGCACACGCACACGCACACGCACACACGCACACGCACACGCACACACACACACACACACACACACACACACACACACACACACACACACACACACACACACACACACACACACACACACACACACACACACACACACACACACACACACACTCTTATATATCACACACACACATATTTTCACTCGCTTATACTCTTCCTTTCACACCCCTGCCGCTGCCTATGATATTTTGTAGCCTTCTTCTTTCTTTGCTGACATTAATCCTACGCACCATCGTATTTGTCCCGCACGAACTCAAGCACTATCGGTTCTTTGTTATCCTCCCTATTTCTGTCCCCTGGGTACGCTGATGAAATGTCGCTAGTAAATTCATATGTCGCCCCGACATACCAATTTTTTGGACACTAACTAGTGATCCGTGTTAGTTGCATGCAATTCGTTAAATAAGCTTAGAAATATGGGTCTTGTTAGGGGGAAGGAAACGTCTTTTCACTCTCGATAATCCACTAAGAAGCCCCTTGACACGAAGGGAGCTCATCGAGTCCCCTCCATTAGCATAAAGCAGTTCTCGCGCCCATCAAATGCTAGGGGTAATGCGGATTCCGTCACTGGGCTCGTGTACACGATTCTGACCACGATTCACGCACACGGTCATTCGGTCCACGTATACTCAAGGCAGTGCGCGACAGCGAAGCGGTTCGGGACAGCACGAGAAAATCAGTATAACGCACCGCCACGCATTTTTAATCGACATATAGTGTTCTCCGTTTCGCTGTCTCAGTTGGTTAAGGCACCTGCCTTCTGATTCACCCGTTTGTGGCTTGGCGGGGACTAGGATGGTCTGCGATTGGTGGCGACCGGCGGGGTTATGGTCAGGTGACGTCAAAGGGCACCACAAACCTCGCCGAGAATGCGGCACGTTAAGCTCTCGCCCTAAATGCTATCGTTGGTCCGTGATTTCACGATATGATGATGCTGTCAGGGTTCGCGCAACAAGCGCTGATTAGGGTTTGGATCGGATCCCAAAGACATCAATCAAAGGTCTGGAGTAAATCGTTAGAAACTCGGCTTCGTGAAATCAACAGTTGATTCATGGACCAAGGGAATCACTTTATTGTTGCGACAGATTGTACCTTTATAAGACAACTGCCCTTCAGAAAATTTGACGGCACTTCCTCAGTGCCATTCGTATGCGTCCTTCTCTCACCTTTCCCAGCCTCCCTCCACAAATCTTCGAGCTGTGTTTCGGTTCACCCCAATTGAGTTTTTTTTTTTGAAACTACGATAATATTAGTTTTGATAAAATCAAAAAGTGTCTGTCGGCAAAAGGCAACTGATTTTGCATGTATTAGATCCAGGAACGTAGCCGAGGGGGCGGGGACCAGGGGACTATATCCCTCCCTCCCTGAAGCTATGATGTTTACACTTATATCCTTTCGCAGCAAATGGGGCCAAAGCCGGAAATTCGACAGTTCACTTTCGTGTGGGAAATATGCTGGGTATATCCCTCGTTACAGCTATTCCGTTTGTCGCTTGCCTGGCAGTACGTGCGATATGTGTCTTTGAACTTGTCGCTGCTTTCGTGTCCTGTCTCCTATTTCTTCTGTCGAGATTTCAAAAGAACAACGAGCACCACCCGGTGGTGCGTTCACCGAACTTCGTCATATCCATCGTTTAGCAGCACGTCTACAAAAATGGACTCCTACGGGTGATCACAGGCTGGCTGAAGTAAGCCCCGTGGACATAAACCTTTCGTGTGTCAAAGTTTACTGGGCTCGTTTACTCACTTCTGACGGTATTGCAGCCGCCATTTATGGGGCATGCGGTAACTATCGGTACCTTCCCGTCGAATAGGTGAGGTTTGGTTCGGGTGGTGCTCGTCGTTTGGCTCCGTTTTTTGAGCTTCTTATTGACTAGTAGTTCAAGGAGAAAGATGGGGGTGGTTGAGGGGGGGGGGGGGGGGTACGGGCGCGCCGTCTACTAATGCATTTTGCTCTCTGAAAGAGAATGATGGAAGCGTTATCAACATTATATTTATGGAGGCGTCATTTCTGACTGGCAAGTATACATTAGAACAGGTGCTGCGGCGCAAGCATGAGTTTGTCATTAGCGCAGGGTCTTCCCAAAACGTTGTGGAAAGTGGGACTCATTTTTTGGAAAGGTTGGGTCTAAAATGTGTCAAGCCTTGCTATCTTTCAAGTCCATTTGCAAGGATCATTATAATACCAGGCATACCTCAGCGGGACAGTTGATTATACGGCAATTAGGAAAATGTGTGGTATGATACACTACGCACGTCGGACGGAGGGGTTGCATGATCATGGCAGGTGTCTTCACAAACCACTTCCGTTGCAGCTGTCTGGTTGTGAAAATCGATGCCGTGTGTGTGACAGCTGTTCTGCGTCACCTCAGGCACGGATCCCATCGATCCCGAGTTTGACATCATGGCGCCGGGTCTGGCCATGGACTACCGTATCTGGGTAGAGGCAGGCAAGGAAGAATGTTTCTACCAGTACGTCCAGCCCGGAGCTCAGTTTTACGTCAGCTTTCACGTGAGTTTGCGCCAGCTTTCACGGGGATGCGGGACTGACCACCGGCTGGGTATCGGGTTTCAGTTCTCACTTCTGTGTCAGATGTGTGAACAGAATGACGACATTCGTCAGGTTGCGTGCTTCGTAACACCAGTCGAAGGTTTGTTCGCTGTTTGAAGGCGATCATCTGCGCGTCTTAATGCATCTGTTGCTGTCCAGTTTGGTTGCTGACGGAGTTTCGAACGGCACTCAGACAAATGTCGACGTACTATAATGAATTTTCCAATGGCGGTTACCGCAAGAATAGTTGTCCGTTTTACTTTGCGTTCAACTTCGAACACATGATGTTAAAACTCTAATAAAAGTACCCGAAACTAGTAACGACAGACTCAACAGGAAGCCGGAAGACGCGCGAACGTCACGTGACTGGCTTAACAAATAGAGACGAGAAATTGACACGCTTAGCTGGATGATCGAGCGGAGAATCACGTGGTGCCAAATGTGTTGTCGCACGTGACACGTGCACGGAAGCGGCCAAGACCAATTTGGCCGGTTTAATGCTTTTTTCCGTTTTGTACTGTGTTTCGGTAGCCAAAGTACATGGAGGCGCAAATCCAATGGAAAAGCAAAGTGTTAATTGCTAATTTAAGCTTTGAGCAAAGCATTAATTGCTCTAATGGCAGGCGTTAATTCACGTGTCCAACACGAGTTTATGCGACGCATGGTCGTGCCAGTATTGGTCGGGAAAGCCAGAAATGTCAGCATGTTGAAAACGATGCCGAACAAAACACGCTGTCGCCGAAACCGCAGCCAAATTATAATATCGTAATAAATCGTGACTAAATTTACTTCACCGTGTGCGTCGATTTATCGCCTTTATTTACCCACATTCATTTGCCATTATGTGCACTGCCCCGTTCATACATCACCTTAATCTAAACGGTCCCAGCTCAATATTTTCGCGTCGCCAAAATGACACCAGTCGATTGTCCAGTCGCCGGCGACCAGTATTTTAAGTAAAACGACGAAACACGCTCGCGTCGCTCATTCATTGGTCGTGGCGAGAAAGGTGAGCTATAGTGACGATCAAACGCATTACCGGAACCCCTTGCTTTGAGAGATGCCAGAGGCCCACATACTTCGAGTGAAGAATAGTTGGTAGCGCGTACGATAAGAGGGCGCACAGAATGCAGGAAGTTTTAGCGGAGCTCACTGCTAGTCGCTTAATGCATTGGCAAAAAAAACCTTATGTATACAAGGACATCACTAATAGCCGTATTCCTGGCGGAATCATCAGGAGATTGGAGAGATATATGCGTTGATATTTCGGCTGTACGCTTTTATCAATACGAATATCAGTAGTAAACGCAAAATTTCCTGCCGATCCAAGACGATTTTTTCAGGTTTTTTCTTAACAGCGAGCAGTAGTTTTTACAGTTCACCAACATTCACGGAATAAACAATGAACAATTGTCAGTCATCACTATCATACAGTGTATGTCCAATCAATAATTAAAATTCACGAAAAATACGTGTACATGCAAACGAATTCAGGTGAACAGGCATCACGCATCACGCATCATTTATGCATGCGAGCGATTTCAAGCAAATAGGAATCGCGCATCACGCACCAGTTATCCACGCAAACGCTTTCAATTTAGCAGGCATCGCGCATCACGCGTCAAGCATCACCCGTACATCAAACGATTTCAGTGTAGCACGCATCACACATCAAGGCACTAATGACCTTTGCATAATCGGCCATGAAGTGTTGGTGACCGTTGTTAATGGCACGTATAGAAGTGTCTTATGCGATACATGCATTCAACACGTTTAGAACAAAATCACTTAAAAATTCTCCCCCAAAATTGTCTGTTTCTTTGTCTCGGTTTGACCTTAACCCAGTCTGACTTATTACTGCCTTTAAGGACTGCCAGCGACGCAGTCTATTCTGTATTTTTTTGTTTCCGTACGACACCCCAAAAAATGTGATTTTGTCCAGCCTACCGAGCGAAGCATTTCGATGGCCGGCTGGGCTCCCTTTAAATAACAATTTCCGTTGAGCTTCGATATCAAACCTCTTGACGTCTGGCGACCTTGACCTTGACCTTCGATCACAAAGCGTATTTTAATTAACATCGTCTCCCTGACAGCTTGCCGCTGCTGCTATTGGGTCTCATGTTTGTAGCATTTGCGTTTGCGGAGGTACCGTCCCCCCAAGACGCTAGGCTGAAAGCCCTCCTAGGGGTACGCTCGAGTTGATGAAGCTGCTTTTCATACAGATGAACAGGATGGTTGGAGACCTAAGGGTGCCGATTGTAGAGGAGTTAACGCATATTCGTTAGCCACCGCATGCCTGGGAGACCAGAGGCACTGGATTCGATTTCCGCGGTGCCCGCCCCCTTTTGTGTCCCCCCCCCCCCGAAACATTTTGTGTCCCCATGTTTTTTAGCATGCCGATGCGTTTTTCGAGCGGAGTCCCGTGCGACCGTGCGCCGTGTACCCTAGACTCCGAGGACCCTCACGACGCCCGCTCGCATCCCTCCGTGGCCCCCAGGCGCTCTTCAGACGCTGTTGTGATGAGTTTTGGGTCGTCTGTTCCCTAAATCGTCCATGACCAGGTTTTCTACAGGTCGTCACACACGGTGCTAATGCACTCTGTGTGCCGCGTGACTGGGGGTTCTCCATGACCTCCTGTTTTGTGTCGCCAGACGTTGCGTGGGGGAGACGGCATGACTGGGTTCGCCGTCCGGGATCCGACCGGTCAGCTGGTGCATCCATACCAGTGGAAGAAGCAGTCCGAGTATGAGACCACGTCCGAGACTGGCGGATACTTCACCTCCTGCATCGACAACCAGTTCTCCCGCTTCGCCGGCAAGCTGGTCAACATGTATCTGACCACTTTCAGGTGCGTGTGAAGAAATCAGCGTGGTTATCGTAAGTGTGGGTGCAAAAGGTGTGCTTCTACCTCAAGCACTATGTCCATTTCACCAGATTCGCACCCCGACCTTGGCCTACCGGGAATGAATGTGGTCCGCAGTTGGAATGTGGACTACAAATTAACTCACAGAGCGGAAATAAGTAGCACCTGCAAAAACTCATCTATGGCGGTCGGCATTTTTCGACGCCCACATCTACGACTAAAAGTGTTCTAAGAGTTTCGTGCTTCCAGAAGTTTCCTTGTGATTGCAACTTTCTCTGGCATGGCCTCTTACCTGGCCGTAACGCGTTTCCCGACGTTGGGACCTGAAATTTGGTAAAAATAGCTTGTTTTGATTACAGGTACGATGAATGGGAGAAACACTCTGAGGAACTGGAGCAGTATGACATCGTCGCTACCAATTTTACGGTAAGCCGCGCCATAAGAGGGCTTCACAGAACACTAACATTTTTTCCACTAACGTAGGACATGCCGTTGCGCTCTTATGGTGTCAGGCCTGTGTTGAGTTCGTGCTTTCTGCAGTTAGCTTTCGATACCTTAGTGATGAATTAATCTTGTTTCTTCATGTGATAAACTCATCGGGCATTTCGAGTGCATTTTGCTTTTGCCCGTCCGTATTATATTGGCCTCATCTTATCCGAAATTACTTTATGTTTGCTCTGGGTATAACTTGCTTGTGTAATTACCAGATAAGTGTCATTATAGATGCTCGTCATTCTGCACAGGAGGCTTCACCTTGCGCCCTTATTAGCGAAATTGTTCAAGGTCACGCTTATGCCATGGCTATATTTTAACCCGACAACGTTGTTGCCTGTCCTTGTTTCTTTTAGCCTCAAAACTTCCCCAAGTTGACATGATCTGTGTACACCTTGACCGCATCCCTCGCCCACGCTGTTTACAGAACGGTCTGGGCTTAGTGGACCACAAGGTGCAGATCTCCAAGCAGTACCTGAGCCATTCCAGGTCCCGCGCGGCCAGCGACTGGGAGCTGCTCATCTCCAACAACGCCTACGTCATGCGCTGGTCACTGATCCAGGTGGTGGTGGTCGTCGCCACCGGTTGCCTGCAGGTGTTCTTTGTGCGCAAGCTGTTCGACACGCACACTAAGCCGCGGGGACGGATATGAGCGCGGGGCAGAAATGGTGGACGGGTTAAGGGGGATCTGGGTTGGTCGTGACATCTGACGGGCGTCAAGCATGTGCTGATTTCACCTCTGGTGAATACCACTCCAGGACTTCGGTCGCACGCGATTTGCGACTTGGGGAAGCAGTCCACATCGGCGCGAGATCTGTGGTACGTGGGTGGGATAATGCAGATGTATCGTACCGATTTTATTGAGTGACTGGGGGGGGGGGGGGTACGGTATGGAGGTGACAGAATTGAGTGCACGGCAAAGGCAGCTGCTTGAACTGCGAGATGTATTCGCGATGACTGACATTCTTTTTTAATACTGTCCAATGAAGTGTGTCATCTTTGCCGCTTGAGATAGTACTGAGGTTACTATCACTTTGTTGTGATACGAAACGCCTGTTCTCTTGTTTTCTTACAGGAGTGGGAATCTCATGCAGTCCCGAATGCAGTTGGAATAAAACATGAAATGTATTTCAGAACAACGAACTTGCTTTTCGCTCATGATTGTAATGCAGCCACACGCCTCGCGGCATGTCGACAGAAGCGGCGGCGAGCGTTGTTCAGGCTCTAAATGTCCTGAGTTGGTCACTTGCGTTCAGTACGGCTGCGTGGCGATGGATCGTTTCGTTGCAAAGTCATCTCGCAGCACTGACAAGTCGAGGAAGAGAATGGACATATTTGCTCATTTCATGTCGTGGCTGATCTATGATGTGACCTGCTTCAAGGATGCAGTGGCCAATGCGTATTGAAACATCCAGAATTCATAGGCGGTGGTCACAACGTCCAGAATCGCGGTATTCAGCGTTCATGACATCCAAAAATCGACCAATGTCCCTGGGCAGAGGGAAATCACTGGCATTCAAGCGCGCAGCATCCAAAACCGTAGCACCTGAGGTTCATAACACCCAGCACTCACAACATCCAGCCTACGCGAGATCCAGGGTTCCAGATGCTGTACCAATACCTGGCAAACCGCAACCTATTGGTTTAGATATTACCCGGTAGCGGAATACCGTAGCCGAACTTGCCCCATCTGTGCCGATGGGCGATAGGGGGTAAAGATCTACCCAGTTAAACCACCGTGCGTGTACATGGACAGCGTTTTGTTTGTACACGCAAACTTCGCCGCGTCAGCACGCTCTTGGCAGCGAGCGTAATGAAGAACTCTAAACTTTGATCTCTGGGCAGTGGCATCGATGATCTCTGCGACTACTTGGCAGTAGCTGCACGGCGGTCGTGGAAGGCTCTTACTGTGTTACCTGGGCTTTTTATCGCGGGCTGTGGATATAATCATCTGCGGTGTTAATTGAAATATGTGAGGCTTTTGTAGTCCAATGAAGAAAAGGAAGAAGCAAGAGTTTTCTAGAGTCGATGCATCATATTTATTCTCTAGCAGTGATCTGAACTTCAATCTCGTCGAAATTGTCAGTTATTGGCAACAAATATCACGGGTATTCTGGGACGTCAGTTGTCAAGTGCATTTATGAGGAGCATTGCTCATTTACGTCCGACAGTACCTTTATCCCTATTCTTCGTCAAACTGCCAGGACGAAAATAGTTAGTTGCATTATTATTCCGGCTCCGTTCCATTGTCGTTTAATACTGTATCGGATATACCATATGCAACACCGTAATTCTGTAGTACAATACCGTGTGTACCGTACATGATCCCGTGATGAACTACTCAATGGCTTTGATAAAGGCATGTTGCTGATCTATTGATATATCTGTCCCTCGTTTTTCCTGGCTATTCGACCAGGAACAAGCCTAGAAGTATTGTCTTATGCAATATGTTCTGGGGCTAAGACAAGGATGCCGCTAAAACAAACCTGACCCCCACCCTGCACCTTTGTAGAGATTTAATCCGAACCCTTTTGGATGGATAGATTTCTGAGACCCGAGCTTGCGCTAGCCAATGCTTGCGTGACTATCCCCACCAACGTTAGTAGCAATGTACCAGGGTATTGTCCAGCTGCCGCGCTAGTCGGGCCAGTTTTACTTTTCGTATTGCTCCTAGGACAACAAATGACATAAATTGTAGTACGGACAGTAAGTGCCACACCATGCGGAGCAACACACGCGGTTCTAGCCAGTATCATAAACACCCGAATTATGTTCGGTATTCCGGCTGAAGCCTAGCACCGACCACCGCGGTTGCGGAGATCTGCACGCGCTTCGCAGTCCCACGCCAGGACGGCGTATTGCGGAACGACTGCGTATGGACTCGGATGGATTGGACATCGGCGAATAAGGTAATGGCTTTAATCTGATACATTTGTGGAGACAGCTGCGGATGGACCCATGGTCGTCGTATCTAATACGGTCCCGTTGTGCAATAACGAACAATATTGGAGCAATGTGAGCGTCGGACAAAGCATGGACATTAAGTTCTTAGTCACACGACCACGTATAGAGAAACGCGACTCGCTGTTGTAACAAAGTGACAGCTGCAACGTAGCCGCGCCGGGCAGGCTCACTCACGGCTTTGGATCGGCAGGCCTACCTCGGTCTAATACAGTCTAACAGACCTACCTCGGTTAACAGTCTAACCCGCCCACTGTGCAGGCGGCAAACGGGCTGATCCTTGTCTGCCAGCAGCGTGATGGAAAACCCGTGCTTTGCACCGACCCCACCCAGGAAAGACGGGCATAGCGCACTACCCGTCGACGCGAAATAAACAACCTTGCAGCGACAAGCGCCCCTGAACGGATTGACGCAATAGATGCACAGACAGTCTTCCTGGCTATACTTCTTTTGGCTTCCAGCACTTTGCAATGATGCCACAACACGGCACGATCACAGGATTTATTGACTGAAGACATGAAATCGCCTGCGCGGACCGCGGCACCACTAAAGCTTCAGAGCACCCTACAAGTCGTCTGCTTACAGGAGTACGCCCTTAGACGAGCTGTCCCTGTTGACCAGATGATGATACGCGCTCAGATGAGCTACCCCTCGTCTCTCTCCGGCTGGTCGGTAACAAAACAGTACAAACATCGCAAAGCCTTCAGCGCCGGGCTGCAAGACTCACCAATCGGAACCGGCTGCGCGCCGTCTCACGCAATCGGCCGTGACGTCATAGACTTGCCCTAGCACGTCGTCGCCAGGTAATCCACGGATGCATTCAATGCGTCCTGCCCCTTCTCAACCGCTCAGTATGCCCAACGCAACAATCGACGGCCACGCTCTCCGCCCCTGGTAAAGTCCAAAGTCTCCGGAGAGCCCTGGACGACGGGATTCACAGCAAACGGACTTCACTGGCGCTAGACGCACGCTACCGGCCAACACGGGCACCATGTGGCGGCACGTCAGGCACGCAGGCTGGACAGATCACAGTGCCTGCTTCCAACTCGATGCCTTTCGCAGAATTATCCCGAGGCAAGCTGGCTTACGTGCCGGCTGAACAACTCGAGGGTTTCTGCCGCCCTTCGCCACTAACAACGGGTCATGATGGCGATCATATTGCAGTTCCGGTTTTGTTCCAGGGATGCAAAACCCCACGCATAGCTCATGCTCATTCATGCACTCTCGCAAAGTTCAGTTTCGTCCTTGAGCACGCCGCGTGGCATACTCCTAACAACCCTTGTTGCTCTAAAGTGCGTCGATATCTCACGCACGTTTGGTTCTGGAGTGGGTCGGCACGGTTCACCGTCACTTTTCGTCCTGCAGAGCATTGATGAACTCCTCGAGCCGCTCCTGCACCTGGCGGACCCGCTTCAGCTCTTCGGCAAGGCTGACCCGACGGCCGGTCAGCAGCGTGCGCTTCTTCTCGGCGTCCAGACTCCAGTCCTCCAGCACCTGGAATGGATCGCGCAAACTTAGGAGCCTTAATCCTACACGCGAGGATAAATTTCAGGCGCGCCACCTACATATACAGCTGCTCTAAATGCTATTCAACCGCTCTACACCCACGTACACTGACCCTTCGACAGGCGGTGTCTCCTCCACTGTATGATACACTCGGGTACACTGACCCCCCGACAGGCGGTGTCCCCTCACTGTATGATACGCTCAGGTACACTGGCCCGTCGACAGGCGGTATTTCCCCAACTGCATGTTGCACTCCGGCACACTGACCCCGACAGGCGGTGCTCGCCCCCCACTCACCTCCTTGATCCGCTTCTCCAGCCGGCGCGCCTCGCGATTGATGATCTGCTGACGGAGCGTGTTGGCCGTGGTGCGCATCATCTGCTGGATCCGCCAGAAGAGCACTACGTCATTGCAGTCGCACTCCTGCTCAGCCACGTCCTGGTGGTAGAGCCAGAACGCCTTGCGACAGTCGTAGGCGCGCGCCAGGGCCTTGCGCAGGAAGAAGCGCCGGTAGACGGGCCGCCACGTGTCCCGAATCAGCTCGTTGTCCACCTCCAGGCCTGAACTCGTCTTGACATTGTTGCGGATGGCCATGATCTCGTCGTAGCCCAGCTGGGGCGGGTGCTCCTGGGGCAGACGATACAAACATCGTAGTCTCAGTGAATCAATGACATGAACAGCACATTATCAGCCGATTTAAAAGCACCGTCACTGGAAAAACCCGCACAACAGCACATAAATGCGCCGCGATCTTCACACTCTAAGCTGCCTGCCCAATGTTAAACCCATACTGCTCGATTTCTTTTGCCAATGCAGTTGTAGCGTTATCTGTGTGTGTGGCTTACGTAGTCGGCGTGCAGAGCCTTATCGAGCTCGGTGCGGACGGCCGCCCTCCGGACGTGCTCGCTGGTAGCGGAGCGCCAGTGCAGCCAGCGCTCCCAGACGCCCGGGCCCGTCATCTCGCGCAGCATCTGCTCTGTCGTCTGGGGAACGGAGCACGCACTGACACACCGACGCAGCGCGCTGCCAGTACCAGGGTGCGGCCATTCCGCCGCTGACCGATCTGATCAAATCCGTCGCTCATCCTGCCACCGACCACACAGAGGCCACACCAGCATCGAGGGGCAGCTCAACCAAGTGTGTTGCACCGGACCTTAACACGTCTGACACGTCAAGCTGGGGCAGCTGACGTCCCACCAGGGTCCAGTACACTTGCACGACACACAAACCACGTCACATCTTCTGGCCCGAAATACTAACCGACACTCTCACAATAAGCGCAGGTGAATCGCGCTGGTACACGACGGCTGTATACCGCGGGCGCCATACAAAGCGTCGTCTGTTGCTGCCTTAACCGGTAGCAGCAGGCAACGACGGCATCCAGCCACTGTTCAGAGCTGAGCACCGGCCGGCGGGCGTCGCCCGGACCGCCGCTGTGGCGCCGCGCACCTGCAGCCTGTCCTTGATGCTCTCCTCGAGGAACTGCACGGCGGCGTCCCAGTGCCGCTTGTCGTGCACGGCCCGGTCCTCCAGGGCGTTCAGCTGGATGACGCGCAGCAGCTCGACGGCGCGCTGCTCCCAGTCGTGGTCGTGCAGCGCCTGCTCCACCGCCGCGCGCTTCACCGGGTCGAACAGGCTGTCGTGATCTCGCCGCCGCTCGGAGCGAGACATGAAGCGCCTGAAAATGCGCGCTCGGTCACACACCAGGTCCACCGCAAACGCAGTGAGTGAAAGATTACGCAGTTTGTGTTAACCGCTTGTTTTCTTTGATTGCATCATTTCGCTTGCATTATTTCACGTGTACTCTTCACTTCTGAAGTTATGATTCCCGTTTTGCATCTGTGAAGCAAAAGTTTGCGCCACCAATTCGATTCGCTCAGGTAGACGACACATGGCCACGCGGCACATTTTTGTGCCAGCACGTTTTCATATCACATTACGAAGGTATGCCCTATACAATAGCACTTATATCAAAAAATAAGTGAGCCTTTTTCCCGAATGAGCGTAATAGCGCAGAGGCCACCATAGCATCAGTTATCTCGTCACAATGTTCTGTGATGGGCCTCGATTGTACAGCTTTGGAATAAGGGTAAATTAAGCTGACGTCGAAAATCTTACATACCATTTAAAGAACAACGGGCAGAACATTTATGTACTCGTTCAATTTCTTGCTTCCAGATGGATCAAATCTGTCTTTTAGTCCATGCCCGATTGGATATATGAAAATATTTATAGATAACGTAGAAAGACAACATAAAATGTAGATAGGCAGATTAACGTCACTGTCGAAAGAGCTCCTCAAATGCATCAAACTAGGGTGTCGAAGATGGCACCCTAGCGCTTCCATAACTACTGATCATTCATGGCATCCGGTTGAGTAAGTCGGCCAGACAGAAAAGAATCTGCTAACATCTTCCGATGCTCCACGCTCTATGCGACAAACATCGACAAGAAAAAGGCCCATTACTGCATACAAACGTCTTAAATTTCGGCCCAATGAATCACACGAATGTCCAGCGCTTGGCGCCCTTCTGTCGGTGACTGTAAGGTGCCAATACTTGCTGTCCTTACGCCGGTGACGTAAGGTGCCAGTAGTCGGGCGTCCTTACGTCGGCGACGTAAGGTGCCAGTACTTGGCGATGGTCTCTGCACAGGTGACGTAAGGTGCGCCAGTTTTGCCGACGAGTCGGCTATCAGTACAACAAGAAAGGGGAAAAGGCGTGATCGGCACAACTATCAATGCCGGGTAGCACGCACTTGAACTCCTCCTCGAGAGTCTCCCAGCCGACTTCAACGCAGCGTCTCGGCAGGCTGTCGTCCGCCCACTGCTTCAGCTTGATGTCCACCGTGGTATTGAAGGTACCTGAGACCAGGTATTACACGTTAAAAGATGAGCATCGCTGCGATCCGATGCACATGACGGATTCCAGTCGGGTCGCAGTGATCTTATGGTGTAACTGTCACACACCGGGAGATGATCTCCCGTGGTGGATGCCAGTCAGGTCGCAGTGACCCTTTGGTGTAACTGTCGCACCAGGAGATGATCTCTGGCGGCGAAAGAGTACCGGTGATTGCATTAAGTCAGTGTTCAGCCGACAGGCAGTAGCAGTGTGTCCGCAGCGCGGAGTGATGCTGGCTCGGACCTCAGGACCCTCGCTGTCAGCCGGCTGCTTACGGACCGGACCTGGGCAGCTGGGTAACGTTACCCAAACAGGACTGGTATAAACTAAATGCCAGGGCTGGGAGGTGGACGGGAGTGGGACGAAATCCACCGGCGGGGCGCCCGCCGCCGTGTGCACGTCGCAACGCTACGCCATTGGCAGACTGGTGTCGACTCCGGCCAGCTTGTCTTGGCCGCCTGACCATACAGTCTCTCACAGTAATGATTGAGGATTACGCCTCATCAACTGCCAGAGCCATTGTGAGACAGATGCCTTTATTACGCATCATGTGGGATGCAGCGATGGAGTGGCAGGGGCTGGAACCAAAGGCCGACAGGTCCAGAGCCTAACACCCTAACCACCGTACCACCACCGCCCCCCCCCCCCCCCCCCCCCCAGCTCTTTGGCGTACTGAACTGGTTTCAGTATGACCAACTGGCTTCCATATGACTTAGTGACTACCGTCTGTCAAACGGTAGCCGTCAACTGACTGCCGCTTTTTGGCATGGGTAGCTCCTCGGACTGCGGTAAGGACGTCAAATGGTAACAACTCGTCCGCTTCAGCTTTGGCACCTGCAGTACCACCGAAAACCTAATGCAGCGGCTCTATCTCTGACCTGCATTGCCGCTCTGCGCAGCCGGCAAGTAGATCTTCTCGAACACGTAGGACACCATCTTCTCCCACAGTCGCTTGTTGAGCGCCTCCTCCCACTGTTTGGGCGACACCATCGAGAGGTTGACCACCTCGTCAAGGATCTCGCCACGCGCCTTCTCGAACAGCTCGTCCCGGTCCAGCTCACGCAGCCTGTGAACGGCCCAGGAGTGTCGCCGTCAGAACCCAGGGTTCCCAGACACAGCTGCAGCACCCGTCATGCCAACAGGAACACAGCCTTAGAGGTGTTTGAGCTGAGCCACACGCAGAGGTGTCCGGACTGAGCCACACGCACGCACGCACGCACGTACGCACGGCTCCACACACCGGACACCAGGCAGCGAGCGTCCCGGCAGACCGACCCGGACTGAGCCACACGCACGCACGCACGCACACACGCATGCACGCACGTACACACAAACACACACACACACACGCACGTACGCACGTACGCACGCGCGCACGCACGCACGCACGCACACACGCACGCACGCACGCACGCGCACGCACGCACACGCACACGCACACGCACACACAGCAGGTGGCTGGCACTTGACCGGCAGGCAACACCAAGGCTACCACGCACTGGTACCCAGTAAATGCATTGAAAATAAGACGAGCTCTGTTTACCCACGCTAACGTCACAACCTGCGCGGTTGCCGGTCGTCGCCGTCAGCACATTCAGCGTCAGCCTGATGTCCAGAACCCACTGACGCTGGGGTCCAGGGCCGCACCACCAGACGGCCACGTGCCGGCGCGTCTCACCCGGGAAAGTTGTTTTTCCACTCAGCCTCGAGATTGAAGCGAGTGGCCTTGAAGGCGTCCGCCTGCTGCTCCACCGTCTCCCGCACCATCTTCCAGAAGCACTCGGAGACGGCCATGCTGAGGTTGCGTGTGGTACACTGGGCAGAGTTCATCACTCCCGACCTGCGTTCAAATCGGTCACAACGACGTCAGCAACGGCATGCACGCCGCGTGGGTCACCTGCCTCTATTCAGGTCAGCAGCGTCCGATGGTCAGGCCTATTACAACGACCACGTGAACATCACACATGTGGACGGTAATTGGCACCTAACATGATGTCGTACACGGCACAGTGCCGTCGACAGGTGACCATGGATCACGACTCGCGCAAACGCACAAATTACATTGACACAACATCATGTGTCTCAGCAATCCACGTCTGCCGTCGAACGTCATATACTGGGTCAAACATGGATTAAATCACTGCCCTCGAACACTCAAATCAGTTGGCAACGACAGGGCCATGAAAGTTAATGTACACAAACAGATGACGCGCAGTAAGGCGGGTGGTTTGTTTACAACTGAACTGGCAGCCATCAGCTGTAATACAAGCTGCACTACATACCGCATTGGGTGAGTATATTACAGACGACATGGAAACGCCCAGCCGCCACTCGATATATGCACTTTCAACAGAACAGGAAGGCATCATGCCCTGACCGGAAGAGCGAAGACTTCTGGAAAAACTGCTCCTCGTAGTTCCTGATCTCGTCGATGCTGTCGTCACTGCTGCCGCGCCCAGTGACAACGGCGAAGTAGCCGAGCGCTTTCATCGGAAACAGCTTGCCCGAGAGGATCTTCCGTATCTGGGGAAACGGGAGACGGTCACCGCGTGGGAAGGGCTGCGGCGGGACAAAACAGACAGCGCTGCCAGCCGGAAACGCGGCGCAACCTAGACCATTGTGCGATGGCACGGACGGCTGCCGGTGGTCGGCCGGACGAGGAGCACCATCCAGTTAAAAGTAGAACAGGCCCCCAGGGGAGATTTTATGATGCTTTAGACACGCGTGACTGGGAACAGCCGTCCTTGGTACACAGCATATAGAGCAAGACACACGTGACCGAGGATAGCCGTCAGACCTGGTACACAGCATATAGAGCAAGACACACGTGACCGAGGATAGCCGTCAGACCTGGTACACAGCATATAGAGCAAGACACACGTGACCGACGATAGCCGTCAGACCTGGTACACAGCATATAGAGCAAGACACACGTGACCGAGGATAGCCGTCAGACCTGGTACACAGCATATAGAGCAAGACACACGTGACCGAGGATAGCCGTCAGACCTGGTGCACAGCATATAGAGCAAGGCACACGTGACCGAGGATAGCCGTCAGGCCTGGTGCACAGCATACAGAACAAGGCACACGTGACCGAGGATAGCCGTCAGACCTGGTGCACAGCATACAGAACAAGACACACGTGACCGACGATAGCCGTCAGACCTGGTACACAGCATATAGAGCAAGACACACGTGACCGACGATAGCCGTCAGACCTGGTGCACAGCATATAGAGCAAGACACACGTGACCGACGATAGCCGTCAGACCTGGTGCACAGCATACAGAACAAGACACATCTGACCGACGATAGCCGTCAGACCTGGTGCACAGCATATAGAGCAAGACACATCTGACCGAGGACAGCCGTCAGACCTGGTACACAACATACAGAACAAGACACACGTGACCGAGGATAGCCGTCAGACCTGGTGCACAGCATACAGAACAAGACACACGTGACCGACGATAGCCGTCAGACCTGGTACACAACATATAGAGCAAGACACACGTGACCGAGGATAGCCGTCAGACCTGGTGCACAGCATACAGAACAAGACACACGTGACCGAGGATAGCCGTCAGACCTGGTGCACAGCATACAGAACAAGACACACGTGACCGACGATAGCCGTCAGACCTGGTACACAACATACAGAACAAGACACACGTGACCGAGGATAGCCGTCAGACCTGGTGCACAGCATACAGAACAAGACACACGTGACCGAGGATAGCCGTCAGACCTGGTACACAACATACAGAACAAGACACACGTGACCGAGGATAGCCGTCAGACCTGGTGCACAGCATATAGAGCAAGACACACGTGACCGACGATAGCCGTCAGACCTGGTGCACAGCATATAGAGCAAGACACACGTGACCGAGGATAGCCGTCAGGCCTGGTGCACAGCATACAGAACAAGGCACACGTGACCGAGGATAGCCGTCAGACCTGGTGCACAGCATATAGAACAAGACACATCTGACCGAGGACAGCCGTCAGACCTGGTGCACAGCATATAGAGCAAGACACACGTGACCGAGGATAGCCGTCAGACCTGGTGCACAGCATATAGAGCAAGGCACACGTGACCGACGATAGCCGTCAGACCTGGTGCACAGCATATAGAGCAAGACACATCTGACCGAGGATAGCCGTCAGACCTGGTGCACAGCATATAGAGCAAGACACACGTGACCGACGATAGCCGTCAGACCTGGTGCACAGCATATAGAGCAAGACACACGTGACCGAGGATAGCCGTCAGACCTGGTGCACAGCATATAGAACAAGGCACATGTGACCAGGGGCAACAGTCAGACCTGATACAAGACATATAGAGCAAGACACACGTGACCGACGATAGCCGTCAGACCTGGTGCACAGCATATAGAGCAAGACACACGTGACCGACGATAGCCGTCAGACCTGGTGCACAGCATATAGAACAAGGCACATGTGACCAGGGGCAACAGTCAGACCTGATACAAGACATATAGAGCAAGACACACGTGACCGACGATAGCCGTCAGACCTGGTGCACAGCATATAGAGCAAGACACACGTGACCGAGGATAGCCGTCAGACCTGGTGCACAGCATATAGAGCAAGACACACGTGACCGACGATAGCCGTCAGACCTGGTGCACAGCATATAGAGCAAGACACATCTGACCGAGGACAGCCGTCAGACCTGGTGCACAGCATATAGAACAAGACACACGTGACCGAGGATAGCCGTCAGACCTGGTGCACAGCATACAGGGCAAGACGGAAGCGAAGTCCCATGGGATGAGTACGTAATATGGAGTCCGTTGGATAAACGACGTCGTAGAGGGGTGTTTGGTGAGTAAAACCATGGGAAAACCGTACGTGACTTACTGAAGCCATTGCAAACGAGCATGTTATGATGCTATTTCACTATAGCATTTCCTCACGGCTGAGTTACTCACTCGGTCCGGGTTGGCTAAATTCTGCTCAGCCAAATCCACCTTCGTCAGCACAAAAATTGTTCGCTTGCCAGTCGGGTCCATTTTTGAAACTAGCTCTGAAGAAAAACAAATGTTATTCAGTACATAATCCATTTTGGTGAGGGATACACGGATATACCCACATCGCTCCACCCCAAAATGTTTTCGTTTATAACTATCCACAGACTTCCGCACGCAAACATTCTAATGGCAGATTTTGCCATTGGATGGCAGAACCTGCCATTGGAATCACACACAATTATTGACATCAAGACGATAGTTAGTTCGCTCGGCGATAGACAATCGTTCGATAGTTCGCACACCCACTGCACGTGCACCATTAAGCAGATACAATCGAGTTTTACGTAGTCTTTTACAAAGCAGATTAAGCACTGATTAACGAACCGCTGTCGATGAGCACTTGGACACACACCCAAGTAGCCACCGCAACGTGTCAAGCGGGCGGTATCATCGCCGGACGACCCCATACCATTGTCAAATGGGCCCCACCATACCCTGCGCCGCAGCATACCCGTAACGTTGCTCCGTTCGCCGGGCGACCCCATACCAGTGCCAGATGGGCCCCACCCACACCCTGCGCCGCAGCATACCCGTAACGTTGCTCCGTTCGCCAGACGACCCTATACTAGTGTTAGATGGCCCCACCACACCCTGCCCTGCAGCATGCCCGTAACGTTGCTCCGTTCGCCGGACGACCCCATACCATTGTCAAATGGGCCCCACCATACCCTGCGCCGCAGCATACCCGTAACGTTGCTCCGTTCGGCGTCAATGCTGCCGTCCTGTATGCAGAGGATGATGGCGTTGGGGTTGGCCATATGGTTCTCGGACATGGCGCTGATGGCCTGGCGCGTGTCCACGGCCATCTCCACCGTCTCGGTGCTGATGACGCCCGGCAGGTCCACCAGCACCATGCGCGGCAGGCCCGGGCCGCGCACCGTCATCGAAATCACCTCCTGGCTCACCGTCTTGCCGCCGCGCACCGAGTTCAGCATGCGCAGCTCCACCTGCCGGCGGTGCCCGGAGCGCGGTTTGAGGACGCCCGCTGAGTGGCGGTGTGCATTACACGCTTTGGTGCCGCCACTGCAGGCGAACTGAACAGGACGACGGGCCTTCCAAAGGCGAAGGAACAAGGACGTTGAGTTTTATTAAGCCATCTGTCGTTCTCAATTCGCATAAATGAAAATCCATACGTTGTCTCGACTTTTCAAAACTTCGCGCGCGCCACCCACCAAAAGCGGGCATCCAATTGAAAACGTAAAAAGCTTCCACATTCATTGATCTGATCAAGTAATTCAAAGCTATACCTCTTTTCTGAGATCCCTGAGGTCAGTCTCGTTGGACAGATCAAACTCGCGGCTGGAGTCCTTGAACTGGGCAATGTGGTATGGGCCCTCCGAGAGGGTCACCTTGACCGGGGCGCGGGTCATCATTTCGCCGGCACCGCTGTGGGGCAAACAACGCTCGTCACACTATAGTCATCTGGTTCGGACCATCTGTCATCCTCCCAACTGCACCACCGTAAAGCAGCAAACCTCATGACAGTTCATATTTTACAACCGGACACATATTGTATCACACAGGCGAGCCTGACTACAGAACGACAGCAGAAAAGGGAACTAACTTGGAATGCTGGCGTATAGACATGTTTCTGTTCCAATTCACCTGAAGTATTATAGCTAATCGGCACATTGTAGGATGGTCGTGGTATACACGATCATCTAAAGGATGGATATATTACCAGGGCAAAATTATCACATCATCCGAGAGATCGTCATATCTCCACTGTCCTACGACTGAAATATTCGTTTCACGAAAGCATAAAAAAATTCGCCTGGAGGGGATTCATAATACCGACAAAGTCAGGTAACATATCGATTGCTCCCAGCCGCGCCACGATGTGCCCAGCCACATTGCTTACTGTTCTGTGAGATAGTGAGCTGAGGCCATGCGTTTTTCGCACGCCAATATTCACCATAGCATCCACCTAACGTGTAGGCCTCGTTACTCCAGCTAGCATCTTTCTCGAGATGGTCGATGGCGTCCAATGGCGATCACTGCTCATGACCGCCATTTCGCAAAAATACGACACTGTCGAGTTAACAGCTAAAATAATTGTGCGCATTAATGCAGGGTGAGCGAGCAAGCGAGCGAGAGAGGCTTCGCTCGGCTCTCCAGGCACTTGCTAAAAAAAGTCAAAAAAAGAACCTGTAAACGCGTCCACAATTTTATCTTTAGGTATAATAACAGCGTATGGGGACTTTGCCTCTCACCGACCGCCAGGGTTGTTCCGAGACGCGTACCTTTATGAGGTATTATGTGGATGCGGTGGCCGCGTGATCGGAGCCGAGCCCTAGACCGACAGGTCCAGAGGCCAGCGACATAACCAATGTAGCATTGTCGCCCAATTTTCTTAAAAAAGCGTACCATTTTACGTGATTGGTTAAACGGCTGATGGCTGACTTTGGTTTTCGTTGTCCTGGTGTCCAATGAATGTCGATTGATTACGAGGAGCGATTTCCCAGTCACGGCTGACACATACGAATCGGCACCACATGCCAGCTCCTCATCGATCTGACGCATCACGAATCCTCATCGATTTGACACACCATGGAAGTCTTGTCGCAAAAGACTGCTATTCTAGGAATCATCTCCAGGACGAATGTATTTTGCGTTTTGAAAGTATTTTGTTATAAAATTGCATCTGCATTTTGTTATTCAAGTTGCATTTTGAATGTAACGTATTCCAGGCCGCAAAAAAGATCAGATGACGTCAGAGGAAAAGACAGACCGTGCTGAGCATTCCGGCACGTCATGCTTCCGCCACCAAATTCTGTTATTAACATGGAACTGCGCGATCGGGTGGTAGGGGTCAGGGCTCACACAAGCACTGCTTAGCTCTGAGCTACGATTCCAGAAATCCATGCATCCAAACGGTTTGAATTAGATCTTTAAAAGTCCACCCACGAGAAAGTACTAGTGCGTGTCATCATTTCGAGAGCAAATGCTTTACGGGGGGCATACCGGCATGCGACCATACCGAAAACGGAGTACTAGGAAAAGATCCGCACGCGAGTATTCATCACAAAAACGGGAATCTTAACGGATGAAGGTGCTAATAACCTGGCGAGTCACATCACATCCAGGAGGGATGTCTACCAGGAACAATCCCGGTGCGTTCGATCATCTCCAGGATGGAGACCTTACCGGGGGAATATTCTGGCGCGTGCTATCATCTCGAGGACGGATGTCTTGCCGGAGCTCTGATCACCCACTACCACCACCCGCGGCAGGTGGTCCTGCGTGCTGTATGACGAGTCGTAGTCGTTCAGCTCGTCCAGCACCTCGCTATACATGTCAATCAATGACTTCTGCCAACGAAACCGAGAGGCGTTTGATTTGTCGGCCTAGGGAAAAAAACAAGCCAACGCGCAGAAAACGCGCTCGCTTTTCAACCAACACGATTAAAATGTTGCGCAAAGGAATAATCAGTCATCGGGAAGGAGCACGGCAGACAAATACCAGTGGCCATCGCGGGTCTATTGACGCTGAGATTATTCCGCCGATCTAACACATGATCCTTGGTGACATTAAAATATCTAATATCACACTACGAAAATGACGATTAAAATTCGATGATAACTCGGCCACAGGACTGAACGGCATCTCCGCGGGGGCAGAGATGACAACGTCCCCTTTTCCCCCTCCCCCGTCCCCCCCCCCCCCCCCAGTTGTGGGCACGCTGGCAACACCGCTGCGCACCTTGATTTTCCTCTGCACCACCGTCTCGTTCCCGCGCAGCAGCAGACGCTTGCGCAGCTCCTTGTTGTCGCGTTCGACCTTTTCGAGCTCGCGCTGATATTTAAGCTGCACATCCGCCAGCTCCTGCTGCAGCGAGTCCAGCTTCTGCTGCATCGTCACTGCAGGCAGCAGCAAGCTCAGAGTCACGGCGTGACTGGGACCAGGGTTAACAGGCGAGCGACACGCTCGGGGTCACCGGGCGGCGTGCACGGGGTCTCTAAGCTTCAGTCTCGGGGTCAAAGGTAACTGGGTGAAAGGATTATAGTCCCTGGGGCACCATGATCCCAGTCGGCGCAGCCCAGCCTGTGTGTGTTGTCCCACTCCCTGGCCCGGCCTTCGTCGCGCCGGCGCGGCGCCGTACCGTTCTGCTTCGTGTCGTCTCCAGAGGTGGTGGTGGGCCGTGTGAAGGCGAACGCGGCGGCCGGCGCGGCCTCCATCGGGTCACCATCACCGGGGTCTGCCGGCACGCGGCCGGAGCGTCAGGCGCGCCACACGACGACGCGCAGCACCGAAACCGGCGCACCGCCGCGTAGCAAAGGTCTCCACCAAAATATCACAAGACACGAACAGAGCGCAACTTATATGCCTGGACGATGAATGATGACCTGAGAACTCGGCGAAAGCCAAAATAGAAACGAAATGGAGAACGAGTGAATCAGAATACGATTGAGCGCAATACCAGAACATTAACAATTCAAGCACAGAAAGGAGGTATGTAAATAAATAGAAGAGAGCTATATGTTTCAATTAAAATACGTCCCAGACCATGACATGACATGACGTAAGAGAATCTACAGTTTGCATTGAACTGCAATCAACTGGCACTGCAATGTCAACACATTACTCAGATACACCATTTGGTAGAAAGGTTTGATTCCACACACCTGTTTGAAATGGTCCAAGGCCAAGGAAACGCAAACCTAAAAGCAAAACAGGAGTATAAACGGGACGGAACAACAAACTTAGAAAACGATGTTTTGTCAAATGTAGAGATCGTGAAGTTTGCGTGGAAAACATCAGGCACCATTACTCGTGTCAGCGCCAGCACGTGGGAGAATCAGCGTCCATAGCTCTGCACCAGCAGCCACCCACAGTACAAGCCCCCAACAAAAGAAGTGTGGAGACACATGACACGACCGTGTTCTACGACAGGTGCTCGCATTCTGAGGCCAGTGATCTCATACTACAAAAGGGCCGGCCGGCGTCAAATAAGCAGGGTCAGGCGGCAGCCAAATTCATACGCAGCAGCGGCAAGCTGATCAAATATATACAGCAAACTATGCTGTTCTCTACCGAGTGTCCCGGTGCATCCAGCAGCTTTGCATTGCCAGCGACGCAATCAATATATGATTGCCTGGGAGTTCACGTCTCAGCGTCTGCCAGAGCCGTTTCGAGACGGGATGTCTTTACTGGGCACCAGATAGGATGTGGTAGTGGTGTGGCCCGGACCGCAATCAAAGACCGAGAAGTGCAGAGGGAGCATCCTAACCACTGCATCACCCCTGATCCCGAGTCAGTCTCCCAAGGCACAACTGTTGCGGTGTTGACTTTATAATTGGTGGCTCTTTCAGGACTGTGAGTCGTTTTTTCAACTATCAAGAGCCATGTATGCTGGGGCGCACATGCAGCGTGTAAAGGACATGGAAAGGCAGCTGGGCGCATGAGGCAGGGGGACGAAACCAAGCGCGGCTTCGGTTTCGCAAATCAGGGGACTTCCTCAAATAGTTTCGAGTTCGGCTTCGGCTTTGTGTAATCTTGATCAACCACCTTCGGCTTCGGCTTGGAATTCGAACGATATCTGAGTCATGGCTTTGGCTTTGGCTTCATGCGAAACTGAACTACGAGTTTTCCTTTATCAGCCATTGTTTTACACTGCAGCTACGACTTTAATTCGCGGAAACGATCTTGCCCGACATGTCACTATAATATACCGCACCTCAGGGCCAATTTACGCCTGGCAGCAGCTGCACTATCTGTCCAAAACACCGTGTACATATCAACACAAAGGAGAGAGGTGATAACCCAACATTATCTTCCGTCCGTAATGTTAACACCTCTCCCAATCACTACACCAAACCCCCGCCATCTTGTCTGATCGCAGTTTTAGTGGACGCGAAAATGGTGTCGATTTCACAACATGACGTTGTACACCTAACACTGCTTTGGCGTCGGTCTCGCGATATTGAAATGATGGCGTTGACTTCAGCTTCGCGTTCCCTAAGTCCGAAGCCGCTGAGTGCGGCCTCGGCTCTGTGCGTCCACAGTTTGAAGCCAGTGGCGTTGGATTCGAGTCCACATTTTAAAATACGAGGCTGCTGGCTTCCGCTTCAAATTTGCAGCGGCAAACTTCAAAGCCATCGGCTCCGGCTCCCGCTTCATCTCACTGCCTAGGCTCTTCAGCTCACTCGTTGTAGCTTCGGCGTTGGATTCGTTGTCGAGGCCAGAGGCCCCGTCCCCACGCCTGATACACATACGATACTGTTCGGTATAGCGATGCGTCGTGTCTATGTTTTTGTAAGATGATGCACACGCCAGTGATCTCTGATCGTGTCTATCGTGGCGCGCAAGTGACAAGCTGCGAACATTTCGGTAGCTTCGCCAGCGAACGTGTTTCGGAGAGTTTGAAATTACAGTGGGAATTTCCACGGTCGACACCTCAAGACGGCTTATTATGCTCTCTAATCCACGTATTCGTGAAAACCCCTTGGAGGATCCGAGCAAAATGGCCTCAAATAGCAAAGAGCAAGCGGCGGTGGCAGTTATTACAGCCAACAGGCAAGGTCGCGGAGGGGGTTGGGGTGGCGGTTGGGGGGCGAGACCTGGGTCGCCGGACGGTGCACCCTCCGAAGCCTTGATAGCGTCGTCCAGCCGCTGCTGGAACCATTCGCGGAAGTCGGTCATCTTGTCTCCATACAGCTCCTTTGTCTTCGGATCTGCCGGCCACATTGCCAGTTGATATTTCAGCATTCAGGATGACATAGCTGGAGCCCTGCATGGATTAACGTACTTTGGGATTTAGCTGAATATCTTTGTGCCGAGTCCAGGCTATGCAGAGTCGAGCAAGAGAATGTGTGACGTGGCGACGCAGCTTAACATTATTTTTAGCTAGAAGCGCATTTGTCATCCTCCGATTTCCGCATCGGCCACATAACTCAAAATGAGATCAATCGTATAGAGATGTGACGCTCTCGGGTGGTGTGATAAATACCGGAAAACGCTTCATCACCTATCCAACCCGAGTCAGGGCCAAATCGAACACTGTTTATATAATTCACATCACATGACCTTCTAAGCATACCGCGCAGCTTACCGAATTCAATGGCAGAAAACGAATCCCTGAACTTATCCTTGAACGTGATCATCTTGCCCCTGAATGCGTCGACCGATTCATTCGAAGGCAGAATATTGTTCAACCAGCCCACATCTGGAAGACCCTTCTTAAAGTCTTCATAAGACTGCGGAAGGATGCACCTTTACGTGAATATGCTTGGACACTGTGGAACGCGTCATGGACTACCAGCCACTGCACGCCGACCATTACGATCGAGGTATGTGCGGGCAATCACGACGTGTGAATGAAGATTCCCTCTTCCCCAGGCCCTTCCCCTGCCGGTACATCTTAACATCACCTTCAAAATAAGCAGCTAACGAAGGATATCATCTGCAAGCCGGACATATCTGACATTAAACGGTGACGGGTAATGATAATATATGCACTCGGATGAACGCAGAGACAGTACAGCTCCCGCCAGCCCGTGCTCTTTCATGATCAACCACTTCTGCTTCCTTCCTCACAGCGCTATTTTCCGAGTTCTGACGTTGACCCAGTCCTCCCTGGACCAGCTGTTACGTACCTTCTGGATGGAGTAGCCGCCGGCCAGAGTGCCGCCGAGGAGCAGGATAGCGGATCTTGAGCGCGCCACGGACGATCCGCGCCAGGAGCATGATGATGTCGCGTGCGCCGACGGGCGCGGGCCAATAGCGCAGACCAGAGGAGCAGCCGCTGCCGGCAAACAAATGATACAGGGTGAGGCGGGCCAGCGGCAGGGCGCGGGGCGCGGACGCTGGCTGGGGTACAGTGTGTGGGGGCGGTGTCAAATACCTGACATGCCCAGTGAGATAGGGAAGTGCAAGGGTAGGTAAGACACATATGCGCACAGACACACACATACATTATACACGGGCATGCACGCACCAAGAGATAAGCTGGATAACGTTTCGATCGGAACACCTTGCTTCCTTAAAATCTAACCGGCTTATACCCGCAGCCTGTGGTTTGGTCAGTGTATCTTTACCGGTTGGCGCTATTTCTAACGCCCGCGAAAATGGTAAAAGGTTTATCGGGGAGTGTATTTCAAAGTCACCTTGGCATTCATAACGTCATAATAACGTCATTCAAATCCAACCATTCAATGAGCGGTGCGGCGGTCAATGCCATAAAAATATAATTGTTGAGGCGTTCATATCTGGCGTTCGTGAGCACCATTTCCAATATAATGGCCGCCAATTGACCCTCAATCAATGTGCAAGGTATGATGAAATAATCAAACCATGCCGCACTCAGGAGTATATTTACTCAACAGAGAAGTGAGCTGTCTAGAGCAGTCATTTCCATTCAAAAAGTATACCAAAAGTTGCAATTGAGCTTGTTTCATCATATATCATGCTTGATTGAATGCCTTCATATGCGAAACACTCCCTTTGAAGTGGGTATGCCACCTTTGTGCATACCCAATTGGCACCTGGGCAAGTGGATAAACATTCACAAGCACAAACACAGACTTTGACAACAGTCACAAGCACAGATGACTCAAAGCTTCCCTGATAGCATTTTAGCAACAGGACCAGAGAGGAAATGCTCAAAGGCATGAAAAAACTGTGATACCAGACTTTTGGCCAAGGTAGCAGAAATTGGGTTGCATAAAATCCAGCCAGCTGGTTTAGGAGCCTGCTGGATGACCTTGGTCAAGTCACATTTTTCCCATAACCACCTTGGAAAGACTGGTCTCTGGAAAAGTGCTTCATTGTGGGCTAGGATGATCAGCTCTGGACTTATTGGTCTTGGCTCTGAGCCCCTACCATGCCAGCACAGCATGACACATACCTCCCAAGGCATCTGTCCTGAACAGGTCCTTGTTGTCAGTGAGACGTAATGCAGCAATCATTATCATTAATCAACTTAGGGCCTGAGGCAAGATGAACTATATATAGGCAAGGCAAGATTAATTATACAGGCAAGGCAAGATAAATGATACCATTTACTAATATGCAGCAAAGTTACAAAAGACTGAAACTGCTGCAGCCTAAGACTGTTAATTACCCTGTTCAAATAAGAATGCACTATACAAAAAGTCTGTCAACCATTAGTGGACCAATAACATCTGCCCCGAGCTATGAGCCAACAACCCGCATACCTGATAACTCCTAAGCATATGTGTGAACATAAAAAAAAACAAAAATCCAGAATTGCAACTTGCTACATACCCTACCAGTGCCTGCTTCAACACAACCCACATAACATGTTTGTAATGCCAGCACGTCTTGACCCTACCCGTCAGATCCTGAAAACTATATGGACAGTACTTAGCACTTAATAGACTGCAACAAAGGCAAGGATTGTGTACATGTAGCAACCTCCCAGCCCACATCCATTGAAATTCAGTGACACCAATGGTGCTCTTGTCAATTGAGGCCCCATTTTACAGCTTGGGTGGTTTCCTAAGCCTACAAGTAACTATTATATACATCATGAAATGGTGATTCATATGTGTGTATTTATTGACCAGCTTAGTACAAATCCCTGCAGGTGCGAAGCACTATCAATTTACTGGTATGGAACAGCTATGGGCAACAACGACACGTGCTATCTATTACCGTGACTTTGATTATTTCAATGTAATTCGCTTTTAACGGCCAAAACTTGCACCATGGAAGGAGTGCCTTTACATGAGCACAAAACACCTGTTATGCATGTAATGCACATGCACACACAGGTGAAGGCACATGTCAAAGACCAGTCCTGCCTATGGTGATGGCATTACTGTGCTCAAAGGAACATGCTTCTTGCTTTATTATGTTCTCCACATTTGTTCAAGCCCCAAATAAGTGCATTCCAACATACATGCAAGAAAGCAATTTGCTGGTCCACAGAAACCTAGAATGTCTAACCTATAACCTAATCAGACTCAAGAAATCAATACCAGTATCCATCTCTGAGGTTAAAAAGCATAACAAAGTTCACAAAGAGTACATGCTTTTGCAGAGCCACAGCAGCCCTAATGTTGAGTCGCCCTACCTACCAATGTCGGGATCACCCCTATCATATGCAATTTGGCTCCCAATAACCCATTTGCTGTCTGAAATAATTTGAGCCAAAAATGTTGCAAAAGGAAAAATTAAAAAAAGTTAACATTATTTCAGTGTCTCTCAGCTAAAAACAGACAGGTGTTCATATTTTGTTGCACAAAGGTCACTATATTTTACTTTAAAATGAAGAACAAACATCCTATTTCTGATTAACATGAGTCTAAGGGCATTATCCTACAGATGATGTTTGCTGCCATATTCTTCCAGCCCTTGTTTATAACAAAAGTTATGTATCTCTCTCTGCTGTGCAGATCACTTATCAGGACTGCATAAAAAAGAAAGTGTGCATATTTTGCGACTGGACCTGACAACCTGGACCTGGACCTGAACCTCTGGCACCAAACCAACGGCACAAATTAAGCCATCCTCAAGCCAGTTTATTACGCAGCCAATTTCCAGCCTGCATGCCGCATCTGACTTCCCACCTCAAGCCTAGCAATAACAAAAGTGTGCAAAATGAGCTTTAGCTCCATGCATCTCAGCTATGGTGTTTGTGTTTTCTTAACATTAGATATGTGCAAGTGCTGTAACTGAGAGGAAGCTACCACCTCAAGTTGTTTAAACATTTAATAATGTCCACTATGTCTTGCTGATAAAGATATATTGTTTAGTGGCAAAGAGAGTATGCTAAAAAATTATGCAGATGTGGAACTTTCCCAGATGAGAGCATCATAAATGGTGCAAAATGACCATGATTCATCCCCCTCCCCCAAACAAATATGTCCTAATTTGTAAGTTTTAGCATGGGAAGTCCTCTGCACAGCAGTATCACCATAAAGGGTCAAAATAAAAGGAATACACCACTCCTTTAAACGAACATATACATCAAACGTCCTGTTTATAGAAAACATCGTTAATTACAAGAGAACAGCGATTTTCTTCTTGCAATGCCAATCTGGAATACTATGGACTAATGGTATGAATAATAGGAACAATACTCACGATCTTTAAGCAGCCGTTAAAGATAGTTCTTACAACGATAATAAATCATAACTGCGCGAAAATCACATAAACAGTGCCGACCGTTCACCCGGTGCCGCCTACCGCAAACGCACGCGTCTCGGAATCGAGAATGAATGTAACGTGAACGTGCGGCTGAGGCAAGGCCCCATAACAACTATGTCCTGAGGTAACGTCTCTCAAGTAATTAATGACGTAACTGAAATATCGAATGAAGAAGTTACAAGTTATGCAGCCCGGTGCAAAATCGTGACGTCACTGAAAGACCAGAGAAGTTGATGACAAGCAGGGGCATACCCAGACGAGGGGGACGGTCATTGCCCCCCCCCCCCCCACAGTGGTTCCCGAATGTCTCCATAGGCCCCGAAAGGGCCCATGGCTGGCTGAATAGATGCAATTTTTTACACAAAATGCAACAAAATTGGACGTCTTTGGGCTTCCAAGCAACTGACAACAGTTGCGGGCGAAGTGAAGGGACCAGGAGAAGACAAAAAAAAAATTATTCACGGATTGAAAAGGTGGTGATTCAGAGATTTTAAGACTCACTACGCTGTCCAGAGTACCAACACTGATTTCCGGAGCCGTTTATCTCCTTGCAGAACCAATCCGAAAGTTAAGGAGCCTAAGTTACAATGCCCTTTATTTCTTTGCATTTGTCAGCCACATTGATCTTGGGTTCTTCTCGCTTGGTGGCGCAGATGGGGGTATAGGGGAGGCGTGCTTCCTTTTACGCGTTTTAGAGGTCCAATTTTGAGACGGTGATTGAGGTCCCGATTTAAGGGTTCGAAGGAATCCATGGTTGGCCGGAGGGCGTGTCCAAGGGCCTTGGCCCGCATGCTTGTGCACTTCAATTCAACCAGAGCGCCCTTGGCGTTGATCGGGATCTCTTGAGACGATAAGCGCCGGTATGTCGGTCAGACACCACCAGTACCGCTCAGGCGGCTCCGTGTCGCCGTCGGCCTGAGGGCCCATTGCCCAAGCAGGGACAGCGAAACTTTGCCGGGGTGTTCTCGGTTACTCAGGGCCCTTCACGTTGGTCTCGGTCGCCTACCGGCACACTCGCCATGTTCTCATGAGCCCTCGTCATTCGTCTAGGGCCCTTCCAATTCTCTGTCACCTGCCTAGGGCCCTACGGTCTGGTTGGGTCCCATCCGTCGACCTGCTCGGGCGCATTGCATTGTTTGGGGGCCCTGCGGGTTGGGTTTTAGAATTTGAATATAGGGCCCTGCGCTCCTGTCGGGAGCCATCGCTAGCCTGCTCGGGTACACTTGACCCTTCGGGTCCTCCACACTGAGTCTCAGGTACTTCTTACTTGCAATGGCGGGCCCTACGCTCTTGCCGGTGGCCCCATCTGATCTGTTTGGGCACACTCGATGGTTCGGTGGCCCTCTACATTGGATCTTGGATACTCTTGGGTACTCTCTGTTGCCTGCTTTGGCGCATTCGATGTTGTGGGGTCCTCTATATTGTGTGGTGAATATTTCTTACTGAAGCGGAAGGTCCTGCGCTCTTGTCGAGATGTCATCCCTTCTCGGGCACACTCGATCGTTCGGAGCGCTCCACATTATGTGTTGGGTACTTCTTCGTTGAATGGATGCCCCTATGTTCTTGTCGGATCCCATCTATTAAGCTGCTCGTGGCGAATCCGCTGGGGGGGGGGGGGGCACAAAGCCATGCCCCTTGTGCCACGAATGGAACCACAGACTCCAAAATTACCCATAACCGGCCGGACACACACAGTATTTTTTAACACAAAAAACAACAAAATTGGACTATTTGGGTCTCCAGACGACCAAGAACAGTTGCAAGCAAAAGTTAATAGCCCATCAGCAGGCAAACTTAATTCTTCGCTGATTGGGAGGTTGGTGACTGGGGGCAATTTTGAGGCTCATTACATTCATAGGCGTTACGTTGTTGCCGGGGACCCATATGTTCACTTGCCGAGTTAATCCGATCGATAAAAAGCCTTTTACGTTGCCTTGATTTCTCTGCATTTTCTCGTAGGGCCCTACGCTGCTGTTGGGGTAATATCTGGTAATATGCGTGGACACCCTTGATCGATCAGGGTCCTCCGCCGATTCCCCTCATTCGCCCGAAAGGCTTTATAAGCTTTTGGCCCCATATGCTGAGATACTCTCAGTTGCTCATGAGCCTTTCATGTTAGTCTCGGGTTATTTTCACTTGCTCGGTGGGCCTTGTGCTGTTGTTGTTTTTTTATTATTTTTTTTCTTAATTTGTTTTTAACATTTGATCCGAACCCTTTGAATGGATGGATTTCGGGGATCAGAGCTCACGTTAAGCAGTGCTTGTTGTGTGAGCCCTGACCCCTACCATCCGATCGCGCAATTCCATGTCAACGGCAGAATTTTGTGGCGAAAGCTTAACATGCCGCAACGCTCGGCACGGTCCGTCCTGCCCACTGACGTCAACTGACCTTTAGCGCGACCGCTGCCACCGGCCGCAGGCCATACCTGTCAAGGGCAAATAGCGAGCGCCCTAAAGCGACTCGAACCCACCCCGCCACGGGTGGGTGGATCGGAAGGCAGGCGCTCTAACCAACTGAGCTACCGGGACGGACTACTGAGCTACCGGGACGGACTTCTGCCCATACAAAGCAAGACACCGAGCAATTCGATGCTCAGGGGCTCTCCACAGCGATGTGGGGCTCTCCATTTTATCTCGTTTGCGGGCGACCCTTCGCTCCTATCGGAGCCCCTTCTACTAATCTGGCCGGGGCACTCTTGATGGATTAGGGACGTTAATTTATGCACACGGGTCTTGGGAAATTTTCCTTTCCTAAGAGGTCCCAGTGCCCTGGCCGGGGTCCCATATATCAGCCTGCCGGGGCTTTCCCGATCGTTCAGGGGCCTGCCATGTTGGCCTTGATGTTGTAGTCTTAGGGCAGCAGTTAGATATGCACCGATGAATTTTTATGCACATTTGTCGAACATGATTTTACGTGTCGTCGACAGTATCTTATGCCATTTTCCGTTTGTTACTGAACTTGTGGCACCTATTATACTTGTGCATGAAATTCTCCATATGCTTTGAATGCTAGAATGTTTTGTACTCCTTCATGACAGATAAGCAAAAAGTCTGCATTTGTCTTTAGTCATCAGCTGACCACGTCGCCCAGCCAATAAGGCGTGAAAAGCCTAAGAATCAAGTTTATGCCTGATTTTGATGTACTTAGCAGCCAACTTTAGTTTATTTTGCCATCTTTTCCGAAAAAACTCAGCCTCAAAACGACAAAATTCAGGAAGATCTGGAAAAATGAATAAGCTCCTTGTACATGCATACGAGGCACTCCTAGTTTTCTTTTTTCATTTAATCGTAAGGCGATGATTTTTGGAGGAAGTCCCAAATTGTAAAGTGGGGGGCGCAAGATTGCGCGCCTCCTTCTTGACGAAACCCTGGATCCACCCCTGGTTACACGAGTCACGTAACGTAGCGTAACGTGACAACACTAACTAGATGCAGCTAACCTAGCCTAAGCCACCCTGCCTCTACCACTACCCCTATCCCTACCCCTACCCCTACCCCTACCCCTACTCCTACTCCCTACTTGTTATGATGTCCTACTCCCTGTTTCTTTGTTGCCTTTCCGCATATAATTCCCTTACCGCCCGTCGCTGTCCATTTAATTACCCTGTTTACATGGGCAGCTAGTAACAAAGGAGAAGACTCGGAGAGCCGCCGGCGCGGGAACGAACGCGCCGGCGGGACGGTCTGTGTGGAGTGCCTGTGACGCGTGTCAAATACAGAAGTGCCTATGGACGTACTGAGTGTACCACTGAGCCGGGAGCGAGACGCCAGAACAGCAGAACTTACATCTATAACCCCGACTACTACCGTCTTGTCATTACTGCACACACTGACTCTGGTTTTCTTAACTCAGCGGATTCAGCGTTTCGACTAGGCACGCGGCCTTGGTGGCCATGATGGCGTGTACAGGATGCCGCGATTCCTGAAATATTTCATCAGGCCAGACAGCACCCATTTCCTGTGATCGTGTTCTATGGCAACCCTGATAGCGCTCAATGTTCTTTTAGAGATATCACTCACGATTCGAAAACGGAGGGAAAACATTAGTGGCTGCGGTGGTTGCCAACAAGTGCGCCACCCTCTCGCAAATGTATCATGTTGAAAGGTGGGACGCTCCCTTTGAGACCTAAACCCGTCTAGTCTCTGAGTTGCTTGCCCGATAGTATGTGCAGACTTTTTCGGGCTTTTTCAAGGTCACACAGGCATCCAGAGCGCCATAAAAACGTCATTCAAATTCTGCCATTCCATCAGCCATGCAACGACTGAGGCCAAGAAAAATATTAATGTCAAGTCGTTCATACCTGGTGTTCGTGAGCACGATTCCCAGACAGCCGTCAATTGGCTCTCAGTCAATGTTTTGCCAGGTACGATGATATAATCAAACAATGACGTATGAGGGGGCAATTTACCAAAACGATAAATTGCGTTACCCGTAGCTGTCCCTCCCGCTTCAAAGTGTACCAATGATTTAGTGATTTTTTTCAACATATCTGATGCTCAAACGTGGAACATTCTCTTTACAGAAGGCTCTCTGGTGAAAATCCCAATTCCCAATCACTAGATCAGAGGCGCAGCCGAGAGAGGGGGCCAATGGGTCCCATCCCCTAGCCCCAGATTTTTCGTTTCTTCACCATACTCGGCTCTCTACAGAGAAGTAAAAGTCAGCGTGATGAGTATTCACTGGGCTCCTGGCCCTTGCCTGTGAAAATCCCGGCTGTGCCCCTGCATCTAAATGCATTATAGTCTCATCTTACAGTCCATAGCAATAGAGCACTATACAACCATGCCAACGGGCGCCTGCATAACGGTTTTTCCATGCATTGAGCAATATGCAGCACAGTGGTAGTCAAGCAGGGAGGGGAGGGGCCCTTATGCCAGCAGTTCTTCCTTTCCGGCTTTGTTGTTTTCTGACAAAATGTCATAGTCGGTGTGACATGTTCTCACTTTCTCACATCACTCAGTTTCTCAAATTTTCCTCCAAAGACAGATGAATGCACTCTATTTCAGTAGTTTTCCGCCATAGATCGGATAGCCAGTGACGTGCTTGTTCTGAATGAAGGACGGAGCTCAGTGGGAAGAAATCGCGCCAATTATAACTTTTTATCAGAAGACAACTAAGTTGAGAAGGAAAACTGCGCACCTAAGACCCCCCCCCCCCCCTTTGACTTCCCCTATGCTCCACGGTAATTAATCCGCGGGGAAACCGCAATGCAAGCGCTCGATAGCATGACTGTATAGTGCTCTGTTGTCATGGACTGCATGTCAAGACCCCACCCGCGGGCCTCTCACTCGGATGTGCCCCTGATCCATTGATTGGGGAAGGTGATTTTCACTGGAGAGTCGTCTTTAACGGGAATGTCCCATATTTGAATATATTGAACCAGGCGTTAGATATGATGAAATACACTCACTTAAAATTATAATTATACTTGTAAGACGGGACCAGACGGAATTTTACAACAAAAGGCTCCCTGTTCCGAACAGCCCAAAGTGCCGGCGGCACTTTGGGCCGCTGGGCAGCATATTGCCCCTCCTTTTTCAGACGCCCCAAACAATACAAATCGCGGGCCCGGCTTTGTTCCTCCTCGGAAAATGGGCCCCCAGGATTGAAGCCGACACAGAGCTTACTTTTGGGTGTCGATGGTCATTGACCGAACTAGATACCTTCATTGTCCCGGGGGATCTCAACCGATGCAAAGGTTCATCTCTCTGACCCTTGAAGTGACGGCTTTAAGGACTGGGATCTTGAATGTTACTTACAGCCAGGCCTTCGGGCTTTCAGCCTTCCAAGTGGGCCTTTGACCGCCAGCCTCGGGAGGGGGTATTTTAGGTCATTCTTTGAACCTCCCCGAACGCTGCCCTGGTCGATTCGGGGACATTTGCCAACACATGGCCCACTGTTACCCCCTGTGGACTCCTGACCAACCCGCGGCCCTCATTGACTCACGGTCTCAACCAATGCAAATCACTGGCCTTTGCTTTGTGGTTGCTTAGGAAATTGATCCTCAGGTCTAACTTGACGCGGGACCGACTGTTAAGTAATGATGCTGCCTGACCGACGAAGGGGACCTCATCGACTCAGGGGGTCCCCAGTCGACGAAGAGAGCCACCTGGTTGGCATTTGAGAGTTCGGTACTGCGAGTCGGGCCAGGAGGAGGAACACATGCCCCAGTTTCCTCCTTACTGCCTTCATCGCTGCCCAGGCAACAGCGTAGGGGTCTCGGAGGACCTAATGCAAAAAATAAATGGCAACTTGGAAGGCTCCTTACCAATCCGACCAACCCGGTAAGTGGATGTAAAGGACCCCTAGCAAGAGCGGACTCTGGATAGCGTAGTCTTAAATTTCCATCACCACCCTTTCAATAAGCAAAAAAATAATTTTGTTTTTCATATAACGTCCACGTTTGCTGGCGACTGTTTTGGTCGCCTGGAGGCCCAAAGATGTCCGATTTTGTTACGCTATGTACTGAAAAATGTTTCCGTTCTGTTGGCTTTGGCCCCCTACAGAGCCTATGGCTTGGGACCACAAGAAGGACTAGGTTGCCGTGGCCTCCTCTCTGGATCCTCCACGAGATACATGCGATCCCGTACGAATTTGTCAACTGTTTGACAGCGATGTTGTGGTTTTGTGACGTCACCATACAATCAGCTGGAAGTGTTGGTGAACTTCACCACATGCAGCAGACAGCTGCGACACCGGTCCATGCGCCTGGGGCGACCATGTGACAGGGGGTTTGTAACGTTTGTGAGTGACTGTTGTGGGTGGGAACGCCATTTATTGATATATGATAGGACATAGAGCAATAGGAAGGTGTTTTAGGAATTCAAAATGTCTGGCACATGTGTTAATAATAATATTGTACGGCTTGCGCGCTAGATTTAGCTGATCCGGGCCGTTTTACTGAACGCTAGGCTACTCCGGTGGAAATCTGATGGAAACCCTGCCCTCAATTAATGTACATTATCATCAGAATGCTGACGATGCCCTTGATCTTCTCATTTTGGCCCAATTTTATACATTTGACAGATTTCTAGAGTTGTAAGAAATCTGCCAATGAGGTGGGATATGAATATATGATCTTCACTTCAAAGAAGACCTATGTTGACTGGAGGGCCTTCATATGATTGTGCTGTTAGCTGTCACAAGCACTTCCTGCATTGCCACTGTGTGAAGGTCGGGTGCTTGTAGCATCACCACCATGAGCACATATAAACCTGTATTCCAAAATGGAATGTGGATCTTACTTCATGTGTATAACATGATCATCAAGAAATTTGATGATCACAGGCAGTGCATGTAAGGGGTAAGGCATCCATGGGTACCTGACCTAATACCCTGTGGCACAACCCCATGCCCAGGACTTGAGGTAAAGGTGACTTGATTCCTGTGCCAGCATTCTGATTCCTGCGTAGGGTATGGTAAGTTCAGTATTGCATAGTAGGCATTATGTTTTTAGTGGCTTATCTTTTTTTTAATATGGTGGTTTGACTTCTGCTCTTTTTGTGTCTCTTCATTATTTAAAATTTGTCCCCATGAAAGATAATAAGAAAACACATCTAGTATGTGCTCTGACTGACACCAGGACCAGAATGTTTTTGCTGTGCATGATGCACAACAAATATTTTCAGCCCTTTTGATCATCCAATGTGGATCCCAGGAAGAGTGAACCCATCTGCAATGGCTTGTACAAATTTGACCTTCATCTTGACATATTTGTGTGTGATGTGCATCTTGATTAAGAAATGCGTGAGCCAGACAAAGACATGCTTAGAAATTAATGAATGAGATGACCTTGATTAAATAAGTCAGCTCTCTGTTGGGTATACCTGGCTGCAAACAATATTGTTCCCTGTGTTGCCTTCTTCTTCAAGAACATGGTTTTGTTCAGCGATGTGACTTTCATCTTTTTTATCATCTGATCTCTTGCCTGATGGCTGGTGTATGTGATTATGTGGTGACACAATTCCATTTTCAGAACCTTGGTGCTGAATGCTCCCAGCTTGAAGTGGGGCCATGGAAGACTTTGCTCAAAGGTGGTGTCAGTACCATTTTGAGTACCTGCTCCACAACCCAGACACTTTTGTTTCACAACCTCACCAGCATAGCTTCATGCCTGCACCTTATCCACCCACCACCTCTGTCTCTTCCGTGGACGTGTGTCCTCGCCTGTACAATTATATTCCTCCCGCGAACGACTCCGCGTCCAGTCTGGCCGCCAAAGACTCTAGCCGTGAGGACTCCCACGCAGAGACCCCTCCTCGTGAGGACGCCGGCGCGGAGGAGCCAGCGCCGGACGCGGCGGCACGGGCCGGTTACCTGAGGATGCTGTTGGCCACCGAGACTCACAGACGCGAGCGAGAGCGGTGTCGACGCGCCGAGCAGGCGCCGGTGCCGTTGCAGCTGGGCGCCGAAACGGAGCGGCGCCGGCGCGACCAGATGCTCCGGCTGTACGGCGTCGGTGCCGAGCGCGTGGCGGCGCTCGAGAGTCGCGTGCAGCTGGAGTTTGGCCGCGTCACGGAAGCGCACCGGCCGCCTCTCTGGCCCAACATTCCGCTCTGGATACGGTTCGGTTAGCGTCTGATTGTGGTGGCTTGGAGGGACAGTCGATTCGTGAACAGCTTGTTTTCGATCACGGGGTGAGCAATGGGCTCTTCCAGCCGGTGTCCCACGAGGCCGGCTCTGTTTGCAATGCAGTTTGGAAGATGCGAGACTGCGTTGGAAGTGCTCTGTTAAGTAACTGCATGAGACTGCGTCGGAAATGCCTGTGTTTAGTAGACATATGATGCCGCGTCGTAAGTGCCTGTGTTATGCGCTCATCAGCGTTGGCTGCAGGCCTGTGTTTTACACTCATCAGCGTTGGCTGCAGGCCTGTGTCATGCGCTCAGCAGCATTGGCTGCGGGCCTGTGTCATGCACTCATCAGCGTTGGCTGCAGGCCCGTGTTATGCGGTTAGCAGCGTTGGCTGCAGGCTTGTGTTATACGCTCAGCATCGTTGGCTTCAGGCCTGTGTTGTGTTCATTATCGGTGGCTACAGGCCTGTGTTAAACGCCCATCAGTGTCGGCTGCAGGTCCGTGTCATGCGTTCATCAGCGTTACCTGCAGGCCTGAGTTATGCGCTCAGCAGCGTTAGCTGCGGGCCTGTGTTATGCGCTCATTAGTGTCGGCTGCGAGCCGTCACGCATTACTCGGGCTGATGACGCATGGCGGCAGCACCATTGCGGTGGTCTGCCGGCCTTCCTGTTGTCAGTGAGGCTTTGCTTGACTGAGACTGTCCCAGGGCCGACCCTCGTTGGCCTGGTCCGTTCAGATGACTGACCTTAGGCTGCTGAGGAATTGGCCGTCTGTTACGACTGAACGATGACCCATGTCACTTATTGTTAGATAAGACACGTCTGATTTGGTTGGTAATGCTGTGTTCTCAAAATCCTTATGGCTAGCACAAAATTTCGATTTGAGGTAGTCGCCCCCGCGGGAGAAATGTGACGACTTCATGCCCACCGCTATCAAAGTAATAATTTTCACTGGCTTTGCTGTCTTCGATGTGTCTCTTCTCTGGTGTTTATAATACGCCGTTCCGTCAAAATCATTGCGTGTTAAATGCCAAGGAAGCCTGCAACACTTTATTTGGGGAAAATGATTTACAAAGGATATTACCACACGAACCAACGATATCTCGCGCTATGGCTTTGATCTCTCCCCTAGCATAGCCACCTAACACAGCCCCAGCGCACGGCAGGAGAGCGAAGCTGATGTGTCGGGGGAACATTAATAAGGCACAGTTCATCCAGCGTACTTTCGGATGGATTCTCGGTAGCACCGTGTTGTAGTTGCGTGTTTTGGAATCTTGAGAGACTAACACAGAAACGTGCTTCGGCCCTGACGAATTTGGGATACGATTTTGCGCAACAAAATCTGAGTTCAGGGGAGTTCTGCATCAAATTTACACACGCGTGTTGTCTTCAGTTACAGATTAACTGCATTCTGCGAATCACCGGCCTCTGTCCCGAGCCACGCCCAACACAAGCGGAAGGGGGGGGGGGGTGACACAGTGCATGTTTACAGCCCGCGAATGTCAATCAAGGCAGCATAGGTCCCATGTCATAAACATTCGCCGCGCTCTTGAAAAGAAACTGCCGGATCAGCAATGTGCTAGCCCTGGGGGACGCAGCCCAAGAAAATGATGTTTCGACAGATTCTCCGCCGGTCCGATGACACTGAGTGGATAAATGAACGCTATTTGGTACAAACAAGCCAAAGCTTAACGCTGAAGCAACATGAAGACACAATGAAGAGATCAATCTCGATTATTTGCGAGTCCAAATTACGCTGTCAACATCTTGCCACATAACTACACTTCTTTCTGTAGTGGCATCCCCTGTGCATAACCTAGTCCGCAACAACCACAGCTGTCGCGACTGCCGTCTGCGTTGCACCTACCGTCGCCATGGTGATGGCATAATCTGCTGAGGGCCGTGTCAGCTGTTACGGAATAGAGGTGCCAGTTGTGTGGTGTTTTAACCCGCACGTGGCAGGACTGCGGGCTTAGAAGAGGCACCTGTGCTGAGGGAACGTCAGCACGAATGAACCTTTATAATTGGCACAGCGAGCGGCTAAGGCCATTTGTCAGTAAGTGCATTCGTTGAAGTTTGAGGCGGTGCGTCATGTTAGACCATATGGTAGCCTGTCCCCCAAAGCCAAAGTGCGCTTCGAAAAGAGTCAGTGTGCTAAGCGTCATATAAATGTGCTGACTGATGTCATGTGCTCACTGGCCCACATGTCGACTGATGTCACGTGCTCTCTAATGCCATACGCTTACTGACCCATGTGCTGACTGGTGCCGTGCTGACCCACGTGCCGACCGATGTCATGCACTCGCTGACTCACGTGCCGATCGATGCCATGTGCTCACTGACCGACGTGCTGACTGGTGTCAGGCGCACCGGTGGAGCCGCGTGGTGTTGCAAGACATCGAGGGGCCTATAAAGATTTCGTTCTCAGGCAGGATGGGAAAATGCACGTTTGTCTCCTGATTAAGGAGTGCAGCTTGTTCATTCAAAGGGAGTCATTTTGGAATGAAACGATGCTTACTGGCAGATGACTGAAGATTAGCTGTTGGTTATTAGTTGGAGCAGCATACTTAATTTCTACCTTTTGTTGAAACGTTCCGACTTAGCTCACTACGATTTTTTAAAATTTGGATTTGAGGCTAGGTGCAGAAAGCCGCAGTGTTCCCCTGGAGACAGTTTTTTACTTGTTTTAGGCACGAGATTTGGTTTGGAAATGACAAGGTATGCGTTCTTTCTGCGGATGCTAGTTTTCCTCGTCCTGTTTTCATGAGATCGTACCTTCACTGGATATAAATTGCGCCAATTCCAGCATATTAGAGCAGAGCACACAATGGACGCAGCTGGTGATATTGCTAGGCTGTGGGTTCAATGGCAGCACTTTCCTAGTCTTACGATTTAGGTGCGTTACACGGCTCACTAGGCTTGCGCTTCTGTTCCCTGTTTAGCTATGAGTAGTTTGTGATTATTCAAGTCGCTTTGTGGTGAAGTTGGGGGCTAACCTTAGTTAACAATGCTACATATCACATTTCGGTGACAACGGACCGCTCCGGTTCAATGGTCACTCACTTATCTGGCCCTCGGGCGCGGGTGCTCGTGACCGGGTACTGATGCGATAGCTGGCGAGCGGCCAACTGAGCCACTCAAATAGACCAGTCACGTGACGTATGCTCGTCCAGCCCGTCCATCCAGCGGGGAGCCTCTACTGCCCGTGCTCTCCCCCTCAACTGGTCATCACCCAGCTGAGTGGAGCGCACCTCTAGGTGTCGTCATTTACTCGGCCTCAGCACGTAGCCGCCGATGCCCCCCCCCCCCCCGCCTCGTGCCAGCGACACCACATAAACAGCGCCCGGTGGCCCTGGCGGGGACGGGCGCCATGCGTCCGGCCGCGGCGGCGCAGTGACGGCCACACGGTCCGTGCAGCAGCCGGCAATGGAGCGGGCCCCGATCAAGATCACCGGTGTGGAGACCCACGATCTGCGCTTCCCGACCTCGCTGCAGCTGGATGGCTCGGATGCGCTGGTCAGTGGTCACGTTACACGGCGGACGGATGGTTGCTATTGAGACTCGCTGACATCACATTGATCTGATCAGTCAGATGTCTTCTAGTGATGCGGCAGCAAAGACAGGGCGGGATATGCGCTCTCCTTGTCTCTTGTGACGGAGACTATTCGTTGTGTTGGCAGCTGTGTGTTACTGGGATAGCGACCTACCTCTGTTTCGAAAGCCTTAGACCTAATAGCCGGTCGGTGTTGAGAGGCGGGGGTGGATCGCAATGTCCCGTAAGACCTTTCCTTGGCGTCCATGCGCTGCGAATCTTATGGATGAGTGTTGTTGGCTATATGAAGCTTGAGAAGAACGTTTTTGGACATCGTTCACATACTTCTGGAAATAATCTTTTGTCCAATGCACACACCAAAGTTACTGAAAATGAGCTTTATTTTATGCACCGAATTACCGTCGCCATTCTTGTGCCTCGTGTGACATCCGTAATCGACTGGCGTTGGCCTGCTCTTAGAAAAGTTAAGTGGAGTGGGAGTCGCTAGTGCGGCTCATTAAGGGGCGGCCCGTAAATCACGTCACGCCTTTTTGACATTGCTGTGTGCGAAATATTGAGTCCGTGATGGGTCCGAAAATGGCTCCCAATCGGGTCGCTGATGTCCTTGCTGAATGCCGCGCGCCAATAGTCAAAAAAGGTAAAAACGCCTCGTGGTAAAAAGCGTCAGCATAACAACTATATGATGTGTTTCCTTACACGTGACACGCTCCGGATTCTCGTGAAAGGGAGTGCTCAATTTCTACCTTTGTGAGGATTCTGAACTGAAGTAACAATATCGAAGGCGATTCGGTGCAGTCCACAGCCCTGTCCTTCTCAGTACCCAAGGCCCTCTAGTTTCTGAGCTACACGCCGCAAAGATGTGCAGACAATATCGTGCAGATTGTATATATTCTGGAGATTGAAGTGCTAAAAGTGAGTGCCTGGTTGACATTTTCGCATAGCTTGTTTGGTAGCGGCTCAACTTCTTACAAACGTTCGATAACGCAATCAAACAATGACGTAGGAATTGAGGAACATATTTATGAAATACAGAAGTTTTGTTGTCTTGAACAGTTTTTTCCACTTAAAAGTGTACCAATGATTTCCAATGAGCTTATTTCATCACAGGTAATACTTGCTAATCGACATCAAGGACATCAAGGCATGGGAAGCAATCCATTTAAATGGAGTGTCTCGCACTTGAAGATATTAAAGCAAATATCAGATATGATAAAACAAGCCCACGTATAACTATTGGTATACTTTTTGAGTCGAAAAGACTGCCCTAAACAGCACAATTCTCTGTTTAGTAAATGTACTCCCCAATGCAGCATGGCTTGATTACGTCATCGTCCTCCGCATAACATTAATTGAAAGCCATTTGACGGCCGTTATATCTGTAAATTGCGCTCACGAACGCCAGACATGACTGCCTCGACAATAATTTTTTCTTGACCTTGATCGTCGCATGGGTTATGAAATGGCATGATTTGAATTACGCTGTTACCACGTCATGGATGCAAAGGTGACTTTGAAATACTCTCCCCGATGTACATTTTCCTATCTTCGGGGGCGTGTAGGTCAGAGACTGAAGGGGCTTGGGCCTTAATAAGGGCAGGATTGCGAACAGCACCGAAAGGTCTTCAAGATGGCTACGTAGTTCAAAACCCCATTTAAACGTAGAACACCCCTTTAAAAGGGCGTGTTTGTAAGGAGTGACGGAGAGCTTTGAACTATATTTTATAGCTCATCACAAAATGTTAATTTTAAAGCTCACGTGATGAAGGTATGTTTGCCAAAATGTAGGGGACTTTGCAGCTTATTGAGTGTAATGCTTGGAATTTAAGACTGAAGTAAAGGGTGCACGGTAAAACACATCGTAGAAGCTTTAGAGTCCATTGTACCTACGCTGGGCAAGTATCTGCCGCCAGGTTCGAAATCCCATATATTTTATTCTAGGAAGCCGGTTCTTATTATGGTAGCACCATGCAAGCAATCGTTTCACTATCTATCGCCAAGCTATTTGCCACTTGTGCCTAGCTGTCAAAATCGCACGTTTTTCAAGCGTCAATATTTATTTGCATAACCCACCGCACGATGCCTGGAGTTCGGCGGCAGCGGTGTCGGACAACGTAGTGCAACGCAATGGTGCCAGACTTGAGCTATAATGCTTGAGCGTTTGAATCTCAGGGACGGCTGGGCTTTTTGGGCTGTGCTTGCCTTCTGGCTCCCGCAACTCCTGTTACGGTTCAAGAAGTAAATCGTCGTTTTGTCAGGGTTGTTACTATCGTACCTGACCAGCAGTTACACATATTAGACGCTTGGTAATTCTGTAACGTGCAAACCGGCTCTTCCGTGGCGCCATGAGTCGAGGGACACTTACGAGACGCACCGGTCAAAAGTCCCACTTTTTTGGCATATTTCAAAGACATACCAAGTAAAATCTCAGGACCAGTTATGTGTTGTGAAAGCACTTGAAAGTGTCACAACAGCACCGTCAAGGCATAATAAGGACATCAGTTTTAATTATGTTTGTGTCCAAGTTACGCTGCCAATGCGTTGCAACAGTACAACGTGTCTTACCTGCATTCGCAACCTCTGTTGTCGTGGCAACCGCCGTGGTACCTCTATTGGTGCCCCCCCCCCCAAAAAAAAAGTTTGTGATTGACCCAGCGGGCGGTAAGGGGCTGTTCCTGAGAAGTGCGTTGGTTTAAGTTTGAACCAGTGCGTCACGATGGACCAGGTGGTGCTCCCACTTCCAAAGCCAAAGTGCGCCCCGAAAAGGGCTGTGTGGTAAACGCCGCAGAGAAGAAATCAAAGCCATAGTATACGTTCCGTCAAATTCTCGGGGCGCGATAATAGCGTCATGTTCCCTGATGTTTTCGCTGAACGGAGCGTTTCAAGCATTCGTAACATTCATTACACAGACACTTTGACAATTTAGTGTATTTCAAACATCACAAGACATACATTGGAAAGAGCAAGGCAAATGAAATATGTTACCTGCGTAATGGTGGGCAGGGAATCCAATGAGGTTTTTCCTGCAGAAGCGGTTAGTGCAAATAGAAATTCTGAGCTATTCAGAAGTCTTCCAAGAAATTGACATTACGGATCAACTTGTACGCGTCTCATAAACCATAAGTGAAAAGCACAAAAATTGGCATGCTCCCTTTATAGAGAATCCTTCGCATTTCAGAACATTGAAGCAAGCATCAGGCTTGATGAAATAGGTTCGCTTTTAACTATCAGTATACTCAGGGGGGGACGTCGCGTTTTTTGCTCGGGGGACCCATAAATTCTTATCCGAGACGCATATCTTCACGAATATTGTCCCCTTTACTCTGCGGTCATAATTGGGAGATGATATAAGGAAGTCCTTAAGCTCCTGGGTTATCGGTATTATGAGCTCAAAATTCCTGCTTTGGGTTTATAACCTTCCATATATCAGGAGACACTGGTTTAATGGCATTGTAGTGCTGGACAGCGAATATTTTAACGGTAGTCAATATTTCAAGCCAACATCACTAACTCAGCGGTCACTAACACGGCGTCTCGTTACGATTACGATGCATGGTGAAGGTCACTAACGCCGCCCTTCGTTCCGTTGAATTAGAATAACCCCCGTACAATGTCGGTTACTAAGGTGTATTTTCCCCAATGTTTGGTCGAGGACCTTACTCATATAATGGAAATATAAGCAGACACCGGCTGTCAGCCAGTGTGATCTGCGGATATACACACACACACACACACACACACACACACACACACACACACACACATATATATATATATATATATATATATATATATATATATATATATGCATATATGGTACATTGCAGCGCCGGCTTTAAGGATGTTTACCCTCCGGTTCTGCTTCAATTTGAATTTCACCATGGTTTGTGTGTCCTTCCTGAAGCAACATAACTGAGGCAACACAACCATGAAGTGCCATGGTCATGTCAAACGAAAATCTGAGCAAGCAATGTTTATTCGATACAACAAACCACCCGTCATGAACAATATCGTAACCAGTCGGCCTCTTTCGAACTAACACGTGGTCTGACATGGCTATTTTATTGATATTACTTTTTTGTGATTTTACACTGATTGTTTATTTGAGTTCTTACATTTTTCGCAGTCCGAGTATTTTTTCTTTCAAGTTAGGAAAGGCATTTCAAGAATTCGGTGATGTAATTAGGCAAGGCAGTTTGTTTCACGTTTGCGATTTGCTGCGTGTGTAATGCCCCTTATGATTCGTCAGCCACCCGACGAAAAATTGCTATCCTAAGTGCTCTGGCGTACCTTTGGCATATCTTGTGTTCTCCGCAGTTATATGAATCCTAATTAACGTGCTTGGCCGCGATTATCTGTGAACCGACTCAAAGAAGGGTTAGAGATTATGAACGGACTGATGTCATGATCAGCTGTGCTGGCCTTTCGTCCTCTCACCGGCAGCACACCGACCCTGACTACTCCGCCACGCTGGTCGTGCTGCAGACCAACTCTAAGCTGCAGGGATTCGGCACGACCTTCACCATCGGCAGGGGAAACGAGATCGGTGAGAGCGGGCTGCGATCGGGCAGCGGGTGTCAGCGTGGTGCAGCCCCAATGGCATGCCCCCTTTCCCCGGCGATCCGGCGATCCTGGGGCCGGAAGACGCGTGAATGTTGCCTGGAATGTGGTGGTGAATGTGGCTTGTGCAGATAGCCAGCGCCACTTGTTATAAAGGCCTCACGTTTACTGCGCTTTGTCGGCCCAGCTGATTTATTCTGGACGTGTTTTTGACTGGCTGAAAGATCGTATACGCGTCTTGTGCGCATGTGATGCTGTTTCATATGTTTGTTTACACCAATCGTACCTTTCAGTATGCGAGTGCGTCAAGGCCTTGAAGTTCTTGGTGGTTGGCAAGACGCTCGACTCTATCGTCGATAAATTCGCCGTTTTTTGGGATGGAATGGTGAACGAAAGTCAACTACGATGGGTAAGGTGGATTCGGAAGTAGAATGTCTAAGAAACTAGGAGTAGCCCTATCCATTTTGTGAGCTGTTGAGGATATAGCTGCATTCCCAGTTAACAGAAAACACCACCAGGCATGTAAAGGCATGTTGCCGTAATATCAACTCATCTATATCCCCATTTCCTGTTTTTTTCTCTGAGGAATAAGGCTATTGCTACTACCTTTTCATCGATTTACTTTAAATTCTCACCGGCCGTGTCTGAGTGATCGATTGGTGGCATTTCGACGGACGTGAAAAAATGAATTGCAACCTTTTAGTTAAAAGCGAAGTATGGACGGAACAGGGCACATAATAACGAACAAATGGATGGTAAATACAGACCAAGAATTTGTGCACGTGGCAACGTAAAGTTCGCCGTTTTTCGAAATTTCGACCTTTACTGGTCTTGCCGACGATTATCGACGCAACCGTGCGCCTTACAACCTGGTGTGGGTAAAGTCATTGCAGACGGTACATTGGTCGACGCTTTGAAATTGGATCCGCGATCCTACCATCTCCGGCTTTCAGCGACGCCATAAAACATGAAAACCGTAAAAGTTGGGACACGTCCATCTCGACCGCCTCTGTGACTGTGATTGGCGGCACTTGCTTGTGGGCATCTGGCATCTCGCGATTCCCGTTTAGTTATATACCTATGTCATTTCCTGGTCGTTCCGACCCCTAGCTGCCGAGATGTGGCCACGAATTTGTACGGCAGCACGTCTGCTTTGTCGTTGGACATATCGTATGGGCGGCCCGAGAAATGGGTCGTTTTGGGCCCATTGTTATTATGCGGGCAACCCGAGAATAACGATAGGCCTAAAACGGCCCCTCCGCCACACGCCACGCCTGAACCCTGACAGCAGCGGCTTGCGAGCTACCCGTGAAAAACCGCTTCGCAAGCCCTCGCGTCATGTCCAAATCTACCTTGCATCGATCCGCCGCTCCGCCTTTACATGGCGCTACGCAGATCGGGCCAGACAGACAGACGCAGCTCAAGCCAATAGTATGCAGGCAAGTAGGACATGTCGGCCTTTGGCCAACGACTTCGCATTCCTTGTCTTCTAAATCGATCGTGACCACGCGTGATGATAAGTCACCAAATTCGTGAACCTTTGTAAGTCTTCCGCCAATCTTTAGCCTCTCTCATAGATATCTAACCAGGACCGGGCAGATGTTGTGTTGCCTGGCACAGAAGGAGATGCACGTAGTATCGAAGCTGAATTTCATCCGCAAGCCAACTTTCCCGCGTGACGCCATGGGGTGAAATACTTACAGCTTTGATGATAACACAGCACTGAGTGCCGGCCAGCTTTCCTAAAGTTTGTATCAAAATGTTGTGGACGGGTTTTACATATATTTTTGCCTGTGTTTGCACGCTTGCTTCGACGTGCTTCCCCTAAATTTCACCACTGCCACTTGCCAACGCCACTGGCAATGCTTATGTGTTGTTAGACCGTTAGTGCCGCCAAAACAAACCTCTTGAGGCCGGGGTGAGGGCTACTGTACCGCAGAAGTGATCTTCGCTGAAAAACAAATCGCTCCCGCGACGCCGCAATGAAGGAATAAATGAATACATAAATGAATAATGAATGAATGACGGTTGCCGGACGTCGGCAACATGCGGCGCGTGCTCGTTTCGTCGTATTTCTTTAAATGCTCGCCGCGAACAACTGGGGCGATGAACCGGTGGAACTTGAACGACGCAAAACTGTGGAATACAAGTGTTTAGGTAAAAGTAATATATGGACGGGACAGGGCAAGTCGAGGCATAGATTTTGAGGTGTGACGACTGGTGCGCGCAGTGCACAGAGTGACGAATAAGCGGTGGTAAATGGGGTGGTAAATAGGGTAATGGATTGGTGCCTGCGGTGATGTTAATTTCGCCACGGTCCCGGCTGCAGCTTAATCATTTCCGGAAATGCTGACATTCCCGACTTGCTCAACGATTACTGACGCAACCGTGCGTCGCACAAACTTGTGTCGGGCGAACAAATTGCAGCCGGTACATCGGTCGGCACGCAAAAATTGGATTCGCACCTCAACGCACCCTCGAGTGGGGGCCAAATTCACCCCGAAGGTTTTTCCAGAATGGTTTCCGAACGGCGCGGCGCAGCCACGCCAAACTTGCATAGCTGTAGAGAGATGAATAGCGGATCGTTTGGTATCAAACATTTAGATGCACGTTATAAGGCCACTGATCTAGGGCAGGTCAAAGTCGGGCCATGGATTCTGCGAAGTCAATTTATAGGAGATCGTTCAATCTGATGCAACAATGAAGTGTTAGACGAGACCATGCATCTTTGGGATTTTTTCTTAGGCAGCTCAACAACTAACTAAACAAACCCATTGACCTAAGATCAGTTCTGAACGTGAGACCAATGTCAAAGCCAGTCTGTTTTGTTACTCTAGGGTGTGCCGTATAGGGTAGTTTTTGGTGCTCATTTTGAATTGATTAATAACAGGAACCGGATTATACTTCTTCCATGCACTTCTCAAGGGTCAGAATAGTTCACTGACCTAAAATGACCCAGGTCGGCATTTTGTTTTTTGGAACATACTGCGTAGCGCAATTTTTGTCGCTTATTCCAATGCAAAACTCAAAGCAGTCTTGTATGATTTTAGTCATCATGACCTTTTTGAGGTCAGACAAAGTCAATGACTTTAAGTGATCACGTGCCCCTTTGTTAGAACAGATATCTAGGTTCTGGGGGATTTGGAGACCAAACTGGAAATTGACCTTGTTTGACCTTGTTTCGATCCGAAGGTCATGGCCTGGGAACGTCAAAATTTAACCCGAGGTAGTTCTGGTACAGACCAACACACTCTGCAAATTTGGTATTTCTAGCTCTCTTAGTTCCTGAGATCTCAGTGGGGTAAAATTGATTCCCCACCCGAACAAAGGATATTCAACCGGCCACTCGGGCGCGTGTTAAAGCGCTGGCTGTCGAAATGCAGCTTAAAACTTGGAAAACATAAAAAGCGGCCAAAATCATGTTGGCCACTTCTGTGCGCGTGACATGTGGCACGCGCAACCACAGATCTGGCACCACGTGATTTCCCGTTGAATTGTATACCATAGAGTGCTTTTTTTCTTGTTGCTCTGACCCCTGGTTGCCGAGATGTGACCACAATTTCGTACGGCTACTCGTTGGCTTTGCCGTCTGTCGGCTTTTCGGGCCGTCCGTGAAAACTGATGGATCTAAAACGGTCCTTTCGCCACGTGCCACTCCAGAACCCCGGACTACACCGGCTCGTGACCTACCCGTGGAAAACCGCGTCATGTGCCCGCGCGTCGTGTCCAGATTTCTTCACTCAGCAACCTGCGGTCCGGCCCGTGCACGACGGTACACAAAACGGGACGGATAAACAGATAGACGCGCCTTCCTCAAATAGTTATTTAGACAAGTGTGACCCGCCCGCTTCGCTGGGCGACGTCTGAGATGATTTCAGGGCGTGACGACTGTTACTTTGACACGTTCCAATCAGCCAGCTTATTGTTGCATCTCGTCACCCGCTGAGGTAGGGAACATGGAGAAGGAAACCGCCTTTGTGTACCGGTTCTTTCTTTACGATTGAACCGAAAACAAATGTGAATGGATGCTATGACAACCCAATATAATCGTTTGCCCTTTCGAGAATGACTTTCCATGCTTTGGTGGGTAAAGTGCATAGCCCCAGTCGCATTCTATGCTTTTTTATTACACCATAAGCGGAAATGAACAATTTTAGTTAAGGCCTTAAGCAGACGGCCCTCGCTTTGATATGACATGACTTTTGAGTGCTAGGCTGGGTAACTCGCCTCGCTTCAATGCCTGGTCCTTCTGATTTTGAAACTTTATGTCACACCCGGACTGGAATAACTTCAGCTAAAACCTAAATAAAATTCACCATAGCATAAGAAAGGGAGCATTACACATTAATTTGGCCAAGCCGCTAAACCATGGGAAGCTGCCATTGACCAGACATCTGCCACTAGAACTGAAACAAAGCAGTGATGCTGACGATCCGTCCCACTCCGTGCGTGCCCTCGTGCCTGAGGCAAACTAACGGGCTGGCCAGGCAGATCATGTTAACAACTTTAAAAGCTGACAACGTGAAGAGACGGATATATCGCTGATTCTAACCCGAGACAAGCGTTCGCGTAGCGTGCACAAGTGCTTTGTTACATTGGCATGCAACAAGCCGATGAGAAACCAAGGTGCAGCGACACAGAAGAACCGCATTGCTGTCCGATCTGCAAATCAATTTATGCGCGTGGCGCCAAGGATTAGGTCCGTTACGGCTGTGACGAAAATTGGTAGCACCCGTTGGCAGCCCTTCTCGCCCGTTGCTATCCGATTGCTGTAGGCAAGTTATTGTATGAACTGAACAAAGCCTCGCTATTGCCTTTATTACATCATAAGGCAACATGTTCATTCTTAAATAAAATCCGATTAAATCACTTACATAGATACAAAAGTTGAGTCACACGCATGTTATTACGGCCAAGCGGGTGTAACACCAAATTTCGCTACGCAGATTTAGGTGAATCACTAAAACTTTGACTAAAGCTGTGTCAGAGAAAAACAATAGACGCCGGTCACTCTTCTGCGTCGTTCTTACCTGCAAGTTATTCTTGAAGGCTTCTTTAGGTTTTTGACACTTTAAAGTTATGTTTTACAGCCTCCTCAAATTAGATTGTGTGGAGTATCAAGCATCTGTGTATATTATTTTACATTTATGTATGCCAATGAGACCATCACACCGTCTTGCAATGTCACATTGCTACCTGGTTGTCACCTTGCATGATCGTCGTCGTTATGGGGACTTGACGACGCGATCAGCTAGTGGGGTCGTATGATTTCGCCCGCCTCTCGCCTTGGCATGAAGGACATTGCGCGGGCATTGCGTAATTAGTGCAATAGCCTGCAAGGCGCTGCAATGATGCGCGCCGTTGTTACCGTGACTCAACCCTCCCGCCCGCGACCAATGAATTAAAACCCCAATCCCAAAGAATCTCATGACCAAACCTTTGCCAACTACTGTTGTATGTGTATGTAGTATGGAGATTATATCTTGACTGTATTCAGGTAGATTCTTTTAAACTGATCTACGCAAATGCAGCAGCACAGGGCTCCGGAAGAGCAAGACTCTGCAAGCTGAGCATTCATACTGGGCATTCATATACAACTGGCCTGTGTTCTGCAGACGAACGTGATACTAGAACGTCCGTTGCAAGGCTTGAAGCATGCGCGGGCTCAGGCTGTTGGCAACATTGTTTACAAAGAAAACCATCATCATATTTATTGTGGCTCGTATTCCTATTGGCTGAAGCACTGCCATCATGAAAACATCCCTAGCGTGGCATGTGTGTTGTAGGCATACAGACGTCACACGTGATTGTCAGAAACGGAGCATAGGAGTGTGAGATACGGATTCGTGAGTTGTCAACGTAGATCAGTTGCTGATCCTGTGACGTGACTTCCTCAGATCGGACCGCAGAAGGGCGTTGTTCACCTGGCTACCGCCGCTCTGGTGAACGCCATCTGGGATCTGTGGGCGCGCAGAGAGGGCAAGCCTGTCTGGCGCCTGCTGGTTGACATGACGCCCCAGCAACTGGTCGATGTCATGGACTTCCGCTACATGTAGGTGCAGCTGTAGGAGACCTAGGTCGCGGATTAGTGAATGCAGGCTAACAACCGAGAAGAGCGCTAGCCTCTGGTTTCATGTGACCAATTACCTAACATTAAGTTATATAAGATATGCTACATATTTCACATGATATCTGTGTTCCGTGTCCTCCGAAAGCATCTTCAATCTCTCATTGTGTGCCAGTCGCGGAGGCTTCAACACTCGCCCATCAATTGCTGACTTCTGTGGCACAAAACACGAAATCGAATGTTTCGACAGTGGTTGGAGCCCGTACTGACCGTAATTCACCTGGTCACCACCGCAGCTCGGACGTGCTCAGCAAAGAGGAGGCGCTAGAGATGCTCACCATCGACCCCGCCCTGAAGAAGCAGCGGGAGCAACGCATGGTGGCCGAGGGGTATCCCGCTTACACCACCGCTGCGGGTACGGCAACCGAGACGGCATGCGGTACCGCTGGGCAGACGCGGAACTTATGCTACTATCGCCACGCGTCCCGCTCCTGGAGAACGTTGGTCGTTGATATCGTTTGCCGCTTTGACTAAACGACGTCAGGAGTACAGCCACCTAATTAAAGTAGTGGCTAGGCGAAGTAAGTGATACTGACGTATGCTGACCGGCTTTGTCCGTCCCACTTAGCTCCAAAGATTTGTCCGTCCCATTGGCTCAGTTGGTTAGAGCGCCTGCCTTTCGATTCACCCGCCCGTGGCGGGACCGTGTTGAGGATTGCGTTCGAATGACCAAACAACCGAATTTATTTTGTAATAATGTTAATTGGACGACTGAAATTCTCGGAAGTGGTAGCTCTGCAGGCTTGTAAGGAGTCATTCATAAGTTAAGCTCCGTGTTGATGGGAAAAGTTTGATGGACCGTAACCGACCGACCGATTGGAGGAGATGGAAATTTAATAAATATGCGTGACTCACAACAACCAGTAACATTTCAGGTGAAACCATTATTCAGGCATGTTTGGGAACGAACTGACTTAGGGGTAAAGCAGCATGTTGGGAGCCAAACTGGTAAATAGGCTTAAAGCCTTCGCCGTTACTGTACCCATCACCAAAAACAGTCATTAAACGTTCATAAGTTCAGAAGGATGATGAACACCGCCATAGATGACATCGTTTGGCATTGAAATGGGCGGTGATCTTTGGAAGATCGTAAAAATCAAGGTGTTCTCTTTAACCTCTGCCACAGGTTGTAGGTATCGCAGGGTGGCTTTAGCATCTGCGCAAGCGTAGGTATTGCAGGATGGCTTAGTGATCATTCGCCTTTAATAAAGCACCGGCAATAATCATTCGACCAAAGAGAACAAAAAAACAAAAACAGTTTGAGACATTAGCATCCGACTAAGCGACATTCAAGACATGGGCATGAGGTAATATACATTTCAGCTTATAAGCACTTTGCAAATCTGATAGGTCGGCAAGAATGCATGTCAGCAAATAGCTCTTCGACGTTAGACATTTCTCCGGTTTGTAAGCGACAAAAAAGAGAACATGTCGACACAGTACCGTTCAGTTTAATGCATTCGGTAAAAAGAAACTCAACTAAAAACCCTTGGATTATTTATCTGGATTCGGCACGAGGCAGACCGCTGGGCGCGCCATTTGTCTGGATACCGCGCAAGGCAGACCGCTGGGCCCGCCATTTGTCTGGATTCCGCGCAAGGCAGACCGCTGGGCCCGCCATTTGTCTGGATACCGCGCAAGGCAGACCGCTGGGCCCCATTTGTCTGGATACCGCGCAAGGCAGACCGCTGGGCCCGCCATTTGTCTGGATACCGCGCAAGGCAGACCGCTGGGCCCGCCATTTGTCTGGATTCCGCGCAAGGCAGATCGCTGGGCCCGCCATTTGTCTGGACACCGCGCAAGGCAGATCACTGGGCCTGCAGGTTGGCTGGGCTACCCGGACGAGAAGATCCGCGCCTCTGCCTGCAGTTCATGGAGGCCGGCTGGGACGAGTTCAAGATCAAAGTGGGCCAGGACCTGAGCGACGACCGACGACGCTTGCGGGTCGTCCGCGAGACGATCGGACCGAACCGGCGCATGGTCAGTTGCTTGGGGCTCGCAGATCTGGTCAGCTGACTGTGAATCGCAGGGTCTGGCCAGTGGACTGGGGATCGCAGGGTTTGGCCAGTGGACTGGACCGCAGGGTTTGGCCAGTGGACTGGGCTCGCAGGGTTTGGCCAGTGGACTGGGCTCGCAGGGTTTGGCCAGTGGACTGGGCTCGCAGGGTTTGGCCAGTGGACTGGGGCTCGCAGGATCTGGTCAGTTGATTGTGAATCGCAGGATCTGGTCAGTTGACTGTGAGTCGCAGGGTCTGGCCAGTGGACTGGGGGTTGCAGGGTCTGGCCAGTGGACTGGGGTTGCAAGGTCTGGCCAGTGGACTGGGGATCGCAGGCCCTGGCCAGTGGACTGGGGGTCGCAGGTCTGGTCAGTTGACTTGAATCGCATTGTCTAATAAGTGACTGGGGATCGCGGGGTGTGATCAGTGAACCATAGTCATAGGGCAAGGCCAGCAGACCGGACCGCAAGGTCTGATCAGTGGGTCATAAGACAGCGGGGTCCAGCCAGTGGCCGGGGCCTCAGAGTCTGGTCGTTGGGGAAACGGCAGGGTCTGGTCAGTAGGTTGGGGGCAGAGGGGTCCGGCACAATGGGACTGAGGCCGCAGGGGTCTGGTCAGTTGGCCAGGGGTGGCAAGTCTGGTCATTCGGGGTGGGGAAGACAGGTCAGAGCGGCGGCCCGAGGACGCTGGGTCTGGTGGTGAGGCCGGATATGGCGCGGGGCCGGTCATTGGAAGGGCGGCAGGGCTGGTCAGTAGACTGAACGTCCATAGGGTTCGCGCCAGTGGCCCGGGCCACAGGGTCTGATCAGTGAACCGCGGACCGCGCGGTGTGGTCATGGAGTCGGGGTATGGCGGGTCTGGTCAGTGGGCCGGGTGGCCACAGGATTTGACTCAGAATCTCGGAGACCATAGGGTTGGTCCGCGGTCCATAGGCCATACAATGTGGTCAGGAGGGTTTCGGGGGCATGAGGTCTAGCTGGGAGGGCCTAGATGATAGAGTGATATCCATGTCTTGATTTCTGACCCTCTTCAGATCAGCGACATTGACAGGCATTTAAATGTGTACACCAAAGCTAGGCTAGTCAATTGTCTACAGCTAGACAGTGCCTGGCGTTGCCACGCCACAGCTTCTTGAGTTGTTCCGGGAAAACCTTACGAAAAGGTCAAGTGCTATTCCCCGCCCGAGCGCCTGTTAAGCTAGACACACGTTGAGATATTACAACATGAAGCCGGCTAATGTCCTGTATGAGCGGTTGAAAGCCTCACATTTCTGCCCTCGACGAGTGAACGGATTGGATTGGTCTCTGCAGGGTGCCTAATTCATTCTTTCGAACTCAGATGGTAGACGCGAACCAACGCTGGGACGTGAACGAGGCTATTTACTGGATGAAAGAGCTCTCCGAGTTCCGGCCGCTCTGGATCGAGGAGCCGACGTCGCCTGACGACGTGCTTGGCCACGCCCAGATCGCCAAGGTCAGGTCACCACTCGCCGCTTGAGTTGACTCCAGCTACAAAACAATGGCCTCCAGCTGTTGCATATTAAGATGGACGGCCTCAGTCAGGATGGTCTCCAGTTGTTACATGTTAAGATGGACGGCCTCACTCACGATGACCCGCAGCTGTTACATGTTAAGATGGACGGCCTCACTCACGATGACCCGCAGCTGTTACATGTTAAGATGGACGGCATCACTCACGATGACCCGCAGCTGTTACATGTTAAGATGCACGGTCCCATTCAGCTTTGCGTCGTTTGCTCCAAATTGTTAACGCTTTTGGTCGATAAACCAACCTGTTTGTCAGGCAGAAAAGCACTCGGTTACTGAGGATATCGACACTGTGGTTCCGCTCCGTGTCCGCTCCCAACGAATGCTTTTTTGTAGTGATCTTTCTATGTACTTGCTCGTTTTTACGCCAAGATGATGAGCTCAGAAAGCTTTCGTGGCTCCGTGCCGTGGCCCCACGATAAGTTCGCAAACTCCCGGCAGGCGCTCGCCCCGTACGGCATCGGTGTGGCCACAGGCGAGATGTGCCAGAACAAGGTGATGTTCAAGCAGTTCCTGCAGGCGGGCAGCATGCAGTACTGCCAGGTGGACTCATGCCGCGTGGGCAGCATCAACGAGATATTGCCTATCTACCTGATGGCCCACAAATTCAAAGGTCAGTGCATACGAATGTGCGTTTTACAGTGCTTACCTGATACAGGATTTTGCGTCATAGACAGGATTATTCAGATATGGTGGAAGACAACCATTCGCTCGCTTTCACAAACGTGATGGCCAAAGGTGTTGTTTTGATAGGGTGCAACAAGTTTCAAGTTCTATAGGCTGCAACAAGCTGCCTACGCGCTGCGATATTCTACCAGGACGGATTATCGTAGAATGAAAACAAACCGGTCGGGTAGTAGCCACAAAAACGTCAAGCATGTGCAAACCGCTACGTTCGGACATCGGACGAACCATTTTAACACGCCTACCTCCACTTTGACGTGAATATTCAATGAACGAGCTACGAAATCCTGGCGGTCGAAACCACCCGACGAAACCGATAGTGGTAATCGTCTGGCCATGATCAGCCAAACGACACTAGGCGTTTCGAACACGCCTAACGCGAGTGCTGCGCAGCAGCCTGAAGTCCGCCATACGGCTCCCTGCCGGAGTCTTTAATAGTCGCCCAGTTCAGCTTACATTTATTCTCGAGGCCATACGAATCCAACAACGTCTTCAGTCACACAACATTAACCCCTACGTTGATTGCCGTGACCTGGTTTCGACCCATGATGCCCAACAAATGCTTATGGTGCCCGACAACAGCATCTCCCACCAAGACAGATCGAGAAAACACATCAGCGCTAAGATGCAGTTTTAGCTGGAGGTGTCAACAGCTGCCTAACTTTGGGAGGAAAGTGAGACAGAGTCGGGAAGAAACCTGCTTTTAGCGTTTTTAAAATTCGCCACCACTTTACTTCACTGCCATTACTTTTCTTTATGCGATGTGTTATGCATACACAATCGTCTAAATATTTG